>NW_019154105.1:14905600-15486398 GCF_002288905.1 Enhydra lutris kenyoni | reverse complement strand
CTCTCTCTCTCTCTCTCTGACAAATAAATAAATAAAATCTTAAAAAAAAAAAAGTAGATTCGTTTACATCATCTCTTTTTAAATACACGGCTTCCAATGAAATATGCTACATTTTAACAGTACGATTATCGTAATAGGAAGAATATGGACATGAGTAGATAGTTGTACCTCAATAAGCACAGAGATATTTATTACGCATTACTAAACCAAGAAACCTATAGAGCAAAATAAATTTTACTAATGTTCTCAAAAACTGTTCAGTAAGATACATACTATACTATCGCTTAAGAACATAATCATTTTGATAAATTCAGAATGGCCTTAGCTCGTCTTCCTAACAAATTTTAAGTCATCAAAAGTAATAACAACTATACTTTCCATGTTTTGTTTCTTATAACCCTTTACCAGATCTTGACCCCATCAATAGTTTTGGACATCCAAACACTTCCCTTTCGATTATTGTCACCTCACCCTTGATTCTTTCAAAACAAAATTGACTGATTCTCTGACACTTCTTTCACTTAAATTACACTTTTAACCCTTTCAGACCAGTCTTCAAACCCAATATCAACAATAGCTTGGTCATGTTTGAGAAAGATTGTTATTGATAATCTAAATCTATGTTCTTACCCTCCCTTTTCTTGGATAATAGAATGGTTCAGTGGTTCTTTATCTTGATTTTTCTCTCCTATTATCTGATGTTGAAGTCTGTGGAATTCAGCCAGTGTGCAATAGAATTGGGGTAGGGTAAAGCTACTCCACTATTGCAAAGAGCCTAGACCCAAGATTTGCTTTTATAATCCCTAAACTCAGATTATTTATAACATTGCTTTTTCTCAGTTCTTTAATTTTCTTTTTAGTACGGGGAATGTTCCTAGAGAAAATCATGCAGACTTGGTCTATATACATGACATTATTTTTATTGGGCTCTAACTGCCGTTCCAATTATTTTGATTCTCTCTTACTAATTTCCTGACAAAATCATCCCTGTAATGAGTCCTTCTCATTTTCTCAAAAAACTAACTCATTACCACTTCTCATGTTTCAGAAATGTTAAACTTTATAGATAATAAAGAGTGATGAAGTCTGAATGCCATGGTTAAATAAAACTGTATGGGTATGCAGTTTTCCTTTGCTTTACCTAACTCCAAGATTAGAATTCTTTCTCTCTTCTAAGACCTGGCACCTTAAACAATCTCCCTCCAGGGAAGTTTTTCATTCCCTTACAGGCTACTTCTATGCTATCTACAAGCCTGAACACATAATTCTCCTTAGGGGACACAGATCCTTACACCTAAACTTACTGATGTTGGTTCAACTTAAATTTGAAAACAGGTTCAACATTTAGTAGGCCAAAGCAAAGTACTTATCCTTATCAAGTCTCATTTCATTAATCTCCAAATAGGGATAATTTTCCTGG
The DNA here is from genome assembly GCF_002288905.1 of Enhydra lutris kenyoni. Taxonomy (NCBI): domain Eukaryota; kingdom Metazoa; phylum Chordata; class Mammalia; order Carnivora; family Mustelidae; genus Enhydra; species Enhydra lutris. The sequence goes on along the minus strand of NW_019154105.1, from coordinate 15,484,978 downwards.
ATCATTATAATTCTATTTAGAGATAATATTTAGCATAGTGCTTCAATTATTGTCAGCCTTAAACAAATAGTAGATAATATTTCTGCATATTATTATCTGATTCTGCTTTGTTTATCACTCTTATTATTTCCTATTTGTCAGCATCTTGACTAAGTTATCTAGAACCAGCCTCATTTTCTGATGACCACTGTACATTCTCTCTGAAACTTCTCTTCTTCTGTCTTTGAGTTCTATGTGTGATGTTCCGGCTGCATGCAATAAGTACTTTTCCATTTCCATTACCATGCATTATAGGGCATTTGACCTTGTTGAACATAAACTTTGACCTTGAGATTCTGCTCCTCTTGGTTTCTATGACATCAGATGAGTTGTTTTCTCTTTTTCCCCACTCTGAAGTCCTACTTTGTCAGTTCTGCTGGCTTCACATTCTCTCCCTGTGTCTTATGCCTGAACAATTTCTGATGAATGCTGGCTCTTAATCCTCCACACTTCCCCCCCCCCCACCCAGCTCTTCACTCTGTCTCTCTCCTTCCCTTCTTTCTTCTCTCCCTACCTCTCATGGATACTTCTTTGCATATGGCATCTGTTAACTATAAGCTGATGAGTTCCAAATTTATACTCCCAGCTCTTATTTCTCTTCAAATTTTGACTCTTAAAAAAAAAAAAAAAAGACTGCTTTCTTTTTATTTGGATTGCATTTTCATATAAAAACAATATATTTAAAATCAGCCCTTAAACCACATCCAACCTCAAGGGTATTAACAAAAACACATCAATAAATAAACATACCATAAATCTAATTTGACTAATTTGACATAAGACTAATTTGATCTCTTTTCTTCTGGTTTCTTTCAACTATCACTGAATTTTCTTAACTCCTATTTGCCTATTAATTAATAAACACGTTCTCTGTTCTTCTGTTTTTCCCCATGAATTATATTTTTTCATCTGATAGTCACCTATTTGATTCAAATCTGTTTGCATACGGTTCGTTGGTGTTTTAAGTGTCCCCTTTGTCTTCTATGTGAGTATTCACATAAATGTCCAAAAATATCACTTTGATCATGTTTCCCTGACCAAAAAGTTAATAAGCATTTATTATCTATGAAAAAAAAAAAAGTCCCAAATTCTCCATCTAGATTCCAAACTCTTCTAACAAAATTCTAACAGATCTTTCCGGTCTCAATGTGGCATTTTGGCACTCTGAGATTTAGTTTTGGAGAGAGGGGGCATGATTGATCAGAAGTAGGTTTAAAAATGGGACAATTTCAGACTAACCAAATATTAATTTGGAGAAAAAAATATGGATGCCTCATACTGTCAAATGCTTCATTTTTTAAAAATTTTATTTATTTATTTGAAAGATGGAGATCACAGGTAAGCAGAGAGGCAGACAGAGAGAGAGAGGAGGAAGCAGGCTCCCCGCTGAGCAGAGAGCCCAATGCGGAGCTCGATCCCAGGACCCTGGGATCATGACCCGGGCCGAAAGCAGAGGCTTAACCCACTGAGCCACCCAGGTGCCCCAAATGCTTCATTTTCAATAATTGACAAGACCTACTCTAATTTAACAATATGTTAAAACATGCATAGTATGGGTTAACATCTTGCAACAAAGTAAGTTTTAGTGGCATACCAAAAATTTTCAAATGCTTAAATTAATACATTTTATGAAAATATGTTTTAGTAATGCCAAATCACAAACATTAATATTTACATGTTTTTATCTGCTGTTCACTTAAATCAGATCTTTTGGTATAATAGACAATTAAATGAAGGGCCTATGAGAAAGAATTTAAATAACATTTTCATTTTTTAAAAAAATTTCAGCATTTTCTAATTTCCTTGATGGGCTTTAATTATTTTACTATTTCAAATGTACTAATTTTTGTGAGCTATTTCTATTAAATATAATTCATTAAGATTTTGTACTATTTATTCCTTTGTTTGCCCTGACAGCATCAATAATATCCCCAATATATCAGCTAACTTGAAAATATAGAGAATTGAAAAGGTACTGTCAAAACCTTCATACTTCTTCAGGGAAAAAAATTATAAAAATAAAAAAAATATAAAAATAAAAATAAAAAACACAAAAAATATAATTATAAATTATAATATCTGATTATTGTTTTAATATGTCATTAAGTTTTTTTAATCTTTAAAGATATGAACCTCTAGTCACTCACATTTCCTGTTTTTTTTATATGTCATATAGTTTTTGAAGAATTACTGCGGAATATTTCAGAAATGCTTAAAAGCAAATTTGGGGCAACACAACACACCACTACTAAAAGGATATTTGTTATAAACATTAATATTCTTTAGTAAACAATGTTCCTTTTTTTCAATCATTATATACTTACATTACCCCTGGAAACTTTAAGATAGCATACACTGAGAAATCATATTGATTACCTTATTTTGCTTCTTATACTCCTGGTTACAAACCGATATTACATAGATATTCTCTACATTTTAGCTCTATGTTTAAATAGTTAATCATGAAGCTGTAAAGATTTGTTGAAGACAGATTAAAGGGTTTATGAATGCCAGGCTAAGAATTTGGGAATCTTTCTACCACAGCTGTAACTATCTATTAATTTTCTTGATTAAAATAATCTGATCAAGGAAAATACAAATCAAAACCACAGTGAGATACTACCTCACACAAGTCAGAACAGCTAAAATTAACAAGCCAGGAAACGACAGGTTTTGGTGAGGACGCGGAGTAAGGGGAACTCTCCTACACTGTTGGTGGGAATGTAAGCTGCTACAGCCACTCTGGTAATCAGTATGGAGGTTCCTCAAAAAGTTGAAAATAGAGCTACCCTACAACCCAGCAATTGCACTATTGGATGTTTACCCTAAAGATACAAATGCAACAATCCAAAGGAGCACATGCACCCCAATGTTTATAGCAGTAATGTCCACAATAGCCAAACTATAGAAAAAGCCTAGATATCCATCAGCAGAAGAATGGATAAAGAAGATGTGGTACACACACACACACACACACACACACACACACACACACACTGGAATATTATGCAGCCATCAAAAAACTGAAATCTTGGGGGCCTGGGTGGCTCAGTTGTTAAGCATCTGCCTCCAGCTCAGGTCATGATCTCAGGGACCTGGGATCAAGCCCTGCATCGGGCTCTCTGCTCAGCAGGGAGCCTGCTTCTCCCTCTCCCGCTCCCCCTGCTTGTGTTCCCTCTCTCACTGTGTCTCTCTCTGTCAAATAAATAAACAAAATCTTAAAAAAAAAAAAAAACTGAAATTTTGCCTTTTGCAACAACATGGATGAAACTAGAGAGTATTATACTAAGTGAAATAAGTCAATCAGAGAAAGACAATTATCATATGATCTCACTAATATGAGGAATTTGAGAAACAAGAGAGAGGATAGGGAAAGGGAGGGGGAAAATGAAACAAGATGAAACCAGAGAGGGAGACAAAGCATAAGAGACTCTTAATCTCAGGAAACAAACTGAGGGTTGTCGGTGGGGAGGCAGATGGGAGGGATGGGGCGGCTGGTGATGGACACTGGGGAGGATATGTGCTATGGGGAGTGCTGTGAATTATGTAAGACTGATGATTCACAGACCTGTGTCCCTGAAACAAATAATACGTTACATGTTAATTTAAAAAAAAAAGTTATTCTGACACTTGATTAAAAAAAAAAAAAAGAACTCGATACACATAACATTTTAGATGAATCTCCAGGGAATTAAGTCAATTCTAAACTGTCACATACTGTATGATTCCATGTATAGAACATTTCTGAAATATCATATTTTTTGAAATGGATGTTTAGAAACTAGTTGTCAGTGATTAGTTATGGCACAGGAACTATTCCCTAAGGCAGTTGGTATAGTTATAAAAGGGCAACCTGAGGGATCTTTGTGATATGGCACTATTCAGCATCTTGACTATTATGGTACATATACAAATCTATACATCTGACCAAGTTGTATCCAACTTAATATGCACATATGTCTATACACACACTCAACAAGGAGTAAAAAAAAATGTGAGTAAGATTGGTGAGTTATATCAATGTCAGGATCCTGAATGTGATATTATGCTATAGTTTTGCAAAATGTTACCATTAGGAGAACTGAGCAAATTGTACAAGAGTTCACTCTGCACTGTTACTTACAATTACATATAAAACTCCACTTATCTAAGTAAAAATTTCATTGGAAAAATAGAATAGCATTATTCCAGCAATTGGGTTATACAGATTTGAATCAAGTAGGTAGGAACTGGATGAAAAGAAGTGATGGATTGGAAAAAAAAAAAATCATAAAAGAAACACAAAGGTGTTTGGTAAATCTTGGTAAATGGGAGTTAAGAAAAATTCAGTGATAGTCTCAAAGCCTCAAGACAATTTACATTAAAAGAAACCAGGGGAAAAAAAAAAGAGTTAAGTAGATTGGCTGGATGGTTTCATTCATGCTAGGTTTATTTGCTGGTGCATTTTTATCATTGTTGTTGGGAAAGGGGATGATATATGGGGCCAAATTAAAATATGTTATTTATATGCATACAAAGTTAAAATAAATCAGATAATAGGCAGTTATAAAATATAAACTAAAACTTGAGAGAGAAAGACCAGTCAGATTTTTTACATCCAAATCCTCATGTTAAATAGCCTTTCTAAAATAAAGATTTTATATTCCTATGCTTATCGTTTGCATTCGGTTCTAGGACAATATGCATGACATACAAGATAATACAGATGAAAAAGAAAAACCCTTTATAGCAATTTTATGACCCACATACAGTATAAATTAAAATTCATGAATTTTAAAAATTAAGCAAATCAATAACATCATGCATCATTATTATGAATTGAGTAACCAATTAGAAAAATCTTTTTAAAGTGTATATTCAAGGTAATGATCTTCAGATAATTTTCTGTCCTAACATTCCTGAATGATAAAAAAGAATTTTCTTGGGGCACCTGGGTGGCTCAGTGGGTTAAAGCCTCTGCCTTCAGCTCAGGTCATGATCCCAGGGTCCTGGGATGGAGCCCCACATCGGGCTCTCTGCTCAGCAGGGAGCCTGCTTCCCTTCCTTCCCTGCCTCTCTGCCGACTTGTGATCTCTGTCTGTCAAATAAATAAATAAAAAAAAAAAGAATTTTCCCAGTAGTGGTGACACATTAAAGCCAGTATTCTTTTTTTTTTTAATTTTATTTATTTATTTATTTATTTGTCAGAGAGAGAGAGGGAGAGAGAGCAAGCACAGGCAGACAGAATGGCAGGCAGAGGCAGAGGGAGAAGCAGGCTCCCCGATGAGCAAGGAGCCCGATGCGGGACTTGATCCCAGGACGCTGGGATCACGACCTGAGCCGAAGGCAGCTGCTTAACCAACTGAGCCACCCAGGCGTCCCAAAGCCAGTATTCTTAACTTCCATGCACCAAATGAAGATACGTACACACACACATTTGACATTTCACACTACTCTTGTGTGTCATTTTCTTCATAACCAAGAATTAAGAATGTCAGTTTTTCATCTATAAGTAAAAGCAAGCTACTGTTTTCTTCTAATCTTGCTTTTAATGTGTGCTTTAGGACAAGTAATCTAAATATTTTGTTTGATGATAAAGATAAAAACGTTTTATGCTATGTTATTTAAAAAATGGTACAAGAAATGTTTTCCAGAAATATTTCCAGACCCTTCAGTTAGAGATACTGCCAGAGATTTTGATTTTTCAAAATGATCAGATTGGTTGCTGAGACGGCCATTTTCTTGCCAAACTTTAATACTTATGCATGCTCCCTGTAGAATTTTCATAGAAAGACGAAGCCTGATAGCATTGTTCAATGAAACAAGTAAAAGTAAACGGCATCAATTCAATAAAGTATGGCAGCTGTGGAAAGAAAGTCTTTACAAGCAGGTTTAAACATTTCTTAAGGATCTCCTGATGTTTCATCTCCCAGTAGACTAAATGTGATGAGGAGCACGGTCCGATGTGTTAACCCACTAACCCACCATAATAGCATGACAGATGCTTCCTACCCGAAGGGGTCATGCCTGGGAGAGAGAGAGAGAAGCAGGAGACTGACAGAATGCCCAGGGAGCGTATTGATCCACTGACTCTTTGCTGGTAACCATTACAGAGACATGAGTTGACAGTAATTAAAAGGACTTACACACTGGGATGGTTTCAAACTCAAATCTTCGACTGAAGACACCGTAGCCTGCTGCTGTGCGTGCTCGAATTTGGAAGACATATACTGAAGCTGGTTTTAAGCCCTCTGCAGTCACAGTTGTCTCTTTAGATTTGATAATTGTATAGCTGGTTTCTTGGTCCTTGGATTACACATGTACATACAATAAAAAAGTCAATATGTGAATTACTGATGATGATAAAACTTAGAATCATAAATCAGAAAATCAGAAACTAATACTTGTTATTAGTACAAATATACTCTTCTAGGAAAAAAAAAAAAAAAAAAAACTCTCCATCCTAGGTGTGCTAAAAGTGTTTCCTAGAACTCAGGGATGGTGGGTAACATGTTCTCTGGTCATCCACCATACTTGTCTTTGGCACAAATAAATTTGTAAACTTTTCAAATGATTTGCAGAAGATGAATTCTTTTATAGACTCTATTTTAGTATTGGTATTTGTGTGTTTGTTTTTCTCATAAATATTTATTGAAACACATCTAACATGCTGCCTGTTCACAGGGAAAAGTAGCAAGATCTCATATATTGCCAGGTTTAAGACTTGTGCTTTATATCTTTGGTGATTTTTAATTTCTAATTACATTTAGGGCTTAAGAGAAGGAATGAGGACTTGGCTGGAGAACTTTAATTTCAATTCATTAAATCTAAACAAGGATTACTAAAGAAAAACTAAAGAAATATATATTTTTTATTTTTAAAAAACTTTCCATTTTTTCACATTTATGTATTTGAGCTGGGTGAGTAGTGAATGGAGATGGAGTTAAAAAAAAAAATCACTGTAAAGATAGCTTGGAAACTTCCTACTTCGACTGCTACCAAAGTCTACACTAACCATACATAACTTCTCCCCACCTCTGAGTTAGTACATTGAATCTTAGACCTACACACTGAATCTTAAACCTACAAAGATCTAAACACACAGCCCCTCTTCTGAACTTTCTCTTCCTTTGTATTTTTCTGTGTGAATTCTTAACTACCCTTGTATTTTCCTTAAGGTGTTGCCACAATTACTACATTTCTGATAGATATTACAGGTTGAATTAATGATAGGTAATGGTTAGAGATCTTTTTCCGTTTTTAAGAATTGGTCTTTATTTACAGTATCTTGATTGATGACTGTAAACTATCATTTTCTAGATCATTTCAGAAAATTTTACTTTACTAATAGAAGCATGTGGAGAGGGTTTTTGTTTTTTTTGTTGTTGTTGTTGTTTTGTTTTTTTTTAAGATCTAATGGTAATAACATGTAAAGGACTTTTTTTTCTGAAATGAGAAAAAAATTGAAAACAAGAATATAACAATTACTTCTCAAGAATCCCAATAGGGAATAAGATTATTATTTAATCTTCATAATACTATTAAAATGTAAAGTAAATGCAAACCATGCTCCTTCTCCCTTGAAGTTTACAATCAACAGCAGCATATCATGCTGTGACTTTAGTGTGGACACCGAAAACATGCTAAAATATAGCAAGTCAATTTTTACTTTTATCCTCAGTTATTTTATATGTAAAGTTGGGATAGAAATTGGTGCCTGGATATCCTCATAGACATGTTATAAGAATGAAAAAAAGTCGGGGCGCCTGGGTGGCTCAGTGGGTTAAGCCGCTGCCTTCGGCTCAGGTCATGATCTCAGGGTCCTGGGATCAAGCCCCGCATCGGGCTCTCTGCTCAGCAGGGAGCCTGCTTCCTCCTCTCTCTCTCTGCCTGCCTCTCTGCCTGCTTGTGATCTCTCTCTGTCAAATAAATAAATAAAAATCTAAAAAAAAAGAAAAAAAGTAATGCGTGTGAAACTTACTAAACTAGAAAGTACATGGTATAATTGTCATAATTATTATTTAAATTTTTTCTACTTTGACAAATCAAAGTCAATGGCTAATCACATTCTATTCTATCACCAATGCAATCTAAAATATACAACCTATCAAACATTTTTTAAAGCAGTTTTACCGTTCCTCATGTAATAAAGTCAAACATGTAGTATTATCTTAGGGTTAAATTCATCCAAATTTCTATATAAATAGGTATGTTCTAATTTCTAATGCAAATAGGTTTTCTGATGCACTCCACGCAAACAACTATTTTTTTAAATTTTTTTAATGCACAGATTAATAATAAAAGTGCCAATTCTTTAAAGTGCTTAGGAAATACTACTAGAGTTTTGCAAGGATTTAAAGTATGTCATCAAATCCTATAAAATTTTACCAAGAAATTTCAATCATTTTCTTCATTCACAAACATTTATTAACTTTCTCCTTTATACGCTAATTGACCCCTTCTATACGCTAGGAATAAGGCAGTAAAAAAAGCAGACAATTTCTTGATGTGTTCCTTTTAAAGGAGGTAAATAGCTTCTATAAACTATTGTAGTTACTGATATTCTGTGGCTGCTCAAGCTTAAGACTGAATATACAAGACTTTCTCAGTAAGATTATACTATTCACTTTGGCTATAACTGAATAGTAATTTCAGCAAGAACTGATAAAATATATGTTTGTTATTACCTGCATTTTGTTTAAAGAGAAGTTGGTTTAAATATCTAGACAAAACTAAAGATTCTGGTATATTTGATATAATTAGGATTTTTACATAAAATATCAACATTTATAATGTAAAGTAAGAGTTTTTTTGTTTGTTTGTTTTTAAAAAAAGCACAGAATATCAGGGTTAGAATTCAAGCCATGTTATTGTCTAAGGAAGTGTGCAAATGTGAATATACAACTTAACCTCAGTTTTTTCTTCTTTGAAATGGGATAAAACTATTTATTAAGAGCATTGTAAGCAATAGACACGGAGACAGAGATGATATATGGAGCACCCAGCAAATCTCCACAACATAACCAGTTCTAGGTAAATTTGACTTTGAGTCCTGTAGCAAGATGATAAATTTAAAGTAAATTTAATAAAAAGAAAAAAATTAAAATTTTGTTGTAAACTCCTAACTATTGGAGTTACAACTAATATGTCTTGTAAAATTATTAGAAGCTGACACTTCTGCTAGACTGGGGGTGGGGGTACTACAGGGAAACTGGCATGCTGCTCCTTGAAATATTGGATGATCTAATAACAATTGAATAAAATCTCACAACACTCTGATTTCTATATTAACTTGTATGTGTAAGTGGTTGCTTCTCTGAGTTCTAATTTTGCGTTCTCTTTCTGGGTCAATTGAAATCTATAGTAACAGAGGGACTCACCAAAGCATACAACGAAGGGATGGAAAACCATAAATACACACTCTGAGTTACTTAAGCATCTTCCAAAATTTGCTTCTGTTCCACTCTTTTCAGTCACAGTCATATTATAATTTCCCTTTTATCACAAACCCTATATATACATCTTCAACACCCACGACCACCAGGCTGCCAGATCCTGGTCAGGGCAATGGCTTTTGCTGCCTTCATGCTCCCACTGAGCAAATGAGCTACATTCCCCAGCTGCTTAGCAAACACTGTTCACATGCAGGGATGGGAGGGCTTCAGCAGAAGGAGCCAGCTGGCAAACACCCTGCCAAGGGGCAGCTTCCCTTTGCCTCTGCCTTTAATTAAGAGATGGCAATGGGCCCATCACCATGCAGGAGCAGAGAGGCCCAATGACCTCTATTAGAGCAGGGCAATGGCAGGCAGTAATGCCAGCTGGCAAATACAGAAGCCCTGGAAAGCTCTGCCACCTGTGTGGCCAAGAGCCATCCAATAAAATGGCGGTAGCCTCTGAAGGTTCAAAATGAGCTCTGGAAACCTATCAGGATCCCCACCTCAATACATGCTATAAGAGATCATTATCTTTTTCTTCTTCTTTTTCTTTTCTTTTTTTTTTTTTCCCAAAAGTATTGAAAAAACAAACAAACAAAAAAACTTTCATGTCTTTTATTGGTATGCTCAATAATTTTGCTTGGCAAAAAGTTCTTGGAGTTAATATTTTCACTGTAAAAAGGAAAACACTGACCAAAAGAAGTTAATAACTTCCCCCAAATAATATATAAAGGTTTTGCTGCTTTTTAGGAATGTAAATGGACAACTTACTCTTCATTTACTGAGACTATATAGAAATAATTTCCTAAGTTATTTTTTTCTTAGGTTGAGTTATAAAAATAATAGAATGTATAACACAGCATTGAATGTAAGATATTAAATATAAAGTTAAATTTTCATGAAATAAGTATAATTTTAAAAATTGAACAATGAAGGAAATAATTCCACAATATGGTTAAAATTCATTAGAAGGAATATTAAGAGAAAAGGACTTTGCTGATCATTTGTTGAAAAACTGTTTCACTTAAAGAAAAAATTATAAATCCTTGCTTTTATTGAGTATTACGCATATGAGACTCACGCACATGCTGGTAACAGTAAAAACAATGAAAGATTACTCATAAGGGGAAAAAAATAGGATAATTTCATTAGAAACAAAAAAGAAACCAGACATTTGGTCCTTTGGTCCAGCTAGTTGCTTTAGGGGAAAACCATACAAAAAAAAAAAAAAAAAAAAAAGACATCAAATTTTAGTCTTCTTGCTGTTGAACTTTATTTCATCTACAATATATATTCAAATACAGAGTTTTGGTGAGTAGTAGTCAAAAGTTTTTTAGATACTCTCTTTTTAAATTTATTTTTTAAAGTAGGCTCAATGCTCAATTTGGGACTCAAACTCACAACCCCAAGATCAAGAGTTGTGTGCTCCACTGACTAAGCCAGCCAGCACCCCTGGTACATCATTATTTTTAAATGTCATTATACATTTCAACTTCTTTTGAAATCAACTTCAATTACAATAAAAATTTGAAAGTCAGAATACTTACAAAAAATCAGTCTATGTTACATATGTATATATATCCTGTTTTTCAATAGTATACAGTAATAAAATGTATAAAACAATGAATAAGGATGTAAACCTTGATTTAACAAATTATTTTGGATACAGGGTGTGTTTAGATTGTAGAGCTCTAGAATTTAAAATGCAGTTTTGAGTACTACTCCCAGAGAAACAAGAATCAATAGGGAATATTAATGACACAATATTTTACTCGATTTGTCTTATTTTTTATAATAAATACTGTAAACCATATCCCAAAATAGTTTTTTGGGTTTTTTTAAGATTTTATTTTTCAGTATTCTCTACACCCAGCATGGGTCTTGAACTCATAATTCCGAGACCAAGAATTACATGCTCCACTGACTGAGCCAGCCAGGTGCCCCTACACCAACATAGTTTTGTCTCATAGGTATTGTATTAGGACATTCTTGGTGAATAATATATTTGATAATACATTTTTCTTTATGAAATAGAAGTATCTTCATTTATGTTCCCTAATGATTCAATAGTTATTTGTAATGCTACCAGCAAGTCATTCCTAAAAGGATTACTGAGTAATCCTTCAAAAGTAATGATCTGTTATTTATTTACCTATTTATAAAATCAATATAAGAACTTAACACAGGCATTCAAAACCTAGAAAGGATATGTAGACATTTCCACTGTCCCCTTGTCCCCACCACTACTGTTTTATTATCATTATCTTCACACAAGTAATTGTTAAATCAATGAATAAAGAAACAATTTTTAGAAAATAAAAACCCTATAATGCTATGCATTATTTAATGTATTTCAATGTATTACCTATACTCTTTCATCTATGCATATACACAAAATGTTGAATTTTTAAATAACTTTCATTAATAGAATATAAGTATTTTTCCTGGTATTTTTGCATCAGTACAAGGAGAACCATTTATTCCCCTCTCTTTTCCAATGTGCTAACAAGGACAATTTCTCTGGGATTGCAAAGTTTTTAACTTCTTCCTAACCTCTTCACTATTCACTCTAACAGAAAGAGTGATGGCTCCATGAGTTTAGGGAAAGCAATTGAGCACATGTGGCTGGGTCTTTTCCTTTTCTTTCCGGATCTGCTTCTCTGCATATGTTTGTAATGTTTTCTGCTCCTACTTTCATAGGAATCATACTCTTGAGTCAGAGTTCCCTACCCACCAGTCAGAGTCTCGTTTGAGCACTCATCTATCTTTATCTCCTCTGTTAGAAGCCCTGTTGTTCTAAGTAGTGTATGCCATTCAGATCCAGACTGTATAAAAATCAAAGTAAAATGGAGGTGGGAGATATAGGAAGACCCATGGTGACTACATATCTAAGCTATATACTATAGTTCCTCTTTAGAAATTTACGTTCACCTTTATTTTCCATCTGTCTTATTTCTTTGTCAATAGCTCACTTGGTTGTGGATTCAGAAAAGAGAAAAATGAATTATTGATGCCTTTATTTTTTTTTTTTAGGATTTTATTTATTTATTTGTCAGAGAGAGAGAGAGAGCACAAGCAGGGAGAGTGGAAGAAGGAGAAGCAGGCTCCCCACTGAGCAGGGAGCCCGATGCGGAACTCAATCCCAGGACCCTGAGATCATGACCTGAGCTGAAGGCAGTCGCTTAACCAATTAGGGGCACCAACCAGGCACCTCTAATTACTGCCTTTAAAACTCAAGAAGTTTTATGGAAAAACATGCAAGAGTAGACCTAAGAGACAACTCCAGAAAGAAGAAATTAAGAAAATGTAGGAAATGGGAGACGTACATTTTTGCTTTTATGTCTTCTCATTTTAAAATGCAGTTTATAGGGCACCTGGGTGGCTCAGTGGGTTAAAGCCTCTGCCTTCGGCTCAGGTCATGATCTCAGGGTCCTGGGATCAAGCCCTGCATCAGGCTCTCTGCTCTTCAGGGAGCCTGCTTCCCCCTCTCTCTCTGCCTGCCTCTCTGCCTACTTGTGACTTCTCTCTCTGTCAAATAAATAAATAAAATCTTTAAAAATAAATAAATAAAATGCAGTTTATAATACAGTATCAGGTTCTTTATATGGATTTTAAAATTGTGCTTTATATTCACATCTGATCTACCCATACCTCCTTAAGAGCATAGGTATTAGGCAGGGTTAATGGCTATAGCCATATGTATTTTTCCTTGTAGTACATGGCAGTCGGGACTGAAGTTCAAGAACTGAAGCAGTTACAACACTTTCAAAATGTTCTATGACTTCATCTTTTAATGCCGTGAAACCTAGTTAAGCTGATGTTAGACTATGTGGCAGTAGTCCAGCAGCACAAACTATCTGGCAGTAGCAGAACAGAGCGTTCCCTATACATTTCTGGCCTCCATAATCATGACCGCAGAATCAATTGTCATTGATTTACACATAAAATTGCAACATGTTTTTCTAAAAATTGGATAATTGCAGTTGCTAAAGTGAAAAAAGAAAAGGCGGAAGAAGATAAAAGGACATTCTTTATCTTATTATTCTTACCTTTTCAAAATACTTGATTTCGTACTCTAGGATGATTCCATTTGGACGATCTGGCTCTTGCCAAGACAAAGAGATGCTGTTTTTTGCAATCTTCCCCTTTTTCACATTGGTGACTGGAGAGGGAGCTGCAAAATAGTGTAAATACAGAGTTGCAGGATTAACAGAGCCCTGAAATTACAATGAGATATAATGTAGCATAATACTACATTAACAATTTAACAAGAACTACATAAACAATTAAACTTTCTTTTAACCTAAAAACAATTTTACTTTCTTTACATAATAAAATGTTCTAGAGATTATAAAATGTTTTACAAATATAAATCAAGTATCCTGAGAATTTTCTTAAAACTATAGTCATATAGAATCATAAGTGTACATTTTCTCTATGAAGTTTAGAAACATAAATGAACTATCTTATTTTTCTTACAGAATAAAGACATTCCTGATGACCTTATATATCGTCCATGTTTCTAAAGTTATTGGCACTGCATAACATATATCCTATTATGCTAGTTCACATGATTTTATATATATATATGTATATATATGTAAGTATATATATACATAAAACCACTTTTTCACAACATTTAGGCTCTTTATTTTTTTAATCATGTGGATGCTATAGTCATTAATAAAATCATCAGTTAAATATAGTGGGGGTTGCTTTCAAAAATATATTATTAAACTTGCAGTATTTCTTGAAAATAAGAGTAGATAAGATAAAAATTTTCTTAATCTGAAAGTTTTTCCTCTAAGGAACAAGAAAAAAATGTGCACTCCCACAATATAATATTAGAATTCCTAGCCACAGCAATTAGGCAAGAAAAAGAAATAAAACCATCCAAATTGGAAGAAAGTAAAAGCGTCATTATTTGCAGATAACATGATACTATATATATATATATATATATATATATATATATAAAGCTAAAGACTCTACCAAAAAAACCTGCCAAAATTAATAAATTATTTTAGTCAAGTTGCAAGATACAAAATTAATATACAAAAATCTGTTGTGTTTCTATACTTCAATAATGAACTAACAGAAATAGAAATTAAAAGGACAATCACATTTACAAAAACATTAGAAAGGATATATATCTAGGAATAAATTTAACCAAAGATGTGAAAGACCTGTATTCTGAAAACTATGGACACTGAAGAAAGAAATTAAAGACAACACAAATAAATGGAAAGATATGCTATGCTCATGGGTTGGAGGAATTAATACTTTTTAAATGTCCATACCATCCAAAGCAATTTACAAATTCAGTCTACACCCTACCAAAATACTAATGAAATTGTTTGTATAACTATAACAAATAATCCTAAAGTGTGTACAGAATCACAAAAAAAACCAAATAGCCAAAGCAGTCTTGAAAAAGAATAAAGAACTCAGAGTATCACACTGCTTGATCTCAAACTATACTTCTAGGCTATAGTAATCAAAATAGTATGATATTGGAAGAAAAACAGACACATAGACTATGGAATAGATAGAATAGAAAGTCCAGATATAAACCCACAGATATATGGCCAATTAATTTATGATAAATGAAGGAAGAACATACAATGGGAGAAGAACAGTTTTTTCAATAAGCAATGTTCAGAAAATTGGACTGTCACATGGGAAAGGATGAAACTGGACTATTATGTTATACACAAAAATTAATTTAAAATGAATCAAAGACTTGAATGTAAGATTTGAAACTTAAAAACTTAAAAAATTAAAACTCCTAGGAGAAATATAGGCAGTAATCTCTTTGACACTCTTCTTGTGATATTTTTTTAGATATGACTTCTCTGGCAAAAACAACAAAAGCAAAAATCTATAAAAAAAAAAAAAAAAGGACTGCATCAAACTAACCTTTGCACAGTAAAGGAAATCATTGACAAAATGAAAAGGCAACATACTGAATGATAGAAGATATCTGAAAACCATGTATTTTATAGTTGATATCAAAATATATAAAGAATTCATACAACTCAATAACAACAACAATAACAAAAAACACCTGATTTAAAAAATGGGCAGAGGATCTGAGTAAATATTTTTCCAAAGAGGACTCATAGATATGCCTGTCAACAGGCATATGAAAAGATGCTCGGTGTCACTAATCACCAGAAAAATGCAAATCAAAACCACAATAAGACACTGCCTCACACCTGTCAGAGTGAGTATTATCACAAAGACAAGAAATAACAAGTGTTGACAAGGATGTGAACAAAAGGGAACCCTTGAGCACTGTTGGCGGATAAGCTGGTCCAGCTGCTATGAAAACAAAATGGAGATTCCTCAAAAAATTAAACTACTATAACATCTAGCAATTCCTCTTCTGGGTATCTTTCCAAAAAAGAATGAAAACACTAATTTCACAAGATATATATACCCCTATGTTCATTGCAGATTATTTATAATAGCCACGACATGGAAGGAACCAAAGTATCCATCAATAGATGAATAGAAATATAAGATACTGTATATACTTATGTGATATATATGTTATATACCTGTAGAAATACACTCACCCACCCACACATATACACTACGGGATATTACTTAGCCACAAAAAAAAACCCAAAAACAAAAACAACTAAATCTTATGACAACATGGATGGATCTAATAGGTAGTATACCAAGTGAAATAAGTCCTACAGAGAAAGACAAGTACTATATAATTTCACTTATATGTGGAGCTGAAAAAAACAAAACAAACTAACAAAACAGAAACAGAATCACAGTTACTGAAAATAAACTAGCTGTTGCGAGAGAGCTGGGAGAGGGGGAGACAGATGAAATAGGAGAAGGGGATTGGGAGGTATCAACTTACAGTTATAAAATAAGTAAGTTAGAGATGTAATGTACAGCATAGGGAATAGAATCAATAATACAGCAACAATTTTGTATGGTGACAAATGATAACGACCTATCATGGTGATCATTTTGTAATGTATAAAAAATATTAACTCACTATCTTGTGCACCTGAAACTAATATAATATTGCATGTCAGTTATTGTTTAATAAAAAAGAAACATTTTCTTTCATTTCCAGCTCTCCAAGTATTTTATTAGAAGTCACAAATACTTACAATGTTCATTGCTATCTGTCAGTGCCTATTGAATGACTTTTTTGATGAAAAAAAAAATCTGTGCTATTTTAATGTGTCTGGATTTCAAACATATGAATATTTGATTCAACATCTGTTTTGTCAATCTGTAGAGATTTGTATAGATCCTGGGTTTGACAATACAAATATGTATTGACTAATATTCTTCTTGATGTAGATGATCTTTATTTGTGTAATTTTTAGCTTTGATTAGGAGAAACCATCATGCACACACATGGTGTGTGTGTATGTGTGTGTGTGTGTGTGTGTAGAGAGAGTAATAATGTATATTATATAATATGTATATATTATGTATATTATAATGCACATATAAGGTAGAAAAAATGCCAGTGATAGTGAGTAGTGTATAGCCCTAACTGAACAGTATTAAACATGTGGTGAGATTAAATTACATATATATTAATTATATATAATTTATATATGTAGAATGTATATAGATAATATATCACACATATAGATAATATATTACATAGCATTATATAGATGTGTCTATATATGCATATATATGTGTGTGTGTGTGTGTGTGTGTGTGTGTGTGTGTGTATATATATATATATAAAATTTATTCATTCAAGAGTAGAAGACAAATCCAGAATTGCATACAAGGATCAACATGGTCTGGCACCTTGCATCTTTTCTCACTTCATCTCCTGCTAACTGTGCCCTGGCTTTCTGTTCTTAGGCAACTTCAGACACACTTTGGCCGAAGACCTTTGTACAAGCATTTTATCATTCTATCATTTTATCTTTGTACAAGTTTCTCACCCTGACTTCTCTGGGGTCTCTCCTTCTCCTATGGTTTTCTCCTTTCCTGTCCACCCTGACTGAGGTAACTATCCCCACCTTCCCCCCCCTCTCCTCACCATGCCCTCTGCTCCTTCGGGGTTTTATTTTTCTCCTTAACTCTTGCCCTTGCACTACCTGATATACATATCTGAAATACAAATTTGCTTTTTTCGATCCTCTCAAGTAGAATGTAATTTTTATAAGGACAGGGATATTGTTTATTTTATTCACTGCTAAATTCCTAGATCTAAAACAATGCCTGAGACAGAGGAGGGTCCAATAAGTATGTATGGAATGAATGGTAAAAATCAAAGTAATACATACAAAATCTTTTAAAAGGTTTAAGCCTTTTAAAATAAAAATTACTTTAAATGTCAACAAAATTAACTATGAAACTCAAGGGTCAAGTATGTCTTTTAATAAAACTAAAATAAATAAAAACAGATATGACCTGTAGGAGAGAAAAATTAGCTGTCTAGTGTTTTATATACCAACAGGGTGATAATGACTTTGGTACTTCAAAGTGTACTTTTATTCTTTCAATCACAGAGTTTTGTGATACTCGGGCTCAGAGGGTTCATATTTTCAGCTTTATCTTGTTTTCTTAAATATGTCCAGTTCCTCAGAATTTTCTACATACTACAGAACACACAGTGTGCATATAAAACCGAATTGTCTAAAATTATCTTGAAATTGCATTTTGTTTATCTGTATGGAAATTGTAATTGACTGGTAATTCTCCCAGTCATATTTTTATATAGGGTCAAAGTTTCGATTGATTTCCTAGTGAGGGAAAAGTCATCTTGTATTTGCCACTATGGACAGAGCATCAAGAAGACATGGAAACAAAAAAGAGCAAGCTATGCGCCCCATAGTTCATACAGTATCTGTAGCAATGTAGCAAATATACTCAAGTAGAAACAGTAACAAGTTGATGGTAGGGACACTTTTCTATTCATGAATTGAATTTAACATGTATGCTCCAGGGACACCTAGGTGGCTCAGTCATTTAAGTGTCTGCCTTCTGCTCTGGTCAGGATCCTGGCATCCTGGGATAGAGCCCCATATCTGGCTCCCTACCCGCTTCTCCCTTTCCTTCTGCTTGCCTCGTCTGCTTGTGATACCTCTCTCTCTCGCTCTCAAAAATAAATAAATAAAATCTTTTAAAAAATTTAAAAAAGTATGCTCCATGAAGGTAGGGATTAATTTGGTTTAGTTCTCTACTATAAAAAAATTACCAGAAAATTACTTGGTATCTAAAAACTTAAGAAATATTTTTTGAATGGGTGCATGACTGAATGAATGGAAAATACATAATGTATCATTCAAAACAGTTTGCTTCATAAGCATAGGATAGGATCTTATTTGGGGATTTGTGTTTTATTTTAAAACAATTTTTTGGGGCACCTGGGTGGCTCAGTTAGGCATCTGCTTTTGGCTCAGGTCATGATCCTGAACCTGATCCTGGGGTCCTGGGATTGAGCCCTGCATTGGGCTCCCTGCTCAGTGGGAATCTGTTTCTCCCTCTGCCTCCGCCCCTCCCCACATTGCTGTACTTATGCTCTCTCTCTCTCCCCCCTCTCTCTAGTAAATAAATAAAATCTTAAAAAAAAACTCAATGCTTTAATAAAATAATTAGCCATTTCAAAGTGAAGCTATCAAATAAATATTAAAATATATAACCAGTTTGAAGTGGAATACTTTGTTATTTACTTACATCCATCAAAGTTAAACAGAAATCGTGTAGCTTTCAAAGACTGCTTGATTTAAAACAAAACAATACAAAACAAAAAACATTGTTTTTCAAACTCAGTTTTCTCAGAGGCTAAAAGGTATTCTTTAAAGCTTGGTCAAGATGGAGAGAGAAGACCAGACTCAGGTTAGAATAGTTCAGGAACAAACTTCAGTGAAACGATTCCTCTCTGACAATACCATCTCTGCCTCATTCGGGTAAAGCTGATGAAAGTGGGGACCACTGACAGCTCCCAAGGACGTAATGATGATGTACAAATTGTGAATGGCAGTGCTTTACTTTTGTAAAGTATTCTACGGATATTATGCACATTAAAACAAGTGTAACCAGATTTGTCAGCATCAAGGGCATGTTTAATTTATCTTAGTCCTCTTCCCCAGTGATACCTTTCACTCTACCCGCTGAACCTTTTATTAAGTGAGCCAGGAACAAAATGAGAATGATGACTTAGAGCATTTCTGCTTGTGAAATTTTGTTGGATGATGTTAAATCATACAACCATTACTGGCATAGGGTAGGAATCACAAAAATACTAAAGAAATCAAGTTGTGATTAGAACAAAATAATTTACGTAAATTCTGCATTTCACATTTTGGATCTGTGGAAACATTCCAAATTGTTTCTGCATTACAGCTTCTATAGTGGAGATGATCTTTAAGTAGCAGTGTAATATGCAAGATGGTCATCTATAAGGCTAGAAATAGTTCCCATTCCCATAGGCTAATGTTTTTGTCTGTTTGCTCAGCTCTTTTTTTTTTTTTTTTAGTTTAAAATAGTTTTACACTTATAGAAAGATTATGAAGAGAGTATAAAAATTTCCCATATATCCCACACCTAGTGTCTCTAATTAGGAATATCTTACAGTAGCATATATAATACATCTGTCACAATTAATGAAAATATTGACACATTATTATTAACTAAAGTCCACTTACTTAGTTTTTACCTATTACCCTTTATCTGTCCCAAGATTCCATCCAACATACCATATTACCAGGCATAGTCAACACATCTTAGGATCCTCTTGGTTGTAATACTTTCTCAGACTGTCTGAGTTTGTGATCTTGACATTTTGTCTGGTTAAGTATTAGACTATCTCTCAACTGCTATTGATGTGATGTTTTTCTCATGATTAGACTGGAGTTATGAGTTTTGGGGGAAAGACTACAAGGGTAAAACTCCATTTCATTACGTCATATTAAGGATACACACTATCAGCATAACATCACTATTAGGTTAACCTTGTTTGCCTGATGGTAGTAGTGTTAATCAGGTTTCTCCACCGTAAAATTATTCTTTTTTCCAGTTTCCTGTAATCCCTGGAAGGAAGTCACTATGTGCAGCTTGAACTTAAGGAGTGAGGAGTTACACTCCACCTCCTTGCGGCGGGAGTATTTGCATAAATTATTTATTCTGCATAAGAGATTTGCCCATTCTTCCTTATTTGTTTTGTTTGTTTGTTTAATCATGTATTTTTTTAAAGATTTTTATTTATTTATTTGACTGAGATATCACAAGTAGGCAGAGAGGCAGGCAGAGAGAGAGAGAGGAAGCAGGCTCCCTGGTGAGCAGAGAGCCCGATGCGGGGCTCAATCCTAGGACCCCGAGATCACGACTGGAGCCGAAGGCAGAGGCTTAACCCATTGAGCCACCCAGGTGGCCCTAATCATATATTTATACCAATATGGACACATAGATTTTTTTTTTACATTTTGGTATAAAATCTAATGCTTTATTTTGTAACTCAGATTGTTAAAGCTTTGACAATTGATTACTCTTTCAGTTAGCTCCTATGTCTCTTTGACATCCCCTATCACTGTGGGTTTGTTAGTTTGCTCCCCACTGCTGATAGTTTTTTTTTTTTTTTAAGTATCTGTCATTTACTGTCCCAATTCTAGAATCAGTCCTTTCTCCTAGGAGTGTTGGCTTCATTTATCAGAGAATGTTTTTAGAAACCAAGATCTAGATGTGTTTCTTCTTACAGGGTGTCATTGCTTCTTCTTCTGTTACAAAGCTGGAAAATAAATGTGTTTACATCAACCTGTGTATATCTATAAATATATACATATGTATATACATATATATGTATATTAAGGCAATCGTAAGTATATACTGATGTTACCAACTCTAACCAGTTGCTACACAGGTTGTTCTCGCCTTCACACTATTTACCTGCAAACTTGCACTCCACCTGCCATTCATTTACTTAATCGTTCAATTCTAGTGGTTAAAGAATTGCTAACCGATGTCTGTTTGACTTATTGATAATGATAGAATGTAGAAATCCCTAACATCTCAACAGCTCAAGCAATGATATAAAAAACCGTGACATCATTGTAAAGCATGACAACCTAACTCTTCAAATATGGAAACCTAGTTTAAGGCACACTGTCACCACATGGGAAAGAGTGACATGACACACATAGCTTTAAAGTCAAACAAAACCAACTTCTAATCCTCTAGCAGCCAGCCATTCTCTAGCCGTGTGGCCCTATTTAGGTACTTAAGCTCTCTGAATGTCCTTTTTATATTTAAATAGTAATTGTGATAAAACTCATCTCTTTGTAAGGTTGAAATATGATTCCATACGTATAATACCAAGTATAAGGTTAGTGCCCAAAAAATACTGTTTGTGATAACATCAGTTGTAAAATAGCAGACAATTGTATAAGAAGACTTCCATGATGGATTCTCCGTAACTCCTTAAGCCCTCCAACATGCATGAATCAAAATTATTTGTAGCATCTTTTCTGAACTTGTCACTGCTCTAACTAAAGCCCAAGTACCAATAGAGATAAGATGTCTTTATATTCTATGTCTAGTGAATTTCATGAATCCACAGTAAAATAGCTAGAGGTAAACTTCCTTGATAATCATAGATTTTTATTGCGTGAAAATGTGTTGAATTTTTAAGTGTCAAAATGACTAATAGTTCACTTAGTATAAAATATATATAAAAATGTCTTTAAAAGAGGTTGATGAAAACATAAAACTTTATTGTGTTAAATGGAAGAAAAAAATACGATTCATCCATGACTGTAACCAATCCTATTTGTGCAGACAAAAATAAATTATAGGTCGAATCACCTATTGGTTACTTGTATTTAAAAAATAATATATCTCCAAAAAATAAAATTAAAAAATAACATATCTTCATGCATTTGACTTATTTACCTCTATTTGGGGTCTTAAAGCTTTGAGAAAAATAGACAACACTGAAATCCTCAGTCTGTGACAGTCCATGAATGTGTTAAAACTTCTTCAGATGGCACTTCTTTCATTTTCCTACAAAAGTCCCTCCACATGAATGATGTATTAGTTTTTTTTGCACACAACTTTAAAAAAATACAATATCTAGTATTTGATTCCAAGGTCAAAGTGTGACCAGGTGGGTTGTCACTATCTACCAGCTGGAAACCACCACTTATCTCTGCCATGCACTGTTCACCATGTTTAGGAGCTTGTCATCCAGGCAGGTCTGGGCCAGTTCTTCCTAAAAATACAGATTATTGGGGCATGTGGGTGGCTCAGTCAGTTAAGCAGCTGCCTTAGGCTCAGGTCATGATCCCAGGGTCCTGGGATTGAGTCCCACATTAGGCTCTCTGCTCAGCAGAGAGCCTGCTTCTGCCTCGCCCTCCGCCTGCCGCTCTGCCTACTTGTGCTCTCTATTTCTCTGCCAAATAAATACATACATAAATAATATTAATTTAAAAAAAGAAAAACAGATTATTAGGTTTCTTTCCAGGAAATTCTGACTCAAGTGGCCAGACTCAGGTCAAGGATTCCCTACTTTTAATAAATAGTCTCTAATTGAATCATTTTACTAGTGAAGTTTGGGAATGACTAAAGGTAAACTATGCTAGGATTCATTATTCATTTAATAAAATTATATAAACTTAATAAGCTGAAGTCAGAAGCTGGGTCAGTGTTGATGTCTTGTGAACTGCTGTTGTCTTGAACCTTCAGCTCACTGTTACTGTTATCTCCTGGTCCCTGTTACCGTATTTGCCTTTCTTCATTTGGGTATTATTCTTCTTATATTTGATAGTTTCCTGATCCAGTAGTAGTTTATGTAAACTGCTTTGTTTGTTCATTTTACATGGAATCTAGTTAAGTCCAACAAGAGTATAATCTCCATAAAATCTGAAAAGTCTTGTGTCTTTTTCATTAGACCTGGTTAGTCATTAGAACAGTCTCTGGACGATACTAGATCCTTAAAGTCTTTGGTGAGTAAGAATGCAAATGGACAACGATTTTCTTTCTGTTGCAATAGATCTGTTTGCATTTTTTAGAGTGTTAAATAAGTGAAGTCATATTGTACGCATTTTTTTTTTTAACTGGCTTACCAAAAGACATGAGGAAACTTGGGAGAAGTGGATATGCTCACTGTCTTATTTGTGGTGATATTTCGTAGATGTATACAAACATTAAAATTTATCAAATTGTGTGCTGTCTGTGCAGTCTCTTATACATCAGTTTTATAGCAATAAGGCTGATAAAGTGTACATATTTGTGTCTGTGTATGTTGGAAATGACAACTTCTTATAACTTATAACTGCTTCCATCCTTGTTGACTATACCATGATTTTTCTCCTAATTAGACTCTCTTTCAAATCTTCCATGCCTCGAGTAATTTCTTCTAAGAATGGGTAATTATGTCTTTGTTCCTTGTGTAGACTGAAATAAATATTATGAAAATGAATGACCACAATCTCTCTCTGTGGACTTGATTTTTTTTTTCCTTTGTACTGCACCACACTTTGATGGTACAATATAAAGGAAAGTTGCAAATGTACAATAAGTTATAATAGATTCATAACTTAAAATCAATTCTAATAAAACTAAATAGCAAATTTTTCAATAAATTCACACAAAATAGAATGAAGGTAAAATAGGAAGAACACTAGATAAGCTAATCACTAACAAACTGACACTATATCATTTTCTATCCTCTTATCATGAGCAAGTATGACCATGATCTGTTGAACTTGATTCATCCTGAAGTTAAATAAACTGAGGCTATTTCATAATTCCCGTTGGATCCCAATCTTGTATTGGTGGCATCTGTTGGACAGGAATATCCACACTGTGGGTCACTTTGAGCCATTTCTACTTCCATAATTAGGCTAGCACACTGCAAACATACTAGAGCTCTCCCCAAAATGACAAAAATGCATCAAACTGAGCATTTAGAGCATTTGAGTTAATATTTGGATAGTGCTGAGAACAATGCCTGAGAAGAGCAGAAACTACGTCAGTTTTAGAGTTTTAGCGTACATATCTATTATTCAGAACTAAGAAAATAAGTCTAGTAACTATATTTTTTTAAATAAGTGAGAAATACTATTGAATTAAATTATAAATATATTGAAAGTTAAAAAATATATCTAAAGTTGTTAAAATGGAAAAGGCAGATATTTTGAAATACATACACATCCACTAAATGTTATACCATATATCTTGTATTCTATATTATATAGAGGATATAAATTATACATATATGTATATATATAAACACTTATTCTATAATTAATATATACGTATCACCACATTATCATTTGATACCATGGGACAAGGAAAATAAGTGCAGTGCCTTCTCAACACACCTGGTATCCATGCTCTCTTCTAAAGAAAGAGGATATTTAGTGGTTTCTTTCTCAAATAAAAATTCAATCTGCTCATTCAGACAAAACCTACAATCACTTCATTTTAAGAACCTGTGACTGGATCTTTTGATATATGATCTTAGTGAAGATTTGAAAGACCATTCCACAAAAAGCTGGCTTTAAATGTCAGTAGTTCTAGAGACAGGATATCCTTGTTTTTTGTGTGTGTGTATGTGTTTTTTTGTTTGTTTGTTTTTTGTTTTTTGTTTTTTAAAGAACCTATGAACTAAAATGTCCCATTAGGTAGAGCATTTTTTTTTTCAGACTTAAAAATTGTAAGATATTGAAAATTAATTGTTTTCAGTGGGAAAGAAAAGCAACTTAATTGCAAAGAAGTAATTTTTGGCATGATCAGTCTTCATAGTATTAAACCATATGCTTCAAATATCATTTTGAAGTCATATTCACAATGATGTTAATTAGGAAAAAATGGGAATAATAAAAATAGAGAACTATGCACTGGCATTTATTGTCATCATTTTCCAAAACAATCATGCAAATTACAAAAACAAATATTAAATATAACAATGTGTAAAATGACAACTTGCCTCTGTCTGATAACGAAATTAATCCCACATCAAATAAATTATCATACAATGTGTTTTCCATTTATTGCTTACTACCCTCTAATAGAATTTGTAGTATACAAAGTGGACTTCACGTCAATGATTATTTAATCCCAATAATCACAGTATCCATTTTATGAGAAACAGAGTTTCAACAATTTCTATAGTACCCTTTTAAAGTAAAATGAAGTTATATCTAGTAAATAATGCGGCACATTGGAAAACTTTAATCAGCATGGTATTATTCAGTTATATTATATTCAAGGAAATATAGTCTGATATATAATTTTCAGTCTTGTTTATCCAAATTAAACCTCAACTAAAGGTATGTCATTGAGTTTTATAGGTGGATAAATAGTAATTAGGTCAATATATTCTTTTTTTTTTTTTAAAGATTTTTATTTATTTATTTGACAGACAGAAATCACAAGTAGGCAGAGAGGCAGGCAGAGAGAGAGGGGGAAGCAGGCTCCCCGCTGAGCAGAGAGCCCGATGTGGGGCTCGATCCCAGGACCCTGGAATCATGACCTGAGCTGAAGGCAGAGGCTTTAACCCACTGAGCCACCCAGGGGCCCCGGTCAATATACTCTTATAACTCATGCTCATTTTTCATAAAAAATAATCTCTTCTTATAAATCCACATTATAAAAGGTCTTAACCACAGAATAATCCACCAACAATAATAAAGACATACAGTGGAAACTTTAATTCAATTCTTAATTACTTCAAGATTTTCACAATCTAAACTAGTCTGATGTAGCATTTTTCAGGAGCAAAATAAACACATCATAAATGTAAATAACTCTTTTTTTTTCCTTTGTCACTTACCATTGGTCTTAATTTTATATAGCTATGCAAACAATAAGAATTATTTAATTCAACAAGAATCATGATAATAAGTTATCATTTATTATTGACTATTTAAAAAAACAGTTTAGATTCCTAGTGTATCATTAAAGTTCAAGACCCTAAGTATCTCCTCTCTTAGGCCATCTGCCAAGACTCCTTTAAAATCTGAAATTGTGCCAGTAGAAACAAACAGAAAAATTAAACATTATGACTACAAAATAACCAGAGAGAACTCAGTGGTACTTATCAGCTGATTTCATAAACATTCCAATCACGGTATCTTTAAATAGTATAATTTCTAGCAGTAACATGACAGCCTGTAACTACCAAAAAATACAAGATTAATGATTACAGCTAATCAAACTTTTGAAGTCCAGAGGAAAGCCAAATCAAGATATTCTGTTCCAAATTAGTAAAATTATCAGATATTTAATTCCTTGGCCCTTACCATGAGACTAATTTTAGGGAATCAAACTCACACATTCTCCAGGTTGTGGAAAATTTCAGCCAATACTCAAGTTGCACATAAGCCCATTTTTTACTTACAGGAATGACACAGAAATTTTGAAAGCCAACAAAATACAACACTATACGTTTGTCATCAGAAGTTCTAATGACATAAGGCTCGTATATTTTTGTTTCACTGGAACAGTGGTTTGTGTTTATGTTTACCAAAAAAGAAAATCCATCCATCCATTCATCCATCCATCCATCAATCAATAACACAGAAATTCTGGCCAAGATGATACATTTTACAAAAGTTCCACTTGGTCACAGATAACTGTGTCTACTCTGAGTTGCATAACGTAAAGCAATGGTTCAAAACAATTTTGTCCACCATAACACATCTGAAAGAGAGCATTCCAATGTGTGAGAACTCCCTATACATACTCCCATACTGACGAAATCTGGAAATTTTCTTCTGGGACAAAGCCCCAGTAAATCACGATCGCACAACCATTAGTAGTACCTCTGTAATGACTTCTCTGCATGTGCCTCACCACAGGTAAGATGGACCACAGATTTTGAGCAATTCTGCGCATGCCAGGTGCAATTCAGTCTTCTCCACAACTCAGAAATGCCCAGCTAAACCCTTTAAGGCAAATATTATCATACAGATGGACATGACTATCCTTTATCTTATATATATTTAAAAATATGTATTTCATAAACTTTGATGCTTAATAGTAAATACATGATAACTTGCAAGGAGTTACAATAGAACAAGCATTGTCTGCACCATGGAGTCATACAATAGAGATGTGGGGGTTTCATGTAAATCTCTCCTTTTTTGTCCCAGCACATTCCTTTCCCCAAAACTCAAACCACCCACCCTTTCTCTGCCACAGGGTCTTTTAAGAGACCCCTAGAGGGAAAAAGATTAGTATCAGAAATTTTCCATTCATCTTCCCTCCTTTCGTATTATTACTGAAAAACTAACATGTGTCGGAGACTAGTCACTTGGACTTCTACAATCAACAATTACCCATGTCCTGGTGAGTGATCATAAAACTGGGATATTAAAAATAAATTATTTGGGGGAAATATTATATACCTCAGATACAGAAAGTGAAACCATTCCTCTGCGAATCTATTTACCTGCTTCCCAGACTATATAACTCTTGAGTACAGTGAGTGGCCTCATTTGTCTTTGTATCCTCTGTAACTAGAAAGAGAACAAGCACATGTAGGTGACCAAGGGAAAAAAAAAAAAAAAACAAAACAAAGATCCAATCAATCAAGAAGCGAATGAAACAGGAAACTTCTATAAGACATTTTGGACAAGTGGTAAAGATGCAATACCATTATTAAAAATATAACGGAATCTTGTTTTTACAAAATCTGTATGTAAGTCTGGCAAACGCCATTTTTAACTTTTATGTTAGCTTTTATTTAAAAGCCAAAGAGGAGTAAACTTGAAAAGGCCCTTCATGAATTATATTACAAGTTCAAGTCTAGCTTATGAATAAAAATGAGACAAGAATAACCAATTCTTGTGAATAGAAGGAAGAACTAGGGCAGGTGAAAGTTACTAAGAATTACAATAAATATAATTCTAAAGTGTTCTTCAAAGACATGGTTATACATAATTGACTGTTATAATACCACATTTGTAAATGCAGAAAATCACTAGAGATAACAGAAGTGAAACAAGGCAGAGAAATTTGTGATCCAGCAAAATCATTCAGAAATACTGGAAGCAAGGTTTATTTGCACCTGCTTAGAGTGAGTGTCTATAGTCAATTAATGGAAGCAACAGTCAGAAGATTTAACACAATCTGGTTGAAAATTATCTTCAGTAGCCCTAGATTGCTGTGTTGAATTCTTTCATTTAAACTTCATCATTTGTTTTCATTCACTGCTATCAGTCCATTAATTTCCATTTCCTACTATTGCTGTTATAACTGCCTAGAGCAGACTCTATCTTATTTTTTGAGAAAGTAGGTAAAAATAGTATATAAGTTCATAAATCTATATATAATATGACACACAAATACATATGTAAATGTACATGTGCACACGCCTTCATACGTAAATATATAGCACATAAATATATATGTAAATATATTTAGTGCATCTGTGTTTTCCATACACGCAGCTCATAAACAGTGGAGTTAGGATTTAAACCCAGATATGCCCGATTCTAAAGATAATTTACCTGCTACTTCTATATATAATGAAGCATTCTTCTTTGAATTAATTTTACTAAGCATCTCATTATGCACATATACAATATAAACATAGATGATATACATTAATATACCATATGTATACAGATCTGCATGTATGTGTATTTTATACATGCACACACACACACACACACACACACAAAATAATTTCACCCACTTATTTCAAAGCATCATATGTAATTAAGTACCTAACCTAAAGCAAAATAAAGAAATATTAGGTACAATTTAGGACTCAAATATGTTCTTTTTAGTTCACAAAAATACTACATGATACTTATTTTTAATATAGTTTTCCGTATTTTGGTGACCTTAAAAATGACATCAATAATACAAACACAACACTTGTTCTGTAACAATAGAATCCAGACATAAGGGCTTCATATTAAAAAGTAATATATTCACAACAAAATATTCAAAAGCCTTATCTAATTATTAGAACTTTGTTTCATGAAACCAAGTCCTAAGACCATACCAATATCTTTGGTATATCCTTAAAATGTGTTATGATAAACATAGTTTCAGCAGAACACAGGCCTATAGTTTTTTATTTCATTCATTAGGAGAGCTAGACACACAGACACATTTTAAAACAGTCCTGCCACAATATCCTATTTTATCACTTTCTTATTACTGCTACAACTACCATATACTTAGTGGCAAAAAAACCCTACAAATGTTTTCTCTCAAAGATGTTAGAAGTCAGGGCGCCTGGGTGGCTCAGTGGGTTAAAGCCTCTGCTTTTGGCTCAGGTCATGATCCTAGGGTCCTGGGATCAAGCCCCACATCAGGCTCTCTGCTCCATGGGGAGCCTGCTTCCTTCTCTCTCTCTGCCTGCCTCTCTGCCTACTACTTATGATCTCTGTCTGTCAAATAAATAAATAAAATCTTTTTAAAAAAAATTAAAAAAAAAAAGATGTTAAAAGTCTAAAAAAAAAAAAAAAAGATATCAAACAGGGCTGCGTTCCTTCTCAAGGTTTCAAAGGAAATCATTCCCTGCCTTCTTTAGTTTCTTGAAGCTATTGGCATTCTATGGCTCTAGCCCCCTTTTCTACCTTCCAAGCACACCACTCCAGGCTCTGTCTCCTTAGACACATCTTTCTCCAGCTCTAAATATTGTTTCCTTTTTATAAGGGCCCTTATTGTTATATTGGGCCCACACTAATCATACAGCATAATCTTTCAATCTTAAAATCCTTAATTTAAGCACATTCACAAAGCCCCCTCTGGCATGTAAGGCGGCATTTTCAGAGATATCAGGAACTAGGATATAAACATTTTGTGGAGCCATTATTCAACCTAGCACATGTATACATATTCTGATTTTTCACCAAATTTTTGGGTTCAACCTGTATCAGTTTACAGGCTTTGCCTTTCCACATTATAATATGTTTTAAAGCCATAAATTTATAAGCATATCTCTGTTATGGAACTGTTAAATGCACCTATCAAATTATATTTTATGTACACATTTCCAAATACTTCCCATAGGGTTACTTAAACAGAGGACTTTAATATCTCATTTGAATTCATTTATGCAGGGTTTTTTTCGCCTTGAAAATTCATCTAATTCTCTTTGAAACCTTACCAAATATTTTAAAAATACATTCTTTTGCATCACCCCCAAATCACTTTTCCATTCATCATTGCCTACTATAGAAATTACTGCAATCTTCCATCAACTGTTTAAAAATTCTAATGAAATAAGCAGAAAATTCCCCCTTGAATTAAACTGTGATGTTGAAACCAAATGATTACTAATTTTTGTAAGACCCTGAAGTACCCAACCCAGGGCATGCTCCATTCAGAAATAATTTTTGTGATTTTTCCCATTTCTTCTAGAAAATGCTTCGACCAAACATAATGCTTTATTAAGATACAGTAATTAAAATGAAATATATGAATGACAATACAAAAAATATGGGTCCCTATAATTTCCTCCATTGCCTTCTTTGTGTGCAAATTGTGGTATATGTAGGTAAAAGAATTTACCATTAACAGCCAATATTACCTTACAAGGACCACTTAAAAGTAAAGGCAAATCACCTATAATTTCCAAATCCTGACTAACACTTGTTCATTAACTAAATATACACCTTGGGCAAATTCATGAACATTCATGATGCTTTATCACCACGTATTAAATCCCAACTTGCAGACATTGAGAATTTAAGATCTGTGTCATAGGTAGTTGGGATCAGTATCTACTCTTATTGGTCTCCCAGCACAGAGAAACAGCAGTGGCATTGATTAGACCACACACATGGGCCAAGAATAATATTTGTAGCATTTAGATGAAGAAGTATGCCTGAAGGCATAATAGCCCTAATAGCATTGATATGGTCCTTTTCATCCTCAAAGGGTTTTCAGAGTGTAGAAAAAAAAAAAAAAAATCAAAATAGTACACACCTTGGTACTGACTCTCATGACCATAAGGAGAGAACTGGGGTATTTAATTAGATTGACTGATTCTAGAAATATTCCCAAGCATTTTTCTAGATGTAGATGTAGACTATTTTATTCTCTACTCTTTGTTCTCTGACAAGTTCTTATGTTTGCTAAAATCCTCAGATAGGAGAATAAGGGGAACTTCCGTTCTAGCTCTGGCACTATCTTAGCATTAGGAGCAAATGACTGAGCCTTTTTCTGTGTAAAATTAAAATACTAGGGCAAAATATGTCTGCTATTTTCTCTGACACTTAAAAAAATTCTATAAGCATAGAAATGAAGCACTGGAAGGAAAAAGAAAAGCTCATCTCGAATTGATCAGAAAAGCCCAGACACATGGTAATGTGACTTGACCATCAGTCTAATTAAATATCTGCATTAGTGAAAATTACCTAATCTAAAAAAAAAATTTAAATATGATTTTTCAACTCTTGGATCCTAACCATTTATTATGTTGTTAGAATTGAATTAAAACATTTCCTCACCTGACAGTAGACACTATAATACTCTCAGTGAAGAAAGATAACAATAGTTAATTATGTAATAACTGTATATAAGAACAAGTTCTATTTGGTGAGACACAATTAGCTGTTTTAGATGAAAGCCGCTTAATTCAACCAATAGTTATAGGAGCTAGGTCATTTGGAGGTGGAGTTGTTCTGATGAAATAGAATAGGGAAATTTGGAGGCTCTATACAATTAATTTTAACAAAATTATTTGTATTTTTCAGATACAGTATGTAATACTTTGGAGAAATGTTTCCGTTTTCTGACCAACTATTATCAAAGTCTACTAATGTAGTGCTACAAACAAACACCAAAAAGTGTAACTAATCAAAAGTGATATACAGCTTCTTGTAGGCACTTTCATGTTAAATCAATATCCTTTGTCTTCTATTCTAAAACTCTTCTGTACTTAGACAATCCAATGTCCTATTGCCTTATTATTGAATCATTCTCACATAAAACGATGGAGGTATCGATGGGGCAATCCAAAGAGTCTGATAAAATGAAGATGAATCAGCACTAAATACGAATCAGAAGTTCACTAATTTGAAACAAAATTAAGTATTTCTCAATTCAAAATATGGACAAAATTCAGTAAAATATTCTTGGATTCAGCAGCACTGTAGCTATTTTTAAATGTACATATTTTAACAGACAAATCAGCATGAAATCATCTGAATATAGGAATTACCACAACCACAACTAACTTTGGCTATTTAGACATGAGATTATCTATCCATAACTAACTTGTACCTACTGGGACTTGGAGAGTTTAATGACTTTTTGATCAGTTACATAATGCCTAAGGGTGTTTTCCCCCATAATTTAGTACTCATCTCTTTTCTTTTTATCCTCTCATGAGTAAATGGTACCAGGCTTTTGATCTGTATATTTCCATCACAATAACATGGTAGGGGAGGAAAGAAATCTCTTTTTGCAGTATTCATTGCCAGGAATTCATGAATGATGTGCTAATTTTTGTAAGTGTGTCTAAATACAGTAAAAGTGTCATTTCATGAATATCTGCACAAGATAAAAATATTTTTAAAAACCCGCAATATTTTCACTCTCCCTCTTTATCCATGCATTACAAAGGCATTTTTTCTCAAACTTATTCTAGAAATTTAGCTCACAATATTCTTGTAAAGAAGGCAAACAGAGCTATCATTCTGGGTATATAAATTCTCACAAAGAACCTCTGGCTTTCTGCCAGTCAGAAACTATTTCTTATTGTATTTGGTGGCCGTCCATCTTAACAAGTTCTGGGAAAACTTTCCAAGAGGGCCCTCAGAGTATGTACCACCAAACAGTAAGATTAGATATTTGTTTCTTCATTAAGAAAAAATACAACCAGGGGTGCCTGGGTGGCTCACTGGATAAGCATCTGCCTTTGGCTCAGGTCATGATCCCAGGGTCTTGGGATTAAGCCTGGCAGCACTGGGTCCTGCTCAGTGGGAAACCTGCATCTCCCTCTCTTGCTGTGTTTCTCTCTGTCAAATAAATAAATAAAGTCTTTAAAAAAAAAAAAAAAAAGAAAAGAAAACCACAACCAAAAAATACATCAAATTTTGGATAATCCATAAATAGTAATAAAAGACTTTTCATTTTTATCAAATATTAAAATACAATTGATTACACTTCACTAGAAGTACCAACTGAGAATACTTTTTTAAAAAAATTCTGTAATTAAGGAATGACCAGAATTTCTGATGAGGAAGCAAAATTACCAATTGTGCTAACTACAAATTCATTCATGGGATTTCATCTCTGTTACTTCTTATTATGAAACTGGATTCCTTATTAGATTCTAGAGTGAATTTGGAATCCAGCTTAAATTCTGCCAAAAAGTAGTGAAGGCAGAAATTGGGATTTTATTTTTCTCACCTAACTCAAAAAGTCAAGGAATTCTATGTCATATTAAATGCAATATAAAAATAATAAAATCTCTATATTAAAAAAAAATCATGATTTACAGAGTTAAAATTTAAGCATCCATTTCCTTTTTTCTTTTTTGTTGTGTCTTATCAAATCTCAAAGACTTCATACTGGGTCCTTTTAAAAAAGTGTCAGAAATGAAATCCTCTGGTTTCAGAACTGAAAACAGTATTTATCCATTCATTAACACTGTAGTAGAATCATTCTTTCATTTAATTAAATACTTTCAGAGGCTACCATGTGCCAGGCACTATTTTAATTGCTAGAAAAACAGCAGTGAACAACATAAGCGAGTCTCTTTCTTTCGTGAAGCTTACATTCAAAATGCTATTGATTTATCTATAAATGTTAATTTAATGATCAGAGACCATGAAGAATAATCATATCATTAGCTCAAAATACTCCATTGGAATCATATTATTGTATCACATTTGTCTTTTCAACCCATTCTAAGGCGAATTCCCCACATCAGTTATATTAATTAATCAATTAATCAAGCCCATTTACTCCTTGGAATTATATATATGAATATAAAATTAATATAAATTTGAATGTATCTACGTGTTTATATATACATACTTATATGTCTATATTTCTATTTTTTTTCCATCTCATTTGAATGTCCTCCCATATCTGTATTCTAAAATGTAGGCTGAAGGCTGTGGAAACAGAAAGAAGGCTGTGAATGACCATATGGAGTCGAGGAGTATTGTGAAAGAATTTAAATGAAGCTTAAAATGGGAATTTTTCCATCAGACAAAAGGGCAGGGACTCTTTGGACTAAGGGGAATGTAAGAGCAATGACTAAGTGCAAAGAAAATGTTATATCACTCTCAGTGATGTTTGCATAAAGGATATGTGTTGTGGGCAAAAGCAGCAAAGAAAGCTGGAGTAAGAGTTAAAAACCAGATTAATGCTGTATCACTGATTTTATAACTAGGATAGTTTTTATTGCTGGTATTATTATTATTATTATTATTGATATTTTATTTTGGTGCAAATCCAGTGCCTCAAGATAGATTCTTAGCTTTTGAAGACAGTGACCAGTCTTCTACAATTCTATGCCCTAACTCCCAGTGCAAGCAATTGTAAATGTTTGTGATTGCTATTGCTTTTGCTAACACTACTACTACTGGTGTTGATGGTGCATGGTAAATGCAATATTGTTTAATAACAATGAAGAAATCTATAAAAATCTATAGAAATCCTAAAAAAGTAAGATTACAATGGCTTGGTAGAAATTGCTTTCAACTGGGACTTGAATGATAGGATATAAATAGGTAGAAAATAAGAGAGAAAAGGAATTTTAACCAAAAAAAATGTCCAAAGGCTTAGATATGGAAAATATCCAAAGCGAGTAAATTACATGGAAATTAAAGGTACTGTCTTCTGAAGTGCTTGAACTAACAAATATTTGGGTAATAAATTTAAATAGTTATGTTAGATCCAAAGTACTAAGGATTTTGTTAATTAGACTGAGATTAAAACGTATTCCAGGCAAGAAAATACATAAGCATATGCACATGTGATCATACACTTATATCTCTATAAAATATAGATATATAGATGTATAGTCTATTTACACATTTATAAAGAAACTACCATCATGAAAGTGGCATAGTAAGAGGTTGTCTCTGCCAACCTGTGTATGATATCTGGGATAGGAAAGAAATTGCTGGATAATAGGAGATGGTAAGAAACTATGAAGTCATTGCTTTTCATAGGAATAAAGGAAAGATAATAAGGTAGTGATAACTTGTTTTGTCTTTTCTTAAATAAGTTGTCTTCTTTCTCTAAGGGAATTACAATGCTATAACTGCTCAAACTCAAACCCTACAACTATACCCCCAGTATGCCTCATTTATGTTATAAAAAATAAACACCTACCCAGTTGAAAACGTCAAGGATATCCAAATATTAAATTGATCACAAATTAATTAGTCACAAATTAAATTGTCACAAATATCCACCGAGTCATTTCTAACAAGTTTTTTTTTTTTTAATTTTTCCACATATTTATTAAAATGCCACCAAAGTTCAAGGCCATGCAATCTTGCTGGTCATTTTAAACTGCCACTAAATGCTACAATGTTGCCTTCAAGCCTCTTAGCCTGGCATACAAAGACCTTGACCCTGCGCTTCTGGTATCACACCTTATTTCACTACCCCATTGGATGCATTTCTCGCCAGCCATCTAGATTCTGAGTACAGCATTTCAAAAGTCTAGAGGCCAATGGTAGAGACAATCTCAGCAGAGATATCAAAGAGGTTGGAAACTGAAATTAATTTTTAGAGTTATTTACAAGATGGCTAGTGGTTTTAGGTGAGAAAAAGGAAAAGAAAAAAAGCATGAATATTATCTCCAAATATGTAAAGAATAAAAAGAAAATTAAAAGTAAGTTGTATACACAAGAGATTATAATAATGTGTAATTATGAAAGAGAAGTAAAGACTCAGAACTCTGAGTAGAGGAGGCAGATAAAAAAGATTGGTTGAGATGATTTACATTATAAAGAGCTAAAATGGCCAACACTCATACACAGCTTGTATAACTCTATTCTGAATTCACTAAAATATACTAAACCCTCACATAAAATGACTGTTGTAAATCTACAAGTACCCTATGAAGTAGGTACCAGTATAATGCCCATTTTAACATGGGAATACAGAGGCAGGCAGAGGTTATAAATGGTGTTGGAGTTGATCAAATCCAGAGAATCTGGAATAAGAGTCCACATAATATACTATATATTATATAGTATACTATACTATACTATACTATACTATATTACACAAGTTGCGTCTATAAGAGGCAAGAAAATTTGGAATACTTAGGTACATTCAGATATGTATAAGTTGTTTCACATTTCTTAAAGAAATCCTACTTTAACATTGTAACATTGCTTAGGTTTATCATATGAGTTAGGTTAGTCAATGCCCATTTTGTTTCTAAATCCTAAGATAAATGGTACACACGCAATCTTTGGTCAAAATACAAAAGTTTTTCTTTCTCTCCCCCTCCCCCATTTTGGGACACCAAGTATTAGGATCAATCACTCCTTAAAATTCGAGATACTCTAGCAATTCTTATTTACAAGGGTTCGTTGAAGACTCCTTCCTAAATCTGAGCAGAATTATAAGATGTTGACATTAAGTGAAATAAATACATTTGAGTTAGGAAGAAAATGTATATGAATCAATTATTAGGTAACCATAAGGCACGTAACAGGGTATTTTCACTTGTCTTCGTAGCAATGGGAACTGATTATTCATGATCTTTTCAAAACTATCTTGATTCATTTTAATAATTCCAGTCGCACAGTTCAATCTGTATGCAATATGTCTTTGTTAGACCACTTTCTCTTATGTTCGCATTTACCAAAAGGAAAGCAAAATGATCGGGATGAACAATATTTAATTGATCTAGGTAAAATAAATACCCTAATGTTTTTAAAAAATAGAAAATATGCTTACATTATGAGAGTTTCTGTCATGTTTGTAGCTATAGTAATATAGTGTTTTATTTCATTTATTGTTTTGCAATGCTGATGGGTTGCAATAGCTACTTATTTCCTAATTATCAAAAAATAATCTCTCTCTTCAGAAAAACTTGCCAGTAATTTCACAAGATGTTCTGACATCAAGTCTTTGTGACTATTACTGTAATATTTATTTATATAAAATAGAGTTTAAAGAAAAACAATTAGGGGTGCCTGGGTGGCTCAGTCATTTCAGCATCTGCCTTCAGCTCAGGTCATGATCCCGGGGTCCTGGGATGGAGCCCTGCATCAGGCTATCTGCTCAACAAAGAGTCTGCATGTCCCTCTCTTTTCCCAAACTCGTGTTCTCATTCTCTCTCTCTCTCAAAAAAAAAAAAAAAAAAAAAAGAAAGAAAGAAAGATAAATAGGTAAAAAGAGTCCTTTGTCTCCCCAAAATTCTTTAAATTATTCTTTGAAAGTAATTATTTTGAACTTCAGAAATGTTACCATTAACATCATACAGTGCTTATACACAGTCAATATGAATATTATGAAGAAAGTTCTACATAGGTGTTATCAAACAATCTGAATACAG
Organism: Enhydra lutris kenyoni; assembly: GCF_002288905.1. Taxonomy (NCBI): domain Eukaryota; kingdom Metazoa; phylum Chordata; class Mammalia; order Carnivora; family Mustelidae; genus Enhydra; species Enhydra lutris. The sequence continues at coordinate 15,447,073 of NW_019154105.1, read as the reverse complement.
GTTTTCTCTGGATGATTAATTCAATAAAAAGTCTTTATGATATATAAGTGATACACTAAGTGGGGAACATTGTGAAGAAAAAAAAAGAGGAGATTCTAGAGAGAAGTCTGAGACTTTATTGAACTTTAGTACTATGTATATAAAATTGTCGTAATAATGATGCCCAAAAATAAGATTATGGAAAATATATGAATCTATTTTTATAATATTTACTAATATTTTTCTTAAATCTTTGCAAAGAAAAACAAACACAGAATGGAATTTTCTATTTCTGTCAGAAGAAATATTAATTTATTATCTATTAGTTTATAATATAAAAACATACTTCAATTAAATGAGCTCTTTCTGTTGTTATTCAATACATATTTCCAGCAGCTTTTTTTGAGACACATTAATGTTAAGGTCAGACCTTCAACTACCATGTTCATAGATCCCCAGCCCCTTTTATTTTTTTTTTTTTAAGATTTTATTTATTTATTTGACAGACAGAGATCACAAGTAGGCAGAGAGGCAGGCAGAGAGAGAGGAAGGGAAGCAAGCTCCCTGCTGAGCAGAGAGCCCGATGCGGGGCTCGATTCCAGGACCCTGGGATCATGATCTGAGCCGAAGGCAGCGGCTTTAACCCACTGAGCCACCCAGGCGCCCCCCCAGCCCCTTTTAAAGCTATGGAATGTCAAAAGACATCACACCAAATCTGAAAATCACAATTCAAAAGCTTATCACTCACCCAGGCATATGTAAATCAAGAAGTGTCTTTGGGGGAGGGAGGAGTACCACCACGAGGAGAGAGAGGAAAGATAAAAGAGGGAAAGCCTGGTCTCAAGAACCATTTCTGGTGGCCCATCTCACTGTGGTGTGTTTGGGGTGGTAGTTCGGAGAGAAAGATGAAAGGAATCTGATGGTTGCCTTGTGTGCAACTTATAAAGTACAATAGAAGCAAGGGCTTCTTTTGGGCTGAGGCTGTTGTCTATCATCTGCCCAGACCTTTATTAATTGTACATCCAAATGTCGTTTCACTGTGAGTTACTTATTGCTTCCAAAATTATTTCTCCACAATTAAAGTATCAAAAGTATATCCACTGTACCATATACAAAAACTTAACAATTTTGAAGTCAATAATGCTTGTCAATATACTGGCTTATTGATTTTCTAATAATTTCAAGTTACCACATTATTTATACCATTAGCACATTCTAATACTCCACTATAAAAATGAATAATGTGGAGTAATTAATTTAAAAATGCAAATGACCAATAAACATGAAAAAAGTGTTTTGCTTCACATAGACATAAGCAGCACTCATCCAGTTGGCAAAATTAAAAATAATCTAAAATCATCTTATATTGGGGCGCCTGGGTGGCTCAGTGGGTTAAAGCCTCTGCCTTCAGCTCAGGTCATGACCCCAGGGTCCTGGGATCGAGCCCCGCATCAGGCTCTCTGCTCAGCGGGGAGCCTGCTTCCCTTCCTCTCTCTCTGCCTGCCTCTCTGCCTACTTGTGATCTCTATCAAATAAATAAATAAAATCTTAAAAAATAAATAAATAAAATCATCTTATATTATTAAGGGTGTGAGAAAGCCAATACTTCCATAGTTCATTTGTAAAATCATAAGCTTTTTTGTTTCATTTTGTTTGTAAAGATTTTATTTATTTATTTGTCAGAGAGAGAGCACAAGCAAGGGGAGGAGCAAGCTCCCTGCTCAGCAGGGAGCCTAGTGCCCTCTGGATGCCAGGACCCTGAGATCATGACCTGAGCCTAAAGCAGACGCTGAAAGAACTGAACTACCCAGATATCCCTACAAGCTTTTTTGAAAAGTAAGTTTATAATATTTACTTAAGTTTAAAATGCACATATCTAGATAAATTTATCTTTACCACTAGATAAACATAAATTAATGCTTACTCTAGTAAGAGGGAAAAATAAAGAGATAAGTGGGAAACAATAAAGAAAGGGAGAGAGAGAAAGGAAAGAAGGAAGAAATGGAGGTTGAAGGAGGAAAAGTGCAATCTGGATGACATAGAGTAGTCACAGTATATCCATCCTACGGAAAACACTACAACTGCTAAACAGAACAAAGTAGGTTACATGAAAATACTGACTTGGAAGGGTCTGCAAAAAATGTTGAGAAAAAAAGAAAGAAGTCTGGAAGATTTGGAAACATCAAGTTGAAGAGTGAAAATCTTTCTCAATTCAAAAATATGATCCAGGCTAAGTAGAGTAATTATCAAGGAAAACTGCCAGCTAGCCAACTTGATTGAACTTGACTATATCTTTGTTGTAAAAGATGTATGATCTTTTTATTCAAACAGATGTAGAACTTTCGCTTTGTGCCAGGACTACTAGGCATTTTACATGGATTACTTAATTTAGTGTTTCATAAAACCACCTGAATTAGATACTATTATCCCATAGATGAAGTAAAAATTCCTAAGTAAAATGTCCTTTGTCATTCCACTTGTGTGCATGTAGTCTGACTACAGATATTTACTCTTAACCTCTATGCTATCTTGACTCTACAGATCTTTAATTGAGTGACTTGTGTACACAGTGTGTGTGTGTGTGTGTGTGTGTGTGTAGGAACTCGGCCTATGAATATATAGATATTCATACATACGCATACATTCAAATGATAATAGTTATTCTATACTCCATATAAATACAATTTTTTTAAACCTGAGTTCTAGAAATAATAGAGCAGAATAAAATTAAATATGCCTACCACAACCATATTTTTTTTAGCAATAGCAGCAAGAAATTTTGTAGCTACATTGTGTCATCTGAAAAATCGTTGTTATTTGGCAATTCCCTGTAAAGTGAGAAGAGCTGCGAGGCAGAGGAGGGTAAGTGACTTGTCTGTAGTCACACAGTCACTGCCTAACACTGGGGATGACAACTCACAAGTCTCAGATCTCTACTGAGTTCACCAGATCACGGACATTTATACAGTGAACTTCAGAAGTTAGAAACCCTTTCAAGTTCCTATTTGAACAAACTATATTTTCCAACAGTTCTTTTCAAAGAACAATGCTAGAAACCTCAAATACCTCAGCAACTTGCTTTTTAGAAGAGCAAATCAGAAATGCCAGGTGTAGTGGATGAGAAGGTCCTGCTGTAGTGTCCTGGGGTTTGCCCTAGTTATTTTCAACTCGTCTAGACTGAGACGCTCTACTTCGCAGTGGTGTCTGCTTTTCATTAGCTTTTTTATTTTTTTTAAGGGTATCCATATATAAATCTTGCTATCTGAATTACATAAAGCTGACCAAGTTTTCCTAAACTCTAAATGAAATTTAGAAATTTTCTCTGCACAAAATTACTATAATTGAATTCATTGGGGTTCAATTAGAAAAATAGAAAAAAAAGCATACTAGGTATTTCAACAGAGGGAATTTAATTTAGGAAGTTGTTTACACTGGTGTAGGCATATTAAGTTAGATTAAAAAAGGAAATATTGAGGTAACTCAGGGACAAGAACTACATTAGGAGCTGTCATCCCTACATCAAAGAAAGGGAAAATTGGGGGATATCAGAACCAGGAACTTGGTTGCTGCTGGTATGTCAGAGGCTTGGAGAGTAGCTCTGATGGAGTGTGATGAGGCTGGGTTCGGGAATGCCTACAGAAGTTGGAGGTTGGAAACAACTGCTATTGTGGAGACAAAGAATAATGACTAGGGAAGCAATGCTTGGTACAGCAAACAAATGAGAAAGATAACTCTTCCCTCCAATGCCTCCCAACCTCACTTTATTGCCTTCAGTTGATGGAGTCTGATGGAAATCCATTGAAGGAGAGGGGAGCATTTTCTGGGTCTCAGCCCTAGCATGGCAAAACTGACAATAGTAAGGTGGAATTCCAGTAGAAACAAAAGTTTAATAGCTAATTTCCCTTTAAAAACACTTTATGTTTCTAGACTTCTGGGGTGTGTGTGTGTGTGTGTGTGTGTGTGTGTGTGTGTATAGGGAAAGAAGTGAAGGGTACACACCTATTATGTGCAGGTTGTCTATAGGTTTGAATTGTACAAGAACAATAAACATCTCTTAGTAACTGGTTTTTGACTTTTAGTTGAAAGTCTTTCCATGGTTGACTTGTATATGCAGTCAAATGCTCTATCATTGAGCTATACCCCCCTGACTTGTATATGAAATAATAACTTACTCATGTGGCCACCAACTAATGAAGCTGTGTATGTAATGGAAACAGTTTCAGCTTTAAAATAGTACCAAACAAACTTAAATTCCAGATCCACCACTTTCTAGCTGAGTAATTTGGAACAAGCTACTTACCTCTTCTTAACCTCTTTTCATTTCTATAAAATCAATTTGGTACCTATTTTTAAGTTGTTACAAAGGTTAAAGATACCATATTTATATAATCTAGCCAGTGCCTCTTACACCAAAATGCCCAATTACTTATTACTTATTATTATTACTGTAGATACTAGGCACTTCTATTTGAATAATCTTATTTAGTCTTCATAAAATTTCAATAGAAAAGAAGAAATCAAACTCTATTGAATACTTACTATGCACACAACACAGATTGAAGATTTATAGACATGATCTTTTTAATAGCTATGATATATATGGTCTTGTTTTTCCAAAAAAGAAAAATTAGATTTAGACAGTTGAAGTGATATGCAATTCTGCATGGTTATCATTCGAAGCCGTTGTGGTTTTGTTGTGATGGTGGTCATTGTGTTTTGTTTGTTTTCTGATTGTTTTTATTACAGGTCTAGAAATAATATATTTACCAGTTTCATTGTCATGAATTTAGATGAAATGGATGGTGTACAACCAGTAGATTCACTTTTTCATTCTGGTCCAAACATACATTTTATTTGCTTTGTTTTTCTTGCCGCTATTGCCGATATTTATCTTCTCTCTTGGTAGCTCTACCATAGACTTCCTTGGCCACCTCATCACTACTTATTTAAAAAGAAAACAACTCCAATTACTGATACATTTGGGTTGGTTGCTTTTAGGAGTATTTGCATTTTTTTCCCCAAATCTCAAAATTCTTCTATCCTTAGAAATTTATATAGCCCACCAGAAAGTATAAAAAATAGGCCTTTATGTTCAATTTTTGTAGGGAATAGCCATTGAACATATTTTATTTGTGAGCTAATTCAGAAAAGCAGGTAAAGAAGTAGGGATGGGTTTTAGAAAATTTGCATCCTTGGGGTGCCTGGGTGGCTCAGTGGGTTAAAGCCTCTGCCTTCGTCTCAGGTCATGATCCCAGAGTCCTGGGATCAAGCCCCGCATTGGGCTCTCTGCTCAGAGGGAGCCTGCTTCCTCCTCTCTCTCTGCCCGCTTTTCTGCCTACTTGTGATCTCTGTCAAATAAATAAATAAAATCTTTAAAAAAGAAGAAAGAAAGAAAAGAAAATTTGCATCCAGCTCTCAATTTTGCTGTTTTATCATTAATCCGTACTTCTAATAAATAAAATACTTTTTTTTTTTATTCTCTTTCTACTTTGCAAATGTTTCTTACTTTCTTTGCCAGGTCTGGGGTACATATTTTTATACAGTATCAATAAGCAAAGACTGTGGTAACTTTAAATCAATCTTTTATTGAAATCCTTTTTAGTGTTTTGATTGATGACTTAAATTGTGGTATATGTACACTTTAATTTTCATACAAATTATTCAGAATAGCTGAGCATTTCTCCTTTTAATGCAATATGTGGCCATATTATAATTGAATGGACAAATACATTAGTGTTTTAAGACATCAAACAATATTTAATCCATTTAACTATAATTGTGGAGGAGTGTTGATAACATGGATAGAAGTTAGTTTAAAACAAATAGTGAGGGGCACCTGGGGGGCTAAGTCGGTTGAGTCATGATCTCAGGGTTCTGGGATCCAGCCCTGTATTGGTCTCTGTGCTCAGCAGAGAGTCTGCTTGCCCCTCTCTCTCCCTCCACTTATGTTCTCTCTCTCTCAAATGCATGAATAGGCAAATAATCTTTAAAAAAAAAAAACCACAAATGATGAATATCAAGGACTTTCAAATATTTCTGCTGTATGAGCATATTTAACTGATCACACACCTTCCTGGTTAATGAAGATGCTGACAAGATTGTGAACATTCTCAAGGAGATTTATCATCAAGAGAGCTAACTACATCTGAAACTGCTGCTTTGCAGACCAAAATTTCAGCTATTCCATAAAGAATTAGCCATAAAAACGAAACATTAATATATGGGAAGAAGAAGTTCATCATTTTTTATTACAAGCAGTTTCACTTCACCACACTACATAGAATATGTGTACTCCAGCTTTAACTTGAATGAATGCATGAAAGAAGTGAGTTGTGCCATCTAAAATAAAATTTTAGCATTTATTTCCCCTGTAGATCAGTGAGCCATTCATATACTCAGTGACCTTCTCCTTGCTAGAGAACACTCACTACATTCATCATTCAAACTAGCAAAAGAATTAATGTTCTTGTACAAAAATATTAATCTTAGTTCACATGGCTGTGCTTCAAATCCACTACTTCAAATCGATATAGAAGTACAGCGACAAATAGCAAGACTAGCAATTTCTTTCTTTAACTCTTCTAGTAGTTCAAGTAATGGAAATGCTTGAAATGCCTATTAAATACTTGAGTCCATTCTGAAATTTAACATTGAAAAAACGTCCTACCATCTTTGTTACCATTTTTATGTAGACCAATACCATCTCTCCTGGATCCTGCAATAATACCTCAACTGGTGTCCCTTTATCCACACTAGCCACATAGCCAATAGATATAAAGCTGTCAAATTGATCTCTGTAAGGCTAAATTCAGATCATGTCAACCCTCTGTCTAACATACTCATGATATTTTTAATAAGATAACAAAGGCTCAACATGACTTACAAGGCTTTTGATGAATATAGATGTTTGCTTATTTAAATTGTATTTGTTGTTTGTTAATTGGCTTCTAAATATATTTACTATTGTCAGCTTTATTATAGTAGTACAAATTTCTTTATATGGTATCTACTAGTGTAAGGCCCAAAAAAGGCCTATTTGCAATACTTGAAATTATTTACAATAATAATTTAGAGAAGTTATTTATTCTGTCATTCATTCATTTGCTTATTTAATAAATACAAGGTTTTTTTGGCAGGAACTTTGATGAGTATTAGGACACTACAGCATAAAAAGAAGACTCAGTAATTACCTCACAGAACTTAGATACTAGAGAGGGATACAGACAAGTAAAAAATCTTGTTATAATGAGCACTGTGGGAAGTAACTACAGTGGTTTGTAAGATAGTGTACCATGGAAACACATGCATCGAACACCTCTTCCAGATTTGGAGAATCAGGCAAGTTTCCCCAAAGAAAATGATTTATAAATCAAGATATGAATAATGTCTAGACATAAGCTATTTAAAAGAGTTTAAAGAATCTCTTATGGCTCAAAGAACATTGTGTGTGTGTGTGTGTGTGTGTGTGTGTTTGTGTGTGTGTGTGTGTGAGAGAGAGAGAGAGAGAGAGAGAGAAAGAGAGAGTATATGATGTTTCAGTATGGCTGCAACACTAATTATGAAATGAGAATGAGACTTGAGGCTAGTGAGGTAACAGGTACAAATGACATAGAACCAATAAATTATACTGAGGAGTTTGAATATATCTAATCAAGTGGGGATATTTGATTTATTTATCTAAAACCAACTGGGAATATTTAATAGTTACAATAAAGAGTAATATCATCAAGCCTGCATTTTAAAAAGCTTACTTTATTTCCATGGAAACAATGCATTCATATTGTGTGTCAGGGAGTAATAAATGCATTAAGAGGTAACAGTTGTCTCCACTCGTATATTTGTGGTTGGCAGAGACCATGATCCTTAGATATTCCAAACACTTCTGTAAATAAATAAACAAACACTATGACATTCAATGTAATGCAGCCACTATTATGGTTGATGTCAAACGAATTTATGGCTCCTTTCATCTCAGTTGTCATTCTGAAAAGAGGGGTTTTGGAGGAAGTACCTATGATAGATAGATCAATAGATAGACTATATATGAATATATTCTAATTCTGTAGGATGGACTTGAGAGTGACACAATTTAATTGTTTTTTCTTCAAGCCAGAAGTTGATAAAATCTAGAAGACTGCTAAATCTTGCTAAATGTTACTTTTCCTTAGACAAACTTAAATCAAAAGTGTACATCCATGGGGCACCTGGGTGGCTCAGTAGGTGAAGTGTCTGCCCTCAGCTCAGGTCATGATTCCAGGGTCCTGGGATCAAGCCCAGTGACAGGCTCCCTACTCATCGGGGAGTCTGCTTCACCCTCTGCCCCTCCCTTTGCTCATGCTCTCTATCTCAAATAAATAAAATCTTTAAGAAAATGTACATTCATGACTCATTTTTGCCCACACAGTTGAAAAGGCTGAATTCTTTGCTACAGACAATCCCATTGACTTGTGAAAAGGAAAAGATTGGACACAAAGTGAACTAAAAAGTTATTGTGAATTTCTGGTATTCCTTGAATAAATTGATCCTTGTCTTGCAAAGAAAAGACAGACAAAGGAAGAAGAGTGATCCAAAGTAATTAAGACAAACTGACAAATATTTAAAAATGACCTCTTAAAAAGGAATAGACATGGGAGACATAATGATAAAAATCAGAATTTATCTAACTTGAGTTTCAAAAGAAGAGAGCAGAAAGAAACAGGAGAAGACAAGATTTGAAGAAACAATGATGACCAATTTAGGAAACAGGCAAGTATCATATATCCTCATCTCACCAATTATAATGTGTTTTAAGAACTATAAATGAAAATAATCTCAACATTACTTTTATCATATGGAAACTTTAAAAAACACAAATGTTAAGAAAAATTGTAAGAGATCCAGAGAAGAAAAGAAGATAATCCTCAAATAAACTAGAATTTATACTGAAAACAGTCTATTCCACAGAATCAGAAGTAAATCCACAGAAACGAAAATTAAATATATATATATATATATATATATAGAGAGAGAGAGAGAGAGAGAGAGAGAGAGAGAGACAACCTATGGCAAAAGCAGACGAGAATCACAAACCCCACTACCACCAAAAAAAAAAAAAAAGAGAGAGAGAGAGACAAACATCACAGATTACTCTAGTTATTATAACTATCACATTATAATTACTATGAATAAATGAAGTGCAATAGAGAGTCTGGGGAAATAGCTATGTATATATGAGCACATTTACATTACAGTAATGTTATTAGAAGTCCATAAAGAGGGTGAGATTACCTTGTAAAGACTGGGGTTATAATGCTCTAAGCTGAGAAACTATCAGAAGCCAGGAAAGAGGCCTAGAACAGATCCTTCCCTACTACCCTCAGAGAGAGCATGGTCCTTAGCAACACCTTGATTTTGGAATTCTAGCCTTCAGAAATGGAAGACAATAAATTTCTGTTGTTAAAGTCATTGAATTTGTGGTACTTTGTTAAGTCAATCCTAGCAAACTAACACAGGTGTCAACATAGATAAGTTTTAAAAGCATAATAAAAGCAAGGTGTTAATGGGTGCCTAGGTGGCTCAGTCGGTTAACCATCGGACTCTTGATTTTGGCTCAGGTCATAATCTCAGGTTTATGAAATGGAGCCTTGCATCTGGCTCCTTGCTCACTCAGCAGGGAGTCTATTTGAGATTCTGTCTCCCTCTCTCTTTGCCCCACCCCAAATAAAGAAAATAAATCTTTAAAAAAAAAAAAAAAAGCAAGATGTTAGAATGTACAACATCAAGCATGAACCCTAACATAAGCTATAGGTTTTGGGTGATTATGATGTGTTACTGTAGGTTTGTCGGTTGCAACAAAAGTAGCACTCTGGAAAGTGATGTTGATGATGGGAGAGGTTGTGCATGTGTGGGGGTAGAGGATACATGGGAATCTTTGTACCTTCTTCTCAATTTTGCTGTCAACCTGAAATTGCTCTAAAAAATTAACTCTGTAAAAGAAAAATGTCATGCATTTAAATTTTAAAGTAGGTATTTTTTTCATTGATGATTATATTTGCAGCAAAAGTATGAAACACACATACAAACAGTACACACACACTTGAGGGTCATGGTTTCTTCTAGGAAGAAGTTGAAGGAGAAAGAATGGGAATCAATTTAACTATAGAATTTTTAGCATCTTTTTCTGGAAGTGAAAGAGAATTTAAACTAATGAGAGGAAATGTTTCTATATATTTCAGCTTATTTTTAAGTACATTAATTCATTTATATACTTTTGCTTCTTTGAATTGGTTCACCATTACAAATTACTACAATTGAAAATGAAACACAGAGCACTATTACTCTATATTTTAATATTCGGTGGACCTTGATCCATAAGCCAGTATTCCATAAGCAAAGCCATTGTAACCATTACATGGAGGGACAGATGTATAGAACAATGAAAAAAATCTAGCTGTCATTTGTATTACTTGCACATTCAAAGTAGAATGGAACATGTATGATCATGTGAAATATTAGAAATAACAACTTTTCTCCTTCAATTATGAATCATATGAAATTATTAAATTTGGAGGTAATAATTAAAATATGGGTCCAGTGTTTGAATTAAAAATTGACAGTGATGGGGCGCCTGGGTGGCTCAGTGGGTTAAAGCCTCTGCCTTCAGCTCAGGTCATAATCCCAGAGTCCTGGGATCGAGCCCCGCATCGGGCTCTCTGCTCCGCAGGGAGCCTGCTTCCTCCTCTCTCTCTCTCTGGCTGCCTCTCTGCCTACTTGTGATCTCTGTCTGTGAAATAAACAAATAAAATCTTTTTTAAAAAAATTGACAGTGATATACTAACAAGTCAATATACTTTCCTCAACAGAATGAAGTCACCTATGTATTGATTTCTCCATTTAATTTCCCAGACAATTAATTTATCACTTACTAACCTCAGAAAAGAATATAAAACTCCTTAAGAAATTCAAAATAATTGTGACAAAGAATCCTTCAGTACAAATTCTAAGTTACTTTTTTCCTTGTCTGTTCTCTGACCTAAAATTGAAACACAAGTAGTGCTTTGCCTCCTTAAGTATAACTTCATACAATCTTAAAAGTGTATTCATGCATGAGGGAAAAATATCTTTCCCCTTTTTGACTAATGCCTGAAGCATGAACAGTGAAACCTTATTCCTACTGCAGACCTCTAATGATACTTCAAAGACTTACTAAACACCCCAGAGGCTGTTCAGAAGTGCCCATCCTCCCATGATGAGGCTGGGCTAACAGAACAGGTGGCTTCAGTCATTTTGTATAAGTAGCTTCTTTCTATGAGATATTTTGTATCACATGCATTGACTACTCAATAGTAACTTTAAAAAATTTTTAAGAATAATTGAAGAACAAAAAGGAAAACCATATTTGTTCTTAAAGCATTTTCCTAAGTATCTTCAAATCATTTTTTTTTTTAAAGATTTTATCTATTTATTTGAGGGAGAGAGCTGGAGCAGGTGAAGAAGGCTCCCCGCTGAGCAGGAAGCCCTATAAAGGTCTGGATCCTGGAACTCTGATGAGGGTTCCATCCCAGAACTCTGGGATCCTGGCCTGAGCCAAAGGCAGATGCTTAACTGACTGAACCACGCAGGAGACCCATCATATTTTTTTTCCTATAAAATAAAATAATTTGGACAAAATTCTAACAGTACCATTCTACTGCATTTTAATCACAGTTTACAATCCCAAATAGCCATCAAAATAAACACTTTCATTTTTGTTAGCTATTAATTATAGTAGATTCAAGGTGTATTATTTCAAAGTTACATAAAAATATATATATTTAAGAAACATAATTCTGGCACCAAATATGACATTCAAAGGATAGAATGACACTTTTTTAATAACTGAATTTATAGCAAAGAAACAACTAAACAACAATATAGAACAAGAATCAAATCAAATGTATTTCTGAGCACGGTAAAATTATTTTATCAAAAGCACTTTTGGCAACTTTTCATAACTATAGTCAAGAGCTTTTAACATTGGATTTTTCTCCCCACTGAGAAAAATTTAGCACTTCTAGCACAATCATAGGAGGCCTGATATTGTGGTCAGGTGCATATAAATAAGCTATTTCAGATGTTCATGACTGATGGCGCTGTGTTGCCAATTAAGAGAAAAGATGAATGTGACCAGGAATGGGAGGAGTCTGAAAACCTGCAGGAGGAAACAGGTACAAGATACTCAGAAAACTGCTGCTGGGAGGAGCTTTATTTTCCCCTTCAGTTTAATTATTATCTTTTTCTCCTATAAGTTTCCAACAAAGTTGTATTATTTTTTTAATTTAATAAAATTTTCCAGCTTGAATCAAGTATGATTGACAGATAAAAGTTGTACATATTAAAAGTGCACAACAATGATGTTTTAATATACATAGATACAATCACCATAATCAAGCTAATTAAATATCACAAAATCGTATAAGTTTGAAAGTTAAAACTCATATCCATTTCTTTAAAATAGTTTTATGGGTGAAGATATTTGAATAGGTGAGTAGGGGAAATCTATCCAGTGAATTTTTTAGAATCTTTAGGATAATGAACTAGAGAGATTTAAAAATAAAAAATCCATTGAAAGTTTCATGTACCTCTAACATTTATTCAAAATGGTGTTGAAAATATCTATATATTTTTCTGGTGAGATTTTTTTTTAACCAGTTCATGATTGCTACTTAGTGTAGCAGGAGTTAAAATTTATAATCTATTTCTGTACAATTCTTTAATCCAAGAAAGATTAACACATATTTCTTTCTACATGAGATATTTAAGTTCTACAATAAATATCAAATAGATTAATATGCTTATTCCTGAAGTAAATAAAAATGTTATTTATATAAAAAATTAATGCCAACTTATGAAAACTTATTGCATAGTATTTTTCATCAATTTACACACACACACACACACACACACACACACACACACTGAAATAGTTGGAAGGAGAATAGCTATTTTAAGTAAGCTTGTGACAGAGACAGATCATTGTTTAAAGCAAAGTATATTAGCTGGCTCAGCTGAAACACAAAATACAACAAAATAAATAATAAATATTCCATGGCTGTGGGAATTCATAAATTGAAAAACAGACAGTAAAGTTTTAATGTCTACACACTCAAACCAATAGTGTCATTTTCCCTGAATGCAAGCAATAAAACTAAAATGAGTGAGTAATGTTTGTGTTTAAATTGAAAGGAGTAAAGCAGAAATGATGAAGAAATTAGAGTGATCAATAGAGTAACAACCAAAAACAGCTTTTGCACTCTATTAATTCTGTATTCTATTTAGCATCTACATATTTTAGGTGTAACAAATTTTTTTAAACAAAGAAGAAAAAAAAAATCCCCCTTCAGAAAAGAAGAAAGTTGTGCTGAGCTGGTCAACATTATTTTTCTTTCCTAGGTTTTCCATTCTCACTGAGTAATAGTTTCCAAGGACTCTTTTCTCCAATCTTTGTCCATATAAACAATGGTTCTACTAACTTAGAAAAAAATTTTTAAAAGAAAGCTTGTGGTGATAAATGAGCATAATTTTTTGAACTGTAATGAGAAAAAGAAATGTTTTCTTTTCAAATGCCTTTGCCTTCCAAGTAACTCTTACGCATTAAATGCAATATTGTGTTCCATGGTTAACCATTTTCTGATACTCATAACAAGCTATTTTTCTAACTTTTTCTACATCAGCACACATGGAAAATTATATGTATTTTAAAAACCTAATTAAAATAGTAGAGAAAGATAATTTGTCCTTAAATTGTTTACATGTGGAAATTACAATACAAAATTAGTAGAGCAAAAATGTACACAAATACTAAATATTCCACTGAGTAATGAGATTTTTTAATATGTCTGATTTACCTATTATCTATCTTTCTCTCCACAATATGTGAAAATATATTGACAATAAGATTTTTAATTTTCTGCTCTTCACATCAATGAATTTTACCTGGAAAAGCACAGAATTTTCAAAAAAAAAACACACCAAGAATTGGAAGAATAATATTTATTAAATTTGTTGAATTAATAGTGATGAGGGAACAGAAGGCTGGCTGAGGACAAAGAAAAAGCTGACACCCTCCAACTTTCCCCCACCCCCACTCCTGGGTGAGAAGTATGTGACATTCTTTAGGAATCTCCCACCCATCTTAATGTTAATACCTTGCTAGAGGGCAAAACAACCTTGGCAATGGCCAGGCCTCCAGTATCTGGTATCTTTGTAGGCCCTCTTTAGCATATGAAAGTTCTATTGAAACCTCCCTTTTCCTTACCTCCCCCCAACTCCAGGGTACATAACCTGCCACCCCTCACAACCTGGGGCAGCAGCTCTTCCTGCCCATGGGTCCTGTCCCTGTGCTTTAATAAGCCACCATTTTGCACCAAAGATGTCTCAAGAATTCTTTCTTGGTCATCGGCTCCGGACCTCACCCCACTGAACCTCACGTATATTCTAGAACTTCATCAATAGTATCTAAATTCAGATTACCCTGAGTAGTATTCTTACCTCTCAAAAACAGCATGGTTTTTCCAAATACCATCAAATCATAAAACACTCTAGATTGTGTAAACTGACAGGTATGTAAGATGTGGCATTTTCAAGGCAAAACTTGGCCAAAGTGATTTAAAATTTTTTGAGACTTGAAAAAATTTTGTATTAAAATTTATGTATAGAAAAAAAATAATGAGAGAGGGGGGTGGAACATAATGATTTGATCAGCTATTAGGTCATCAAATCGTTACTAATTTTGGTCATAGAATTGTGACTTAAGAACTTGATGTAAGCAAAGCTAAATTCTAGTGGTGGTAACAGCTGTAGGCAATCATTTAAGTAAAAGTTCTCAGGTTGCTAATTATTGCTCATGTTTCCTGGGCATTTGCTTATTAATGAAAAACTGTAAGAACATTTTTAATCTCATGTATTTGATTACCAAAAAATGGGAGCAATGGAAGTGCTGAGGATAAAAGAGACACAGTTGTTGAGGGAAAAACAGAAAACAAAGTTAACAATGATCAAAAAGGAAAATATTATGTATTCATACATACTGAAATAACCAGATACAGAGCAGTAAGGAACATTCTGAAGGACGAAGAGCGAATTCTGCAGCATGTGAAAAGTATCGGTCTTATGCAATGTTCAATGGACCCTCAGCAAATATGGAAGAAAAGTAAATACTCAAATCAAATAAATGGAAAATCTTTCCGTATGTGTTTAGAAGCTCAGATCAATGTCAGATGTCCACTAGACAGCTATTAATGCAAGAGAAGGCTAAAACTGGTTCAGTAGGATTTGTTCTATTTAAAAAACAAGGATGATAAAAATCTACACATCTTTATGTTTATGAACTGAATTTGGAAAGATTTCTTTTCCTCTTCAAGGAAAGATCAGATGTCAGAGCCATTCACAAGTGCATTCTTTTCCTACTTAACTGGGTAGGAAAGGCGGCCAAAAGGAGAGTTGGGAGGAGAGAGAGACTTGTTTAAAGGAAACCATGAATCAGTATGAATAACTACTATGCAAATTTGCTTGAAAATAGGGGCAATCAGAGTGAATGCCTGAACAGGGCTCTGCCAGTCTGGCACTGAAAGAAAGACCTCTCAGAAAACAGCAAAGGGAATTTCTATACCAAAGGCAGATCTGCTTAACTTTGGCAGATTCCACAGCACTAATTTCTGTGGTTCCATTTATGAACCTTTCTTTACCCTGTTCTTGAATTTTCTTTTCTCTCGCAATGGAAGAAAAGGAAAAGTAGTATGAAACACCCTATGGTTCTAAACATTTTGTGGTAGCTGTTCTGTTTTCTCCAATTTGTGAAAGACTAATAAAAAGGGAAAACATGCACTTCGTTTTAGAATCATTGATGAAATGTTAATGCTGATTAGTGTGTCACAAGAAGATTGTATTTTTAACTAATCATGTATGCTGCTTAATTTATGATGGGAGAGCTTGAAGGGAGCCAAGTAATTAATGGGTCTTGGAAATGTTTAATTAAAATTTTAATCAACATAAAAGGTGCATAAAACACAATTATTTTAGTCAAATATGATTCTATCAAAGTATATCAGCTATGAACGGAAAAAGCATGCTAAATAAATACACACACACATACCACTATTAGTTGATTTATAATATGGCACCTACCCAGTTTATCAAACTTGATTAGTAATAAATGAACATTTTCTTTCCATTTCAAGACATGGAAGCATGTTGATATACATGAAATCATTACTTTCTTCCATTCAATCTGATTAAACTGCTCAGTACATGAAAATGTATAACACCAAGAGTTTATCTGCTATCTCACTGCAGCAATAAACATCATACACATTATGAATATCATTGTTTTATCAGGGTCTGATGTAGATCAGTGTAACCAACAAAGGGCAGATAGAAAGAAATCATAACCTTAAAACTGACCTTCAGAATGCACTAATATTATTATTATTCGTAGAGATAGGAAAAACAGACATTTTGATAAGGTGCAGGTGCTTTAATTTGTGAACTCATTTCTTCAGTAAGAATGAAAAGGGGAAGGAGTGCATTGGGAGTTACATGAAAAAACTGCACTGTGTTTGCTTAATGGAATGGAGTCTGGTATCAGTTTGCCTGGCTTGTATACTGGATCATCTGCTTCCAAGCTCTGTGACATAGGCAAGTTACCTAAACTCAGTTTCTTTTACTGTTACATGGGGAAAACACTATGCCTATATCATAGGGTCATTATGAGAATTGAAAGGCTTATTTTATGAAAGCAATATAGTAAATATTCTATAAGTTACATACAAATGATAATGTACTTCCCTCTATTTCTTACACGATGAAATAAATTTCTCCTTGATTTAAGAATATATTCTATCTCTGTGAGCTAACATTTGCTTAAGAATCATTTTTTAAAAGATTTATGTATTTATTTAGGGGGGAGGGGAGTGGCAGAGGGTGAGGAGAGAGAGAATCTTAAGTAGACTCTGTACTGTGCCTGGAGCACGACGGTGGGCTGGATTCCATGACCCTGACCCTGAGAACAGGATCTGAGCTGCAAACCAATGGTCAGGTGCTTAACCAACTGTGCCACCCAGGCACCACTAAGAGTCATTTTTAAATACATATCCCAGAAGAAGATCCAAGAACCCATATTTTCAAATCAATGTCTTTTTTTATGTGCATTATTGTTTTTTCTGTTCAATGAGGAGTCTCATAACTTAAAGTAGTGCTTTCCTAAGCATAGCTCAGCATATATACATCAGAATTAGTATATATAAATTCTTAAAACTACAGGTGTTTTAGCCTACACTACATCTACTCCACCAGGGGGCCTAATTTTTTTGGAAATGCCAGTGTAACATACAAGCATATGAAATTTAGATTCATTTGTGAGGGGGGTTGCTGAAGAGTGACCTTCTTAAATTAGTTCCTTATAATATGATAAATGACAATATAAACTTTCATTGTAAGGAATTTGTTCGCATTTAAATTTTTCTTTTCATTTATTTTATCTTAAAAACATTTGAAGCGGGGCACCTGGGTGGCTCAGTGGTTAGGCCTCTGCCTTCAGCTCAGGTCATGATCTCAGGGTCCTGGGAACGAGTCCCACAGCGGGCTCTCTGCTCTGCAGGGAGCCTGCTTCCTCCTCTCTCTCTCTCTCTCTGCTTGCCTCTCTGCCCGCTTGTGATCTCTCTCTGTCAAATAAATAAAATCTTAAAAAAACAAAACAAAACACAAACTTTTGAAGCAATAAAATCGGTTTCATCCTAAGAAATTGTAAGGTCCCTTCAACGCATAGAGAATTAAATAAAATACTTTTATTCTGCTACTAAAGCCTCCCAAATATGGCACCAACACACATTTTCAAGCATAGGCTCTCATTGTCCTACACAGAGTACCATCAAACTAGACCATTTTAAGTTCCTTATCCACACTACTTCTCTGCTTTTCCTTAGTGTATTTCCACAGATCAGTGTGTTCTTTTCAATCTCAAGATGTCTAGATTCTACCTTTATTTCATGACCTCATTCAAATGTCATCTCCCTCATAAAACCTTTGATTCCCTCATCTCAAATAATTGCTATTGCTTCTGAATGTCCACATTCATTTATTAATCACCTTAATAAAACTACTTATAACTTTATCTTCTAGTTGCTTGTATACATATGTAATTTCTCCTATTAAACCTTATACTCACTGAAGGCAGGAATTAGGATTTATTTCTGTATTTCAAATATTGCCTAGGATAGCATCTTTCTAATGGTAAGTATTCATAATTATTATAGACTAAATGTATGAACAGAAATAAGGTTAATGTAAATATCATCTCTACATGACTTTGTTCATTTATTTAATCAGCCATTTACTTATAAGATTTATTTATGTCCATTTTACTCTATCTAGGATATGAGAGTAATATTGATAGTACTATCAAGTGAGTTAACATCTGCATTAATATGAATTTAAATATAATTTGTTCTTCCAAATATTAAAACACTTTTTTTCATTAACTTTAAATGCTTATGTCGTGCAATGAAAGTGCTATGAATTTTCACACCTGGCTTTTCATGAGACTAGGAATTAGTCACGTTCCACATTCTAAAACCTGCAAACAAGGTAAAAAAAGGAAACCATAATCAGAAATCTGAATTATGATAGTTCTTGCCTGTGGAGATTATACAGGGGCCAATTATGAGCTGTACATCCCCAAGAAATATAAAAATCATGTTCTATACTTAGTTTACTTCCTAATTCATATTGGATCTAGGAATTAAGAGAAACAATGCATCTCACTAATGGGCTTCAGTTCCCATTTTCTGATCTAACATCCACAAATTATCATATCCAACCATTACAATGAAAATTAAAGAAAAAGAAAAAGAGCAATCTAAAAAAATTAAGCCAGATTTATGGGAAACCACCTTTCTAATTTTCCTCAATTGTAATATATAATGCACAATCACTGCTCTCTGGGGGATTTTCATATGTCTTAAAATATTTATAAATATTTCCATTTTACCAATTGCACAGTGAAAGTATGAATGATTAGCTGGAGATAGGGCCTTTCCATATAATGAGCATGTCAAGTCAACAGTCTTAATTTCAACTAGTCATATTTAGGAAATTTACTTCTAAGGCAGGGTTATTTTCAAATCTTCTTGTTACTTCTCTTATGCAGGAGGATATTATAAGAGGGAAATACATTATTTACCATGACAAAGTTTTCCATATATAGGAAAAATAAAATAAAAAGCCAAATTTATCTGTGTATGCCTTTATAGTCTCTCTTTTGTTAGAGTGGGAATCAAAGAAACACTAAACCACTAGAGTCAATATTGGGGACTTAGAAATTATGGAAATCTAAGGAAGAAGAATTTAAGAACTAAGGAAGAAGCAATTTAAAATCAGTAAAATCGAAAGAAGAACTAGTAAAGGTAAAATATATTTATCCAATCCAACATGGTTAGCACACATATACCCAAAAATTAAGGTGGTTTGGGGCACCTAAGTGGCTCAGTTGGCTAAGCATCTGCCTTCAGTTTGGGTCATGATCTTGGTGTCCTGGGATTAAATGTCCTGGTTGGCTCCAGGCTCAGCAGGAAGTCTGCTTCTCTCTCTCCCTGTGCTCTCTCTCTCACTCTCTCTCAAATAATTTATTATTTGAGATTTAAAAAAAAAAATTTTTTAAATAAAAAAGATGGGAGTGGGTTTTGTATCTGAAGCAAATGTTATGAATAGAAAACCCCACCAAAGTAATATTTTAAAACAATCCACCCTCCATATGGAATTCTCTTTGAACTTCAGCCTGAGAAATTTGAAAATAATATATTCTTGAACTTTAAATTTTGTTTGTTGCAATATAGTGTCTTGAAAATAAGCATGATTTGATTTTTTAAAAACTATATACATATACGTGTACATAGATCCTGGTGATTGGAATATATTTAACAAGATTAAATATGTTTGTGGTACAGAAATTAATACTATGTAGTCTATTCTCAAATACATAATATTTCATATCACATTCACATTACTAAATATAAGTTTAACTACTTGATTGGAGATAGCCAGACATGGTTTGAATCTCAGTTCCATCATTAACTATACTACTAAAAATTACTTAGTTTTTTTATACCTCAGTTTTGTTAGCTTCAGATGAAAACTCCATTTGGGATGCTGGAGAATTAAGTAAGTACTGAATGTAAATTATTTAGCTTTGTGTCTGAAACATACTAAATACTCAATAACTTTTAGTTATAAATAATAACTTTTCAAGGTCAATAGCTATGTTGAGTTTATACATAACAAAAGTACATTTAAACAGTTTTAATAATATACAGTTGTTTGAAACATAATACAGTATTACTCATTATCTTCACAGCTAGGTTAAAAAGGAGAAAAACTTCTAGGTGTTTACACTACGTTTGTCAAATAACTTGCATTTATTTGAGATCTGGAATTAGTTACTTAAACTAAATATATGTTTCTATATATTGTCTATAATAGTAATTGTCATTGTCTATAATAGTCATTGTCTATAACAGTAATGGTGGAGGAGGCTGTGTATGAGCATGAATGTGTGTGTTTGTGTATGCGTGCATGTTCAGTGTGTGTATGTTTGAGATGAAAGAAGGGAGGTGAAGAATGAGGTTATACCACAGTGATGTTTTATTATAGATAGTATTTTTCTTGATTTTGTTCTCAGATGTCATATGTAACCATTTCACAATAAGTATACCACAAAAAATCATCGATTTGCTATCAATGTCATATATTCTATGTGTGATAAAATGTCAACAAACATGGGGGGAAAACCATTAACATTTACTATGAATTTCCAAATGATTGCTACACTCTCATTTATTTATTATAAATATCTCTGTAATGCTATACCACATTGCTGAATTTTAACATTTTGAGATTTGCATTCATTTATTAACAAGCTAACAATTAGCAGTAAAAGAGGTACTGCAAATTTACATCTAGCCATCAAGCCTAGATAAAGTAAGGCTAAAAACTAGATAGTTTGTGGCGAAGAGTTCAAGTGAAGAACAGATCTAGTCACATTAAGTCAAATTGTATCAATATATCACTATATTCCTACTTGGCTATACAATTTTGTTGTTTTTATTTTTATGCTTGTTTTATGTTTGTTTATTTTTTTTTTGTAATTTATTCATAAACATTAAAACTGTGTCACTGTAACTGATAGGACAGAAAAGTTGTATCATTATAAAACTAAATAAATAATATTACCATTCTTTCATAGGGCTCCCAATTTGCTGTCACTAACATATTTTTGATATATAGGCTTACTGAACATATAGCAGATAAATTAATGATTCCTTAACACTGTCTTATGCTATTTTTAAAAGTACTTGTTTTATTATATTCTTCATATAAAAATTTCATTAAAATACATCACAAAAGAGCAGATTAGTGGAGGAGATGGAAAATAAAGGCCATTGTGAAACTACGTTGCTCTAAGTCAGACTTTCATAAAAGATATATAAAGTTTACAGCCTCGGACACAAATGGCACATTTAATGGGTCAGACAAAACTTCACTGACAGCTTCAAAAATGAGCTACATTTTAAGGAGAGAGATAGAATCTTAAGTTTTAGAATATGAACATAAAAATATTATGAAATATAAGAAGGAACAAAATGAGAACAAAAACTAAAGATGTATTATCATAAAAGAAACTGAGGTCAGGTCCACAGAGACGTAGTGACAGAATATAATTGATCAGCATCATTATGCACTTAGCCAAGTAGATCATAGCTGTACTGGGGGAATGAAGCACATTCACACCAAAGATGATGAAGAGAGAGTTTGACAGACTGACAGATAGATAAATAGTACAATTTATGCATATTCATCCACGTAACAAGGCAATTGGAGAAGTTCTGGTCTTTTAAGACTAAATCATCTATGTTGATTTCTGAATCATTTTTGATAACTAATATAGCATAGTGGTTAATGGAAGCTTTCTGAAGCAAAATTGCAGGGGTTCAAATTCTGACGTCTCTATTTACTAGTTGTATGTAAGTAAATTCAATCCTTAATATGCCACTTTTCCCCTCAGTAAAAGAGGAGTGATCTGGATAAAGCTGAAGTAATGTTCATTTAGTGCTTAGAGCAGTTGGAGCATTTTGTAAGCACATCACAGACTTGGCCATCTTGTTGATTACCAATTGCTGCAAAGAAATTTGGTGACTTGGAACAACAGTGATTTACCATTTCTCACCATTCTAAGCATTGTCTGGGTGATTTTTCTGTTGTTCTTTACTGTCCTGGCTACATTTATTTTGCAGAACTGCTGGGCACTAGGCTTGTCCCAGATTGCCTCATTCCCAAGTTTGGGCTTCATATGGGAAGGCTGGAGCCTTTTTTCTCCAGACCTCTCACATCCTCAAGAAAGCTAGAGCAAACTTCCTCAGAACATGATAGTCTCGGGGTTCCAAGAGGGTGGGAGAGAAAGTTGTACATCTGCAGAGGCCTTGGAAACAGATATTACACATCACTTCCAACTGTATTCTTTAGTCAAAAAAAAAAAAAAAAATCCCAAACCAACCCAGATATAAGGGTTGGAAAAGAGATTCTATCTCTGATGAGAAGAGTTTTAAGATTTTGTGACTATGTTTTTATATCTTACCATAGCTATTATTCAGCGTTCTAAAAAAGTTATGATAATAAATGCAATCTTGAGAATATAAAATTATACTTAATATCCATGAACCATAAGAAAATAATATTTAATATTTTCCTAAAAATGTCAGTGTATAGTACACAAAGGTAAGTATCATTTCATATTTTTATTGTTGAGGTTGTAACTAATGTTTATTATTTGACACAAAGAACTCATATTGTGGATGCAAACATGCATACGTAATTTATATTTGCTAATAAGCTGAACAACATTGGTAACACCTCTTTAAATGAACGTAAGATCTGTCACTGACAGTATATGTGTTCTTGTGTAATGCAGTTTACTCATTCCATAGCTGAGGCAAAGCCATTGGAAAGTCCTTCAACACAGATAATTCTTTACTCGGGTATGTAATAGTGACATTAACAAGCAAGGAATTCATGGTTTCAATGATATCTGTAAATATTTTTGTTTAAACTGGATTTTATTGATTTAATATGTTACGGTCATGAGTTTGAAACAATTCTATGGAATTTATAAGAAATACCACTGCTGTTAATACAGAACCTTCAAAGCGATAGGAGGAAGCTCTTTAAGTCAGTATTTGCGCTATTAGGAAGGAAAAACATCAAGGAAATTGGCAGAGTGAAATGTGAAGAGGACTGAATAGGGATTCCAGACGCCTGTGCTGCAGCACTGGACCTTCCAATGACTGAGTAGCCTTTGATAATTACTTCATTTTCTACAGTCCTCATTTAAACATAAATCATTCAGATGTTGTCCAAAGTCATTGTCTAAAATTATTATTATTTTTTTAAAGATTTTATGTATTTACTTGGCAAAGAAATCACAAGTAGGCAGAGAGGCAGGCAGAGAGAGAGGCAGAAGCAGGTTCCCTGCTGGGCAGAGAGCCCAATGTGGGGTTCGATCCCAGGACCCTGAGATATGACCCCAGCCAAAAGCAGAGGCTTAACCCACTGAGCCACCCAGGTGCCCCGACTAAAATTAAATCATACAAAAACCTTAGTGCAATTTTTCTCTTGTCATTTAGTTATTTACATTATGTAAACATTTTTCTCTTAGTATAGGTAGGAATATGTTTAAGATTTAGTATTTTGCCAGATAATGGATACATACGCATGCAGAGATTTTTATTTTTTAAGAGATGTATTTATTTATTTGAGAAAGAGAGCAAGCAGGTGTGCACACATGAGCAGGGAGAGGGGCAGGGGGAAAGAGAGGGACAGAAGTAGATTCCCCACTGATCATGGACCCTGACATGAGGTTTGATCCCAGAACCCTGAGATCATGACCTGAGCTGAAATCAAGAGCTGGACACTTAACTGACTGAGCCATCAAGGAAGCCCTGCACAGAGATTTTGAGAAAGAATAAAAAAGCTATGGGCACAACTCTTAAATACAGATATCAAAGATGACTTAGCAAATTAGTGCAAAATTTTTCTTGACTCTTAAATTTAAAATCTATCTATAAATTTCTACTTCTCTGATTAAGGTTAAACAAATGATGTTTATTCTATTTATTTCCATAAACACACAGAAAAAAAATCCCACACTCATTAAAGACTATAACAATATAAAATGTAACTTTACTCATAGACCTCATAAAGTTTGTTCTTCACCTATTTGAAAAAGAACAAAACTATAGTTTCAGAGTATCATGAAAAGTATGAAAGAAACTTGAGGCATACACTAAAGTAATAAGTACTTAATAACGCACAGCATATGCATTGTGCAAATGTGCACCAATTGGCCTCAATTTTATTCATTATAAGTAATCAAGTTTCAAAACTCATCAGTTTTCCCATATGTAGATTATTTTCTATATATATTTTTTTCTACTCAAAACCAATTTTAAATGACTGGCAGACCTACAAATTGAAAAGAGAGAGAGGAAAAAAAAAAAGAAGATATGCGAATTCTGCCTCAAGGAACTGATAACACAACACAAAGGACAAGCAGGCACTTTTATTTAAAGGCACTCAATTAACCTAACCTAAATAGATAATAATTTACACAATCTTACAAAGAACTTAAAAAACCAAAAGCTGTGATAGTTTTACCTAACAATGATTTAGATGTAACATCTTATGAAATAATTTAATTGTACAGTTGAATAACACATACACAATGAAGCACAACAGTACTCTCAGTATTTTAGGAGGAAATCAGGCAAGATTATTTAAAATGAAGAAATTATGACCATATGTTGGCAAAATTAGAGTAATTCCATCTGAAAACCAAAGTTGCTTTTCGGTACCTGAAGAGTCA
Organism: Enhydra lutris kenyoni; assembly: GCF_002288905.1. Taxonomy (NCBI): domain Eukaryota; kingdom Metazoa; phylum Chordata; class Mammalia; order Carnivora; family Mustelidae; genus Enhydra; species Enhydra lutris. Next base: position 15,422,169 of record NW_019154105.1, on the reverse strand, counting down.
GAAAGAATTTAGAGATCTACTTTCTATTAATAAAGTGACTTTAAAAAAAACTTGCTGATTTTGAAAATTAATGACATTTCAATGAATTACATTCATTTATTTAATCCTTTAAACTATTTATGAACACCTATTATATATTAGAACCTTCTAGTCAGTGAGGAATCAGTTATGAATAAAGGATGCATAATCTCCGCCCCCAAGGAGCATAGAGCATAGATAGTGGGAGAGACAGATAAGAAAGGAAATTACAACACACTTGATGCAAATGAAGAAAGTGCCAAAACACAGAAGAAAGGCTTCATCTCAGATTTGATGATTCAAAGACAGCTTCCTGAATGAAGTCATCCTAGATGGGAAGAAATATGGAGAAAGAGCTAATTGATCAAAAAGTGGAGGCAATGTCGCTCTGCCTGCTTGTGTTCTCCCGCTCGCTCGCTCTCTCTCTGACAAAAAAAAAAAAAAAAAAAAAAAAAAGTGGAGGCAATAGGAGGCTAGGAGATGTCTGTCATGTGGAGCCTCATGCTGTCCAATTATGTCATGACATTTTTTAAAGCAAGATAAGCAAATAATTAGAGCATTAAGAAGAGGTAATGATTTTTCTTGATAAAACAATGTATCTTTGAATTTTCTAAGACAAGTATCTATTTGCAAAAAGTGACCTTTCATGAGTTTTAGTCATTCTTTCACTCATTCTCCCAACATATAATTATCAAGTTCTTTCTACGTGCATGTACCTTTCTTGGCAAGAAATTATAGTAAGCTTTCTGCACTAAGGGAACTTACACTCTCAGGGTGAGACCAAAAAAAAACATACAAATTAAATAAATAATATAGTGTTAGAAAGAGATATGTGCTATGGGGAAAAAAAATAGATATGTGGAATTAAGAAAAAAAAAAAAAGGCCAGGGTGAGGTAGGTTGTGTATGTGTCTGCGTGTGCATGTGAGTACTTACAAGCATATGAATACATTTTTAATAGGGTGGTCACAAAACAATTCTGAAAAGGTATTTGAGAAAAAAATGTGTTTATGATGCGAAAGTAAGGAGAGGTATGGCTTTTTGGGGGAAGATGGTTTTAGGCAGAAGTCACAGCAACTGTAAAAGTCCTGAGGCTGGTACGTGTCTGGAAAGCTCAGTGATTAACAAGGAGAGAAGTGTACCTGCAAAGGGAGTGAGTAAAAAGTTTTGGTAGATGAGGTCATCCAAAGAAGCAATAAAAGTTCAGATACTATAGATCTATGTCTTTTACGCTGAGCGAGACAGGGAGTCCTTAGAGGGTTTTGAACAAGGAAGTAATATCTTTTGACATGTTTTAGAAATTCCTGTGGCTGCTATGTGGAAAATAAACCATAGAGGTCTAAAAGGGAAAAGAAATGGATTGATTAGGAGACGATTGTCATAATTTAGTTAAAAACAATGGTGGTTTGGATCAGTGTTGGCAATGGTGGGAAAAACTGAATTGTAGGTTCATTGAGTTTAGAATGGGTAGGATTTAGTGATGGTTGGATGCAGCTTGAGGGAGGAAAAACATCAACAAGAACTCCAAGATTATGCAACTCCCAAACATTTCCTGATAATAAATGATTGTAAACAGAGACTTTTTGTACAAGTTGCTTCTCTCCCTTAAGTTTCCTGTCATCAAAGTTAGATACTTAGGATGGAGACATCCTTTCTGTAGCACTTCCCTTTCCTTCTAGGCAAGCCATCCCAGTATATTTGAGATTACAGTTGTCCACATGAATTTCCCACATCTTTCTTACCTCTGGGAACAGATAGCATAAATGAGACATGCAAATATGATGGTCCCATAACCACCAGGGGGCAAATAAAGTGGTTTATTTAAAAATATAAAAAAGAGGCGGCACTAAAGCAGAGTGAAACTTGACCCTTCCCTTTGTTTCCCAGGGGACCACACCTATAACAAATCTAAGAATAAATAAATGAATTTGTCTTCCACTCTGTGGGATATACAGGAGAAGAATAGTTGAATGCCAGCCCGTCAGAACAACAGATAAGGATGTCAGAAAGCACTAAAGAGGTTACATGCTTAGGAAATAAGCCAGAGTCGTTAAGGTGATTGTAGAATGTTTTTGACTGGACTATCCTTTTGAACTGGACTTGACCTATTTGAACATTGATTTGTCTTCACGTCTTTTTTTTTTTTTTTAAACCTGACTTCAACAAAGAGACAAGCTACAGGTTGAAAGACCACATGGAGAAGAGCCCAGTTATCCCAGCCAAGGCCTTCCTAAATAAGCCAGTCTGTTTATCTTCAGATATATAGGACAGCATAGCCAAAACCAACGAGAGTCACTATATTAGGCAGAATTATGGTCCTCAAAAGTTGTCCATGTCCAAATCCCCAGAACCTATGAATATGTCACAGGATATGGCAAAGAGAAATTAAAATTGCAGGTGGAATTTAGATTGCTAATCAGTAGATAAGGATATGATCCTGGGTTATCTGGGGGGGTTCAGTGTAATCACAAGGGTGCATAAGAGTGAAGAGGAAGGCAGAGGGGAAGTCAGGGGGAAAGGGAATGCAAAAAGGGATTAAGCCACCATTGCTGGATTTGAGGTTGGAGAGTGGCCCACAAGCTGAAAAAGCGGACATCCTCTAAAAGCTGGAAAGACAAGGACATCAATTCTTTCCTATGGCCCCCCAAAGAGAACACGGCTCTCCAGATATTTTGATTTTAGCCCAATGACACTCTGGTGGACTCCAACTTACAAAACTTTATGCTCATAAATTTGTGTTAAGCCACTAATTTTGTGTTAATTTGCTACAACAGCCACCGGATAGAGTCACCCTTTCCAAACTGCAGCTGTGTAGGGATGAGTAAGCACTCGGAGAGAAGATGAAACTCCTAGCAGATATATAGACTAATGAGCAAAAGTAGTTATTTATTATGGGTGAAATAGATAAAGAAGATTAATAATACACTTGTGATGAGTACTGAGTAATATATAGAACTGCCAAATCACCATATTGTTAATAATAACATACAAATACTGATTATTTTAAGTCACTGAAATTGGGGACATTTGCTACATACACAGCTAAGCATGTTAGTGAAATGGAATATCCTAACCCTTTTTTTTCCTTTAAGTTAGAAAACAGAAGGCTCCAGGGCAGAACTTTGAGGACTAAAAATATGCAAATTGATGGGGGTAATAAAATAAATTATAAAATGTACTGCAAAAAAAAAAAAAGACAAAAAGACATTTATTTTTCAAAAAAGAAAGACTGGGTATTCCAGGAGCTGGGTGTTTCATGAAGACACTTTAAATATTAATAGACAACCTTTCATAAATCTTTTATGGATTAGAATAAAAAACAGTGCATATGGGTAAGAAACAAATAGTTCTAATCCCCAAATGCATTCCATCCTCTGTTGTGCACAGTTTCAGAGTTTTGATGGGATTGACTCTACATCTGGGTTGTCCTTGGGAGGACCAGGGGGAGGTCCAGGGGGAATGAGCCAGCTGGTTTATTTCTAACCCCTCATCACAGTGATGGGTTCAATTCCTTCTTTCAAACTGGAATGAAGTCTCAGACCTGTAGTTGATGGAAGAAGAAAAATTTTCTTTCCTTCTGGTATGATGTGCTATACATATATGAGGTCTGGAATTGCTACAGCCATTTTGCTATCATGGGAGAATTCGATCCTGAGTCAAGGCAGATCCAGAAGAGGGTTAAGCAGTACAAATCTCAGAGAAATAGAGCCAGATCCATGACCAAACTCTTCCAGGAACTGGTACCTTTCAATGCTAACCTGTATCCCCTGTGTTGTTTAAACTCATTCTAGTTGAATTTATATGACTTGCAGCTTCTTGGTTCTTGTAGAGTCAACTATGAATTTAAATTTCTAATCTATTAATTGTGTGTAAAATAGAGATACAATTTAAATTCTTCAATGAATTGGTATGAGGGATAAAAAAGATAATGGGTGATCCCTTTTGTTATTTATATTTTAGGAAATATTATGCAAGAAAAAAATGGCTCTTACATAGGGAAATGAAAAAACAAACAAACAAACAAACACCAAAGCCATCTTTGTATTAGATGAAATGTGAGATCTCTTTAGTTCCTCAGAACCAAATGTAAGTGTTGATGCAGGTGAGGGAGGTAAGGGCAATTTCATATCTATTTGGGAAAGAGGACCAGTTTCAGGAATAAAAGTTAAATGATGTTGCTATTTCCAATTTCACCAAAGATATAGAGATATTTTGTTAAGAAATTTAGTTAATATGTCTCTATAAAATTGGAACAACTCAGCATATAGAGATAAGTGTTTTACTGTTATCATCATTATTATGTCAGCATCTTTAAAATAAGTATAAAGAATATTTAATCAAGAATTTTATGATGAATTCTGATTCAATATAAATTCAATAAAAAAAAAAACTATCCACATTACTAAAACAAAAACAAATGAGAAAATCAAGGGAGGGTAAATTGTTGTTAAACAGACCCTAGTTGTACCATTGAGCCATTTTCTAACAAAATAAACAATAGTTGTTTTACAAAACAGTCATGGTTAGTCCTTATAAAAAGTTCATACAGTTTTGACCCAAGAACCTCATCTCATGTGGAATTAACTGGAAAAGACTGTGAGAAATTTTCTAAACACACTTAGTTTCTTTTGTGCCTTGTAATAACCAAGATTGTGAATTCTCTCTCTCTTGATTAAAGACAGTACAGGGACATACAGTGTTGGATTTTATCTTTAAAAGAGATAAATGGTAGGGCTAGAAATAATAAGAGCACTTTAAAAAAGTAAAAAGTCAGACTACGTGATATTAAGGTCCCCTACCAAGTACGTAAGGTGTGATTCATAGTTTTAAGGGGCAAGCCACTGATGTTTCCAGTCTTAGTCCCTAGAAAAAGAGACATAAATTCCATGAACAACTGAGCAATCAGCTTCTTTTTGAAAGTATCAATATCAGCATAACATTGGGAAATTAATATTACTCATTCGATCTTTGAATTCCTTTATTCTCACACATATTTTTTAATTGTTTAAAGTGGACCAAAACAAAAATAAATAAATCACTAAGCTACCACCACAATCCCCACTACTATCAATAATAACATTAAACACTACTAATTTACTCTTTAGAGACAGGTTTTTTTCCTCCTAAAATAGAAGTATTTCCTTTTATATCTATAGCATATAGAGTTAGTTAAGTATATCTAATAACAAGGGAAGCCTTGTTAATATGAGTAGACTGTTGATGACAGAAATTATAACCTGAAAGATTAATAATTTATAGGACAAATGAGAGTCTTTACCTTCAAATATTGTTTCCTATTTTATTAGGGAAAAATAAAAACTAGCTAAAAATAGACCCTCTATATTTGTGAACTTTATTATTTTTTCAAACTTTTCGTGTTGGCACACTGTGTTACATTAGTTTCAGGTGTATAACATTGTGATTCAGCATCTCTGTGTGTCATGCTCACCACAAGTATGGCTACCATCTGTCACCATACCATGTTATTGTAATATTATTAATTCTATTCCCTGTACTATTAATTCCCGTAACTTACTCATTCCATTACTGTAAGGCTGCATCTCTCACTCTTCTTCACCCCTTTTGCTCATTTTTCCAACTCTCTTCCCTCTGTCAACCATCAGTTTGTTCTGTGTATTTATAGACTTGATTCAGCTTTTTGTCTGCGGATTCATTTCTTTTGTTTTTAGATTCCACGTATGGGTGAAATCATATGGTACTGACCTTTTCATTTAGCATAATATTCTCTAGGTCCATCCATGCTCTCTCAAATGTCAAAAATCTCATTTTTTATGGCTGCGTAATATTAGACACACACACACACACACACACAGACCTTGTTTGTACTTTTTTTTTTTTTTTTAGGAGATAGAGAAAGAGTGAAAGTAGAGGTGGGGGGGTTGGAGGGAGAAGAAGAGAGAGAGAATCTTAGCAGCCTCCATGACTCGATCTCATGACCCTGAGACCATGACCTGACCCAAAAGCAAGGGTCGGGTGCTTAACTGGATGGTGCTGATGGAGCCACCCAGGAGCCCCTATTCCTCATCTACTGATGGACACTTAGGTTGCTTCTGTACCTTGGCTGTATACAGAATGGTGCATGTATCTTTCTGAATTAGTGTTTTCATTTCCTTTGAGTAAATACTCAGTGGTGGAATTATAGGGTCGTATGGTATTTCTATGTTTAATGTTTTGAGGACCTTCCATACTGTTCCACAGTAGCTCTACTAATTTACATTCCTATGAAGAGTGCACAAAAGTTCCTTTTTCTTCACATCCCCACCAACATTTTTTATCTTTTGTCTTTTTTTTAGTCATTCTGACATGTATTTTAAATAGGCAGATATAACTAAAGCAGAGAAACTACACAGTTGTGATACTTATTTATATTTGGTTCAAACCACAAGTCTAAAGGAAATCGTTGCTTTATTCATAATATAAGCATCAGTTTGCAATGCAGGTCATATCCTCAAGCCTTCTACATTTGAAAATTAAACGAACTTGCCTCTCTTTTCTTACTACCAGAGGAAAATTTGTAAAAAATACGATCAAAAAGCAGGCACTCAAAGTATATTTTGTTTAATGAAAAACATTCACATTCTCAAAAAATTTCATCAAGCTAGATGCTTGTTTTGATAAAGAAGGTATCGGTATTATTGTGGCAAACTACAATATAAATAAATTGCTCTGATTGTAATTCAATGATGTATCAAATGTACTGTCAATTATTAATAAAATTAGATATAACAAAGTAAATGAAAATACCTCCCACAGTCAAGTAACCTTAAGATTTTCTTTTCTCACTTCATTTTGTGTTAGTATATCACTCAACAGTAGGCCATTATCAGCAAATATTGATTATGCTATATAGATGTCTACCAAACAAGGCATGACCATTTAATAGACATAAAAGCAGTTACAAAATGGTTTATCATCTATTTTCAGTAAATTCACCTGTATATCATGACTAAGTTGATTTGAATGAATGCCTCTACAGACGTACATGTGATAGAGGAGGTAAAATGAAAAAAAAAATAGATGATGTGAAGTCAAAAAGTCAATCCATACCGTCATTCAAAGATGAATCTGATGCTTTGGCTGATGAAGTTAATACCCGATTGTCATTAATTTCTTTCTAATTGTCTTACTTTATTAGACCTAATTCTTATTCTTAATTCTTCAGTGGGAAAATAAAATCCTCTATGGAAGAAGCACATCTTCAACTCTACTTTGTCTTCAGAATGCTCAATAGAGAATAATGAATGCAGGAGATACTACATACATACTTGGTGTCTGAATGCATGGTAGTCAGTTTTGGGAAAATAACATGAACAAGTCATTCCAATAAGCCGTGTAAAAATGTTTCAGTATTCTAGGTAAACTTTGTTTAGAATGTAATAGAGGACTTGCGCATATTCTTAATTTAAACGTCATTTTACATCTGTAGTTTCACTCTTATTCCACATCTAAAGAGGACACTAAACCGATTTACATGATACCAGGCCATTGGGAAGTCTTCCCGAACTCTGCTCTCAAGGACGGGTAATAAAGGGCAATGGCACTTCAGAGTAAGGTTTTAAAGAAATTGATATTCCATGCATATCAATTTACAACATGCATCTTTACGCAAGTAAGTTCATAGCATACATGCCAATGAGACAAATGATTAAATAGGTCAAATGCTGAGCTGCTCTGATTCTGAGCTGAGCCCCAGAAGAAATGGATCATTGACCATGTATCTGTTGAACAGGGCATCAGTTTCCAACCAGAATTGACACAAAGAGCGGACTTTAAAACCAGTTTGCCAGTAAGCAATAGGCAGAATAGAGTTTCCAGGTTAGAGAAAAAGAATGGTATTAACAAAATCATTGCTGGTATAAAAACAGACTGTCTGCAGATATTTTTATAGAGAGATTTAGGGAAAAGCAATATCAAACAAACCTGATTACGGGGGTTCTTATTATTTGCCTAAAGAGGAAGGATAGGAAACAAGTATCAGAACCTCTTGCAAGTATAATTTTCCTTAAAATGGGGGCCAAACACACTTTGCAGCAGAATCATTAGCTGTGTGTGTCTGTGTATGTGTGTGTGTGAGAGAGAGTGAGAGTAAGAGAGAAAATATGTAGATTCTCGGGCTCTCCTATAGATACAATGAGTCCCAAATTTAGGGTGTGGAGTCCAAGAGTAAGTAATCCTTAAAAACACTGAGAGTGAAAATACCATGTATTAGCCTTAAATAGCATAGCCATAATTATATAAAATTCTTCTCTAGAATAGGTTCAGTCTTACTCAATGAATCCTTTTGTCAAAATTAGAATGTTTAAAGAAGAGAGATTAATAAAGTAGACGGGCTACCTAAGTGGTGGACCTTAAATAATATCTTATTTCAGAATCCTAGAGAACATAAACCTATGAATTACTCTTAGGATTCTGCGTCTGGATCCTTAAAAGTAAGTAAATAAATAAAAGACACTCATAAACAAAAACTTGTCATAAAATTATTTGAAGAATTCCAAAAATCTTTAAAACACATTCCACATCGGGGCACCTGGGTAGTTCAGTGGGTTAAAGCCTCTGCCTTCAGCTCAGGTCATGATCCCAGGGTCCTGGGATCAAGCCCCACAAGGCTCTCTGCTCAGCGGGGAGCCTTCTTTCCCCCCCTCCTCTCTGCCTGCCTCCCTGCCTACCTGTGATCTCTGTCTGTCAAACAAATAAATAAATCTTTAAAAAAAACACACACACACATTCCACATCAACTTCACTACCAGGAACTGGAGTTACAACACTAATCTGAATAATACAGAAACCGTCAAAATCATTCATTAATTATTTCAAAAAACACAAGTGTGAGGCACTGTTGTGACCCCAAAGGAAAGATTCCAGAAAAACAGTCGAGAGAAGAAATAGTTACAGTCATTGTGCTCTGTGTTATGTTAGAGACGCATGTGTGAAGTGAAGAGCAGAGAAAGCTTTTCTCAAGGAAGCAGCAGTTTAAGTGGATCTGCAGCCTGAGCTATCTCGGATGAGGATATAAGAAATCGGGCTGCAGGGGAGGAATAGCGTGTGCAATATTTCCTGGGGAGTCAGGGTGTTGTGGCTCTAGGGTAAGAATTTCTTGGTTTAGATTCCTATTCCCTCACTTACTAGATTTGTGACCTTGGTCAAATCATTTCACATCTTTAAACATCAGTTTCTTCATCCTAAAAATGGGAATAATAATAATATTATGTCATGAAGATATTGTTAGGATCAAAGAAGAAAATGCAAATAAAGGTCTTCACGTGACCATGCACACAACAAATGCCGAGACATGTCCGCCATCACCATGTCTACCATGTCACCACAGCAGGTAGAAGGGAGACAGAGAAGCAACAGAAGACTCTGCAGCGCCTTTGTAGAAACCAGGTGAACCTTTAGCAGATTTCTAAAGCCACTGAACTCAACAAGAACTTTGATGGCTTCTGAAAATATTAAATATTGCAGCCCGTCCACTTAAGCCTTATTAAATAAACCAGAGATGAATTATGGACAGACTAATCAGGGTTTCATCTTTGAGCTTTGTTTTCAAAACACAAATAGGCATAGGAATAAGCACAGAATTTGAACCTCACTTAAGCCAAGTTTCAACGTAAATGGGAAACTTCAGTTGCAAAATTAGAAGCTTTTCATTGGTAGCTGTAATATAAGTAATTGGTCATAGAAACATTAGCTTGAGGCCAATATAGAGATATCCATTATATGTAATTAAACAAAACATTTGTCTCTAAGGTCTCTTTCCTTTGAAACTTTAATAATTGACCAAAATTAATGTCAATCCACACAAAAAAAATTATGTAGTTAAGAAAATTTTTTTTTTTTCCAAATATATCTTGATTCAAATAAAAAGTATTACCCTTTTTCTTTTTTCTCTGGGGTTTTTTGTTGTGCTTGTTTCATTTTGTTTTCTAATGAGCTTTCATTCTGATTATTTTATTTATTTTTATGTATTTATTTTTATTTACAAGGTATTTTCCATTTTGCTTTTACTTTGATATTTTTATTCTTTGTGCTATTGCTCTGGATATTTTTATCAAAATTAGAGAAACTTCAATGCTAATATCAAACTCAGTGTTCTAAGATATCATTGAAGATAGCATCACCATTAGAAAATAGTATTTTTGCTTTACTCCTCAAGCTTGAAGCAGTTACTTTTGTTACCTGTATAATTAGTGGTTACATATATTTGTTTTTTCTTTTGAATGTTTTCTTTCCTTGTATCTTACCTCACCATCGAGTTTGTCTGTATAATATTCGTAAAGTTTAAAACCTGTTTGTCTCAGAGTTTCTCCCATGGACTGACATTATTTAGAATATTAGTGAGAAGTTTCTTCAGTGCTATTATGTAACATTTATTAATGCCTTATTACATGTTAGGCATTACACTACTTGTTTTATAGATATTAACTCATTTACTCTTCACAACCGTCTATGTCATAGATGCTATTATTTAGTATCTGGGAGGTCTAAGTAACTTACTCACATCATACAGCTAGTAAGTGGCAAAGACATTATGGAAACTGGAAACTCTGGCTCCACGATCTAGAAACTTAACCAAAATATTAATCTACGACTCTGTGCAATGGAATCACACACACACACACACACACACACACACACACACACACTTTCTACTCTGTGCATTTCATTTTGGAAGACCATAAATCTATACTAGTAATATCATGTAGAGAAATGGGAAAAGAACTGAAAATGTGGTTTACTGGTTTTGTTGTTTTCCTGGTTTTTTGTTATTTTCCTTTTTTATTTTCCTTTTTTTTTTCTAAAAGAAAATTTGTGTATACCAAATGAAATTCACTATATTAAGATTTTAATATGAAAAAAGAATGTTCACAAATGGGATACTCAGAGAATATGGATCTCTGTTATTGGGTGAGCTGGATACAGAAAGTATAATGAGTGTGTGGCAGTTATAAGCAGCACATCTGATGCCCAAAAGCAACATGGGTAGATCTACAAAATATTTAGATTATAGTGAAAAAAAGATTGTGGTAGACAGAATGAGATGCTTAACATAGCCATTAAATTAAATTAAAAACATGTATATGCAATATTAAGTAAACATTTGATAAGAATATTTATGAACAACAACAAGGAAAACCCATACTACATAAAGAATCTGCTCTTTTGTGTAATCCATGAAAATGGATTTGGGATAAAAGTGGATACACAAGAAAGTATAAAAACCAGGTAAAAGCTTTGCATAGTTCAAAGATGGTAAAGTGCCAAGAAGTGAGGTATCTTATTAACTCAACCTTCAACACCCAAAATACAAATATATATAATGAAAGAAAGATAGAACAAGGAAGGGAGGATGGAAAGAATGAAGGAAGAAAGGAAAGAAAGGGAAAAGAGAAAGAGTGTTTAAACCAGCCAGAGTAGATTTTGTTTGCAACAAAGAAAACAGACATTAAAAACAAAAATTGTTCCCCCAAGAGAAATGTTTCAGGCAACAACCTTTAAGGGAATGGGAGTATAGACCCTAGGACTTGAGTTAGTTGTATTTCAGTGTAGCAAGGACCTGTTTTGCATTCAGGGGTGGTGATCTAACAATGTCTGGCATATAACAGCATGTTTTATCACCTGAGGTCCCCTCAATAAAAGGGCTTCTGGAACATAATATTTTGGGTGACCAAATCCCACCTATGTTTATACTACAAAAGTATGAGAAATAGAATAAATATGGGAAGAACTAGCTGTATCCAAGTACACTGGAGAATTTAAAGAATAAAGTAAGAAGCTTAAAATTTAAATTTTCAGCTCAAGTCATATGAGATCATCAGAGAGTCTCCCTGCCAAAAGTTCTCTTACTTAAGTGAAAAGGATAACAGAGCTGCACATAAAAGTCCAAGTCTGATTTCATAGAATTCCGGAATTGTAAAAATGATTGAATTTATTGCAGTGACTTATGAGAAAATGAGGCCACTGATTGGAAGAAAAAGTGAAATTCTGAGCATTGGAATGCAGATATGGGAAAGAAGTCAGATAACTCAGCATATTCTCAACTTCTAAAACTTACTGAGTCTCTCTTGCTACCAGATTCAGCTGTTCCACACCTGACTAAGAAAGTGATTTCTTCACATCTTCATTACCAAGCCTACACCTTATCTATGATTGTTAACTGATAGATGGAAGAAATTCTCTTCCTGCCCAAAACTATCACTCCATCTCAACTCAGAATACCAATATTTTCTTGAAAGCTAATATTCTAGTCAATATTGGGGGCAAGATATTTCCTAGATATAAGAATCACAAGATTCTATGACTTAAATTGGCCAAAGCATAATAAATGTACGTAAAAATGAATTTTATGAGTTTCTCACATGCGTAAGAGCTGGAAACAATTTAATTCAAGCTAGTATAAATTCATGATTAGAGATTCTGGATTCAATGTACTTTTCCAGGTCATTGGCACAAGTGCTAAATGTTTCTTTAACTTTTTGACCAAAATCTGGATTGAAAGGTGTCCAAAGTTAAAATAAATTCAAAAACTGTGAATTCCTGTTCTAATGTAGAAGAGAGAATTAAACAACGTGCTGAAAAAGAAGTGTTAGAGTGGATTGATATTTCAAGAACTGTGAAACTACCCACATCTTCAGGAAGGGCCCAGGGACATTTTCTTTATCATAATGACAAGAAATAAATCCATGGCAGTGCCATGATCAAAACAAAATCTCTATAATTTCTGTTCTTTATACTTAACACAAAAGTTGAAGCTTCTGTGAAATAATTTATTGATTTCTATGGGGCTCAGGGGTGGCAGAGGCCAAGCAGTAGCACTTGCCATCGGAAGGAGGTGGGCATGAACTTCATAATATGCAGCAGGATTTGGATGGCAAAAAGTCTAGTACTCTGGCATTCAAAGACCAAAATTATGGGTCATTTGATTTGTGCCACTAATGACATGAAGGTCTGAGAAATACAAATCAAAATTTAGCGAGCTGGTAAGTCAGGTAGCTCACCAATTCCCAGACCTGAGCTAGCTTACACATGGTCCCTGACTTAAGATGGTCCAACTTACTTTTTTTTTACTTTATAGTGTTGCAAATGTGATACACATTCAAATAGAAACCTTACTTAGAATTTAGAATTTTGATCCTTCCCTGGGCTAGTGATACTCTTTCACGAAGCTGGGCAGCAAGCCACAGCCCTGTCAGCCACGAAGTCACGAGGGTAAACAACAAACACTTAAAAGCATTCTGGAGAAGAATAAATGAAACAAGATGGGATCAGGAGGGAGACAAACCATAAGTGACTCTTAATCTCACAAAACAAACTGAGGGTTGCTGGGGGAAGGGTGGTTGGGAGAGGGGGTGGGGTTATGGACACTGGGGAGGGTATGTGCTATGGTGAGTGCTGTGAAGTGTGTAAACCTGGCGATTCACACACCTGTACCCCTGGGGGAAAAAATATATTATATGTTTATAAAAAATAAAAAATTAAAAAAAAAAAGCATTCTCTACCCAAGCAGGCAACCCCCTGATTTTTTTTTTCTGCTTTTAGTACAGTAGTTGATAAATGACACAAGTTATTAAACACTTCATTATAAAATAGGTTTTGTGTCAGATGATTTTGCCCTACTATAGGCTAATTTTGATGTTCTGAGCACATTTAAGATAGGCTAAGGTAAACTCTGATGTTTGGCAGGCTGGGTGTATTAAATGCATTTTTGACTTAGATATTTCCAACTTAAAATGGTTTTATCGTGATAGAAGATGATCATAAATCCAGGAAGATCTGTACGTACCCCACAGTCCCTTAAATGAAGAGAAAGGTGATTGTCTTTAAAGAAGGATTGTGCAATAGCAACATATGTTAACACTCGACATCTGCCTTTTAGCTTCTCTGAAGGGTATTTCTGACCATTTCTAAATAAACGGACAGGGGGAGAGGTAAATGCCCAGATCTTTCATAGTTACTGAATATTGTGTCTGAGCTAACATTAATCCCTGTGAATTCCAAATACCACTAAGAAACATTGATCTGAGTGGACATTATGGGGGTAAGTGATGAATGAGATGTTGTTCTGAGGCCATGGTACCATTGGCACATTGATGCCTTCTCCATCCCATCTTTGATTCTTTCTTCAGGTCACACACTGGTATATAGTTGGAAGATTTACCTTGCACTTGAAAGAAACCTCTGTCTCCAAGGCCCATGAAGTAAAATCTGTAAAACTATAGTAATGGTCAAATTAAAATATCTCCATCCTACCAAAAGAGGAAGCACAAATCTTTATTGTATCTGTGGGGAAATGCAGAAATTAGTGCCACCATAAAAAATATGGAAGAAGAAAGAGTGGGGATTTTGAGTTTTAATGACTTGTTTAGTTTGAGTAAAAGACAAACTAATCTTGCCAAAATATGTATTTAATCAGGTGGTGATTACAAATACACCTAATATAGTCTCTCCACTGTTGAAAATCAACAAATATCTTTACCATTGTTTAGTAATGGTCTAATAGGTGACAATAAACTTTTTAAACATCTCAATACACAGAAACCACCAGAAAACATTTGTTGCCACCTTGGCAAGGGCAACAACCTACTTTTACCATCTCATTTCAGCATTCTCTTAAATTTCCAGCTCTACAGCATAATTCAGTCTTCAGGGAATCCTGATCATCCCAATATCCTAAGACACATCATGCTGGTCAACTATACGAATGGCATCAAACTGAAAGTATTTGATTAAATGGGATTATCAGTTACCCCAAACACCTTTGCAAGAACCAAGGAATACAAACCATCAAAACATAGGGGCATTTTTCTTAGTGATATTTTGGTACTTGATCTTAGCCAAAAGGCCAAGAAACGATCTTAGTGATATCTCTGATAGTCTGGGACAGGTTGGGACATCCCCACGAAAATGTGTGTTGCATTTGCAGCTCATGTCATGTCAACCGAACCCTCTGAAGACAGAAACCAAGAGCCTAAGATTGATTCAAAACAAAGTTTGGTCTATTTTACCTCAGAATTAGAATTCTGTACCTTTGCATATTAAAATGTTAGTAATTGAGGGTTTTGTTTGTTTGTTTGTTTTTGGTTAGAATAAGCTCATTCTTTCTTGGGATAAAATATACATTTGTATATATTTTAAAAGTTTTAAATTTTAGCACTTGATGTCATATGCCTAGAGCAAAATTATTTTAAAATAGAAACTTGAACAATATGTTCATAGGAGAATATGATAATGCACATTGTTTTGTGAGTGAATAATGAAACTTAAAAATACTTGCTTTTAACAGAATTTAATTTTCATACTATGTTTTGATGTATCACTCACTTTCTAACTATCTACATATCTATCTATTCATTCATCCATCCATCCACCTAACTAGGAGATAGATATTTTAGATAAACAAACAAAACAGAAGAACAACAGAAGTGTTATTACATAAATAATCTAAATACTTGTTTTTAGAAGGAATGAGTAATGGGTAATTCAACTTTTTGAAAGAATGTATTGCATAAAACAGACATAAAATCACTAGGAAGCTGGAGGAACTCACTGGACATCCCTTTTCTACGTTTAAGAATTTAAAAAAATTCATGGTTTGCATTTTCATCATTTTATCCACTTTGCAACCTATTTGTTAAAAGAGTTCTTTACATAATTAACATATTTCCATTGTATTTTCCTATGTTTTCGCCCTCCTCTGCAGACAGCATTTCTTTATCTTCATGTAAATTACTTTTTTCTCTTTTTTTTTTTATCCCTTTCGGATGTGTTTATTTTTCTTGACCATGAAAACCTTCACAATTTTACAATGCTTTCCTGTCAACCTCGGTACTATTTGCTGCATTTTACAAGGACCGTAAAGTCCAACTAATTCTAGTATTCAGCTTTTCTTAAAATTTTATATTTGGGGAGTTTTTTGTTTTGCCTTGCTTTTTAAGTATTCTCTACCCCCAAAATGAGTCTCAAACTCACAACCCTGATATCAAGAATCACATACTCCATCAACTGAGCCAACCAGGTGCCCCAAAACTTTATATTTTGATTTTATTATTAAATTAACTTGTAGGGGCGCCTGGGTGGCTCAGTGGGTTAAGCCGCTGCCTTCGGCTCAGGTCATGATCTCAGGGTCCTGGGATCGAGTACCACATCGGGCTCTCTGCTCAGCAAGAAGCCTGCTTCCTCCTCTCTCTCTCTCTCTGCCTGCCTCTCCATCTACTTGTGATCTCTCTCTGTCAAATAAATAAATAAAATCTTTAAAAAAAAAAAAAATTAACTTGTAAAAAAGTACGATTTAAATTTAGACAACATCTTGCAAGAGTAAGGTGGGCCTCATAATGATATAATGACTGGGAAAGTGTTTTAAATACTGTATAAACATCCATAAATTTGTCATTTAATTACTATCTTCAACACAAAAACCATTATTTATTTTTATAGACCAATCAGTTGGGGTTACCTAATCAATTGCAGTTCCTAGCTTAATGCAGGATTCTCATCTTGAAAAAAAATTGCTAGTTTTTCTTCTGGTACTTTACAAATATAATGTTGAATATGGACATTTCAGACTGTGCACTAAAATTGCAAAAGATGACCGATGTCAACCTTCTCTGACCATCTCAAATGACCTCAAGGAGAAACCAAAACTAAGAACTGGAAAACCAGTTAAGCGGTTGCAGGCCAGTAATAATCCTGAATAATCTGATATGATAGAAACATAATGTATTATGACAACATAAGGGTCTCTCACGTGCCTAAGTGGAAATCGGTAAACCTTAATTTCTACAACCAAAAGAATTATACCTTGGGACGCACAACTATACAATGGAGAACTGTCTGCAAAGATGGGTATCCTTTCCCTTTTTTGCAAATAATCCTCTGTAAACTGACATGCTTTGGAACAGTTCTTCAAGCAGCTTAAAATACTGTCTCCTGGTCTATAGTCCTCAGTAAGACACCGAATAAAACATGTATTAATCTATTTTAGGTTGGCCTTTTTTTTCTTTTAGTCAACAACACACTTTGTTGTTGTCACAAAAATAAATCAGAAAATGCCAAAATAAATTACAAATCTGAAATGAAACTATTACAAAAGAAACGCATTTCTCAAAAAACCTCCTTAAAAAAGTCTGAAACTAAAGTTAAAATCTGCTGAAAGAAATTTTGTATAAAAAACACATATGGCACAAATAATTTGCTTCAATTTAATGCTTAAAAATATTCAAATATTAAAAAGTAACTATTATAGCCCATTTTCCATAATGTCGGCACTTGATAAATGTACAGCAATAGTGATATTAAATATAAGACATCTAAAGAGCTACTTGAAGTTAACAATTTTTGTGCAAATTGAGGCTTGGTTTGTCTAGAATGGTTAGACACTAAGAAAAATCTCTTCTTGTTTTGATTTTTTTTTTTAAAGGTTTGAAGGCTTTTACTGTAAGTGTATCCTGAGAACTTGGAAAAAAGCAGCAACCAAAATGTCTGCTCTGAATACAAATGTTTATTTTATATGATAGCCATGCTTTGAACAGCTGGATGAAAATTATTCCTTCATGGTATTTAAGGTATTTATACATCAAAAAAGCACACTTCGCAGTCTGAACAGATTAGCAAGTCAAAGACAACTAGAGCAAATATTTATTAAGTACATCATCTTTAAAGTATACAGTCATTTCCTATACCTAGTTCATCAGAGAAATATCTTTCAAGTAAGTTGAGGTTATGCAAGCCAGAAATCGTTCTCCCTGAGGAATGCAACTCTTAGTGATTGTTCAAAATGTTTTCAATATATTAATGGAAGACTCATACACAGAATCAAGTAAAGCTGAAAGATGTTGCATGAGAAGCCTGAAATCACATGTTATAAAGCCAACATTTTTCTGACGCAGAAAGGCAGTACACATTTAATGAACACTTGTGACTAGATACTGTGATGGAATATCGACACAAACCAGTATTGCCAGCAACTGAGTCTAGAGTGAAGGAAAACTTAATTTTCACTATTCCTATCCAGCTCTTTAACACTTTTATTACTTCCATCTTAGGTTAGGGAGCAAATGGAGAAAAATATAAAGGATTCACTTAGGGAGGTGGCATATATGTGTGCAAACTTTTCTCTCACTGAATTAAAAAAAAAATGCTGTGGACATCTATGCAGCACGGATAAGAATATCTAGAATATTTAGAATGATTCTTAGTGAATTACTCAACTACTTTCATATCATACAAGCTGCTCTTGAATACTTCCCTCAGTTTAATCAATCAGAAGGAACGATGAATTTAACTGCATGCATTTTCTTATTCTCAAGAGGTAATGACTTGATTTACCTAACACATTCAATAATTCAAATTATTTTGGCTAACACATGGTTACCGACAGCATTCTCTTGTCAACCCAGTCATTCTACAACCTACAAACTTATACTAATGTATATGAATTAAGTCCAATTTGATTCAGTTGAACACATTTTGTTTTACTATAAGAACACTGGCAAGGATGTTCTCACTGAAAAAAGTCCAACTGGGGTACTAATATGGTGACAAGTTTATGTCCATGAACTAAGAACTGTGGCCAGGGAATAGAGGGAAGTTCTATTTAATGCCTCATCCCACCCACATACCTGTTGTTGACAAAAACAAGTCATAAATTACCCATAAGCTTTGAATGATTTCTGCCACATGATAGGTTGAATTATTAATTTAACTATAGTTTATCTTTGGTTTTCATTTTACCAGAAAAGAAGTCCTCTATATTGACTTGCTTAAAATTGAATATCTGAGGGGAAATGAGGGGGGAAACTAGCTCAAGCAGAACTGTGTTCCCTACTCCTTAATAATTACTCCCTAGTAATTCCAAGATCTTCATATGGAACATAAATGTGTTTTCATGTATAGTTCAGCTATTCTAATTTTGATAAGTGGATTATCAAATAAAACTTCATTCTTTACATTTTTATAATAATAATATTAGAGATAATAAGAAAATCTTATTTCAATGTGCAAAGAAAATTCAGCTGCGATGCCAAATGAACAAATAAACAAGCAAATAGACCTGCCTGGTTATCTGCTAAATTAATGAAATAAATAAAAAAACTCAATGTAAACAAAACAACAAAATAAGTAGATTTGAGCTATCATAATTGCAAGTGTGAAATTTGAGGTAAAAATTTTTACTACAAATTAACTTGAGCCAGCAACGTCTTTTTAATAAAAAAATTCAATTGAAGCATATCTTCCCCCCCCACCCCGTCCATGGATGAGTCTACTAAGAAAGCCTTAGCCATTACTTGTTTAAAACTAAATAAAGCATTTTGAGATATAGTTGACTTTAAGTCCTAACCCTGTAATTTACGGGACGCTTTCTTGCAGATCTCACGCAGTTCAGCCCTCACTTAGCTATGAAGATAATTGACAGAGCTTGGCCTAAGGCACATGATTTGGCTGGACATCACACTTACCTGCTTGATTTGTGGTTACATTTACAGACACATACTGCCGGGCTCCTGGACTCAAGTCGGACACTCCATTCACTGCCTCAATCTCAAAGGTATAGTTTGTGTGAGCGAGCAGATCCACCATCATGACAGAGGTGTTTTTCAGGCCGATTTGCCGGGGGAGGTACCTGACATGACCTCCACACTCGTCACACACACCTGCATGGGAGTTGCACTTCTTGCATGCAATATAATATGATACATCTTTCCTTCCACCAGTGTCAGCAGGAGGAATCCATTCCAGAAAGACACTAGTTTCATTAACATTTGAGATGGCATTCCGAGGAGGTGAGGGGGGTCCTGGTTTGCAAAGTAAAGTAAGAAAAACATATTTTAAGATGATAAAATTACGCATTGTTTACTACACATATCCCTGGTCTGAAGGAAAAAAATTGATTGGCAATCAGTCTTTTAAATAAGGGGAATGCAAGGATCATCAATTTGTAATAATCTTTGAAAAATCTTGTTATAGTTTCATTGGGACAATAGTGGGACTTACACCCTATAGAAATAACTTATCCTGACATTGTTATAACCACTTGTTTAGTTAAAACAAATGTTTTGCTTAGTGTACATATAAAGAATGATGGAGTAAAACTATGCAAAAGTAATGTTAGGTAAAAAAATTTATATTCAAACAGTGGTGAGTCCTTTGACAAGTCCAAGGAAAAATTCTCCTTGGGGATTGAACTGATTACTTCCTTCTTGAGATCTGTCCCAGAAACCTAGGAAATACACATGAAGGATTTACTAAGCAATGAGCACAAGTGAAAATAGGATTTCTCAATGTGGCTCTTGACTACAAATTCTGCAGCAAGTAAAATAGCCTGAGCTTACCTCAAAATAAATTGCATATCCACAGATAAATCACTAACACCATTTGAAATATTCCTCACAAGTCAAGAAAAAACTAGAATTTAAGTAGCTGGACACTGCAATGTGTAATGAAACTTCACTTACTTTGATATTATTTTAATACTGTGGCTCGGCAAATTGTGAATTTTACTTAATTGGAAATCAGAAATTTATTTTAAAAATAACTCTCAAAAACACTATAAGAGAACGAATGAAAGTGTTCAGATCTTGAAGGATCAGCAGAACAAATTTATATATAAATAAAAAACAATATCCATTTGTATATTACTTTATTTCTGAAATGAATAATTAGCTTATTAAGGAGAACTGAAATTAATTCCATATCAGTTGTGACAATTTTATACCACTCTGTTAGGGATTGATAAGGACGGAGGCTTTATGTATCTGGGCATGGGGTATACGGAAGTCTCTGTGTCTTTCTCTAAAGTTTGTTGTGAACCTAAAACTGTTCTAAAAAAATAAAGTCTTTTAAAAAAGGAATCATATAATATCTGTCTCTACAGTTGATTTTCAGATATTTCAATCTATTATAACATCAATCTGTTGTTAATGTTATATGATCACATGTTCCCAAGGAAAAAATACATTTATATTTTTTTTAGACTTAATATGTAAAACTTCTCAACAAGGAATAGAATGGACTATGGTGTCGCTGAATGGTTCATAAGCATAAATTAAGCCACTTGGAAGGGCATAAGTTAGTTATCTTAATATCTGTTCTTTTAAATATAGAGGTTAATATTAATTTCTAACTAACATTTATTAAGCCATGACGAAGACTAAATTTAAAAGTGATTAAAAAAAAAAAGCTACATGGTATTTATAAAACACCATTTAAATTGACCCCACAAATCTAAGAGTTGCCATTTTTGGCAAAATAATCCCTACCTCAGCTATATCTCTGATCGAACCCTGTGAGTTTTCCATACATACAACCTCACACACTTCAATATAAAGCAGTTACTTAAGATGAAAATCCACAAGTATTTTTTTTTTTACTGTAAACTTAAGCTTATTTAATAGTGGAAAGTTACAGAGAAAATGTCATTTGAAATCAAAAGGTTACAGGTATACTTCTGAAAAAAAGTTAAAATATATTGAAATGTGTCTAGCTCAGGAAGACATCAAACTTTTTTCTCCCTGACATCTGAAATATAACTAAATTAACACCTTTTCCCTAAATCTGTTAAAACATTAAAAAAAAAAATCAGATTCTGACTCTTCCCTTTTCTTCTGACTCTCTACCAACAGCCCCTTAAAACTTGGGAGGTATGAATATGCCTTTTAATGTCAAAATAGAACTCAAATTCAAGTGAAGCCCTAAAGCAGAAGTAAAAAGTAGAGGCTCAGATTGGCATGTACCTAAAAAGTAACCTAATAAAATTTCACTGCCTTGCTAAGAGATGTGATATATGAACCAAAACAGAGCTATGAGAAGTGTCCCTTCATTTAAGCAGATTAACCAAAATCTTTTTCTTTTCCTCTAAGTTTGTAACATTCTATTTTCAAGATTTATGTATTTATAATAAATATTATATATTTATATTATATATACATATATATATATATATATCAAAAATTATTAGAAGTTAAACCATAAATTTCATTCCAAAGCGCCCAGGGAAAGCAAAATTCCAGACTTTCATATGAACATGTGAACATAAGTCAAGCCATCCATGCAAGGGGGTCATATGCAGTATTGTGGTGTTACGAATGCAACTAAAATGGAACAAACATACCCATGGATTATATATTAGAAAGATGATCTACACAAGTCCCAATAGTGTTTTCAAGAAATGCATACAAATTAGTGTTCTTTGAAACACAGTACTAGAAATTCACACACTTGGAAACAGAAAATTTGAAGCCTCAAGTCCTATAATGGGAGTAAGCAGTCCCCGACACCAGAGCACAGGCTTATCCATCACCCCAAACCTAGCAAACTTACAGAAAGGGAGACTCAATTTTATGCTGAGAAACAGAAAGATCATGACTGGGACACTTAAAATAACTATAGGAAATTAATGAAATTTAAAAGATAATTCAAGGTACGGTTTTCT
This sequence comes from Enhydra lutris kenyoni, assembly GCF_002288905.1. Classification (NCBI taxonomy): domain Eukaryota; kingdom Metazoa; phylum Chordata; class Mammalia; order Carnivora; family Mustelidae; genus Enhydra; species Enhydra lutris. The sequence continues at coordinate 15,399,708 of NW_019154105.1, read as the reverse complement.
CTCCCTAATTCTATTCCTAATTTCTAATTCTCCCTATTTCTCTCCCTAATTCATTCTATTGTCTGTCCACATTTCCCCTTTACTCTCTGGGCATTCTTTTGCTCTGATAATTAAAATAATCTCTGCTGTAACCAAAACACATCACATTCAATCATAGTTTACATCTCCTCTATTCAACTGCATCTTCCTAAAAGTGTATATAATACTGTCATTTACTTACTTGAAAAGGAATTATTTACAATTAGTAATCATCAAACCCATAAAATGATCAGTCTTGTGATAAAAGAATGATCTTTCATAATGCATAGCTAATATCAATATGAGAAATTATGAAAATATGTCTTGCTGACACTATAAAATTCAGATGCTAAAATTCAGATAAAATTTCAGTTTGTGGTCATTTGATTCAAACAACTGTATGTCTGTTATATTTCATACTAGAATGAATGAACTAGAATGAATACTAAATTTCAACACTTTTTGTCATCATCTTTGAGAGCAAATGCAGTTTGCTGGCATCAAAAATAGTAAAATAAGGCAAGGTCATGGATACCGACTCTTAGCGGAGAGGGGATACCCTTTCTTCCCTCCACTCTGAGTTTTGGTTTGATTTGCCATAGAGTCTTTGTATGCAGACAACTTACGAAAGTATTTTTATCAAACAAACAAATACATAAGTGCGTTTCCTTCTCAGAAATATGTGGAATAGCAGAAAAACTAAAAGACCAAAACATCACTGGATGTGGATGCTTCCACTGCAAATGTTGAAATTAAATGTTTACTATTCATCATTCTAATTATATGATTATGGAATCATATAATAAATAATAGTTAAGGACCCTCACTTATAAGAAACATGGTAACTGCTTAAAAGTCCTATCTAAAGATTTTTTCTATTTGACTCCTAAATCTGACTTGCCAACCCCCAGTATTCCATGTTCTGGAAGTGTTTCCTGTCTTCTTTCATAAATGACTTTCTCATTGGCTTTTGTCATTTAGTGGGGGAAATTAGGTAAAAAAAAAAAAAAATACCATTTATTACATGTTTATGTGATCAGAAGCCAGGCTCGGGAGAGAACAAAGAATGAAAAAAACGGTTTACGGTGAAAAGGAAAATGGGTTTATCAAAGTCATGTTTACCTGTCATGACATGAAAAGAAATTACAAAATAAAAGAAAAAAATTATCTGTCCCCGATGTTGAATTTGAAATTAGGGAAAATGAATGCTTCTAACAGTGAGTAATAAAAGAGATTCCAACTTTTCCGTGCTTACTTAAGAAAATCAAAATTTGGTTAAAAAAAATATGTTTTGGAAGATTAAACATTATGCCTGTTTTAAGGAAAATAGTAACAGGATGTAACAGGCTCCATCATGCTCTCTCTTCAAAGTGGTGAACATCACCAGATATCAGTGGGTTTCCTTACTTGTGCATGCCATTGTGGGTGGATCAGACTCCCTCCTGAAATAATCCTTTTCACAGACACAAGAGGTTGAAGCTTCCTCATGGGTATAACTGTGAGGTGGACATTTGCTGCAGCTCTGGCTGTGAGGTGAGGCTTTGAAGAACCCAGGTCTGCACACTGTCAAAAGAAATAAGAGACTAAGCTTTTCCCTGGAACAGATGCGGTGTTTGTTTTGTGAATAATGTCATTATTTTGATGAGTATACACAGATCACATATAACACAATATTGCCATTAATTTCAGAAATGATTCATAAGCTTCTGAATCATAAATACCAGGCTATTCATTCAGATAATCAAATATTTAAGGATTTAAATTAAACATGTCTGGACTGTGTGTATTTTTAGTGGTCTTTATGTTGCAGGAGCTTATAAGAAATGATATTACAAAAGATAAATTCTTAGATGTATTTAAAACTGAAGCAGGGCTTTGAGTATAAATTTCATTTATGGTATTATTAACAGAATTTTGTGGAAAAATAATAATTTTACCCTATGCTTATAGAATGGTATGGGATATCGTAGGTCCTCAAAAATTAGTTATTGAATAAATAAATTAATTAATTGGTGGATGTTAAGAGCTTCACAAATTTTGTTGGATTTGGGAGACCGCAGGGATGAGCTGGTGTATCATTCACATTATATTGACTTCAGGGGAGTCAGATGATAGGCATTTACTTCATATTTTACTCCATTTTAGGACTTTTATTTGACGCGACATGCATCTATTCTAATATCAGTCATAGTCATACTGTACAAATTGTAATGATCTATAAAGGGTAGAAACTGTGTCTTATTTAATTTTGCATTCATAATAATTCTCACAGTGTTTGACCACAGTAGGTGATTATAAATTATCACGTAATGCATAAATGAATGAATGACATGGCATGAAGATTGTAACTGAACTATTCAGAATCACATACAGAAAATGTGCTCTGGATATTTTTATTAACATTTCTGTTAGTGTTTAAGTAAGTGCTTACAAAGTAAATCTTTTTATGATGCTCATTCCCTAACCTTTTGAATCTTTCTTTCTTCTCAATGGCTAATAAAGTCAAACTTTCATTCCAGTTGCCCAATATGGGCTAAAGACACCAAAGTGTTGGTTTGATTACTTTTTAGGGTTTAGATTACGTAAAATTAATCAACTATGTATTTTTTTCTATTTTCAAAACTCAGCACATACGCTTAAGAGCATTTATTCAAGCATCAATGGAAATTTGCTGAAGCTCAAAGGTGAACTGATATTTCAACAGAAGTTTTTGATAGACATAATGAATTTGGGCTAATTTTCGTGTGGTATAAATGATTTGGGGTTTTAGTAATCCATGCTAAGGCTTTCTGCCATCACCATGAATAATCAGGAATTGACAAAAATGAGAAGGTACTTTTTCAGTAGATCTAATTATAGCGATAGCGAAGCCTTAATGCTCTTATAAATTCAGAGAGAATGTGAAGGTATTTGAAAGATAAGAAGAGCTTTTTGATAGTATTAGGGACATTCTTGTAGTTAAATAGTTAGGAAAAGATTTAAAATATTATTTTTCTTATAATAGGATTGCTGTAGCAGTCAATACCATTCTTAGCTAAGTTATCCATTTTTCTCCTTTTATCCTCTTCAGTAAAACCATTTTCACTTTAAACGCTATTTACTTTCAAAGACATGAAGTGTCAGTCCACAATTCTGCATATTTGGAATTTGATAATCATTTGTGAAACAAAAGCCAGTTCTTTTATTTTATTGAACGCCTTTTAACCTAAAAACTTATTTTGATATCATATATAACACTTAGTAACCCTCCATGGAAACTTTGGAAGCTAATTAATATAAATTTAAGTAAAAGTAGATAAGTGTATCTTTCTGGTCAGTAGTTCAGCAAAATGCTTTCAGCAGGTGTAATAGGCCAAAAATTTCGCTCTGTACTAGATTACTGAGGTGAACAACATAGAAATGGCTTTGCCTTTGTGAGTCTTAAAAGTACTGCATGACTAATTATAAATATTGTTATGCTAGAAAAAAAGAAAGATCATGGGAGTGAACATTGACATCTAATTTAGATTGGGATGTCAAAAAAAGACTTCCTTAGGAAGCTGTCTTTGTTGAGATGTTAAAAAAATTAAAAAGGAAGCATATCCATTTTACATTAGGGGGACAATTAGAGTGTATTGAACTGCATTAGAAGGGCAAATTCTTTGCAAAGGACCAAAACAGGGAAGAAATAAGGAGATAGAAGAAACTGAAGAGTTGATAAGGGTGAGAGTACAATTAAAGTGGTAGAGATAAAGTTAGGGAAAAGGACACCAGACCACACCTTATAGGTTTTATTATTTGAGGTCATTATAAAATTTTAAGCAGGAAAATACTAGGATGGCAATGATGTTTGAGACATCACAGTGTAGCACTGTGGATAATGGAGTGGAGAGGAGCAGGGATGGAGGCAATTGGTCCTTTTGCCTCTGTTGCACTGTGCCGAAAAAAGACTCTTGTTTAACAAGAGTGGTTTCAATGGTGATAGATGAGAGTAGGTGAATTTAGGTGATCAGTCTGAGGTAAAATCAACGAGGTTTCATGGTTTATTTAATGGTCAGATGTGAGAGGGGAAATCCTACGGCTGACTCTGAGGTGTTTGGCTTAAACTGCACAGGAACTACCCGAGCCATTTTCTCAGAGAATGTTCGATATGAAATGCATTTGGAGGAAGATAGTAATTAAGTTTGAAGTGTTCTTTAATTTGAGGTGGCTAAAGAAATCCAAATAGAGATCTAGGGAGGAAAGCAGTGTACTCAATATTATCCAAGAAAAAACTACATATATATGTAATTATTCATTGCCTTCAAATCATGGCCCGAAATCCAAATGGTACATACAATGCTGCTAGACAATCTTAGTATTATTTCCTTAGTTAACTTTAGTTTCCGGCATCAACATGATGATTTTGTAGCTTCTTCTCTCTCTTCTTACTCCTTAGAAGCTCTGTTCTTTTGTGATTCCTAGCTGGTTACATTTGTCTCTGTGCTGAGAAAATGGAAGTCGTTAGAGGAACTTGTTTATTTTCCTGCCACCAAATCTCCAAACCTAAATGCACTTGTAGCCACCCTCTCTACCTTTCTTCCCATTAAAATGCACAGGTATTTTTGATTCTATCTAAGGAAAATATCTTTATTTTAATTAGGAACCTCATCTCTATCCTCTGTGGGTAAATATTTCAAGTGTCTACTATTCCTTCTACATGCTCAGACTCTCTCAGTCTCTGTCTTTCCATTTCTGTCTGTCTGTGGTCTCTCTCTTTCTCTCACCTAGACATTCACATGAGCCCAGTACAATATTCCAGAATTTTTCAATGGAAACAAAGTGAAGCAAAAGAAAACAAATAATAACCATAAATTCTCAATCTCACTTGATCTCAATTTACCCTGTAGCTACTAGTTTCACTTCCCTGCAGAACACAATTTCTTAAATTACTTTTCCATACACGCATCTCTAGTTCCTATTTTAAATCACACGTTGGCACAATCCACTCCCCTGAACCTGTTTTTGTTAAGATTGCAGTCATCTTGTTCCCATCCTTCTCAACAGCATTTGATCAGGTCCTTTTTGGGAAACTCCAATTAATTTTACTACAAAATGCTAGCAAAGTCTACAAGTTTCCACACAATATCTAAGAATTCCTTCAGATGTAGTCTCTTCCCACACTCACAATCTCCAACCATACTAACCTATTTATAATTTCTTGCATTTGAGAAACTGTTATCTGTTTCTAAATTTTTCAGGAAAAGCATCCTAGCCAAAAGACAAGAAGTGTAAGTTACTGGGGAAAAAAAGTTTGCAGTCCCTGATAAGGAATTTGGATTTAATCTGAATGCATTTGGAAAACACAGGGTACTTATTTTTTCATGGCACTCCTTTTGTCACACACTGTGGCAAGGAATATTTGTATTGTGATCAGAATATAAAACTTGTGCTTGACACCCTAAAGCTACACATATTTAGGGAGACAATAAATAAAAACTAATAATCAAAAGAAGCAAAATTGACCTTTTTTGCATCTCAATCATGACAACACTGAACAAATAGTTATTTAGAAGAGTGGTAATATTTCTTTAAACTCCAACTCTATATGTTTCATTTAAAATAAAGGAATATTTGGAGTGAAATTATTTCAAAATGACAATTGTACGTTACCTAAAAATTATTTAGAAAATCTTATGCAAGTCCCTTTAAGATGAACGAGAAGTTGGAGACAAAAACCGCATCCTACGTTTCATGAGACTGACTTGGAGGAAAGGAAACTATTTTTTTTTGAAGGAAAATGTTTTTAATAATTCCTATTCTGTCCATGCTCCAAGGCTCTTTTTAAGTGCTACCTTTTACATGATGTTTGTGATCATCTCCATTGCCACATACTCTTTCCTTACACATCTTATAGGGCTACAGACTATTTATTGAACATCTGTCTTTGGCATATAGCACAAATTTTGCCATAATTTTATATGTATGAATTCTTACCTGCTTTATATAGAGTTGGAAAACTCTGTATAAACATTCTAAAGAATGGGAACAGTTCATTTGATTTTCATTATATGTAGCATAATTTGTTGTACTGAGTACATATTCATCAGTGTTTATTGTGTAAATAGTACATTTCTGTCCTCAGAGTGTACATGAAACAGCAGAACTTAATAAAAGCTGATGAAGCTAAATTATTTAAATATTAAGTCTTGGCAAGTAAATAGTATGTCCTATATCGACGTCGGCTACTTTAGAAGTTTTGCAAAACCTGCCAACAGTCCAGTTCTCATATTTATCACTTAGAAAACAAGGCTGTTAATTATATCTATTAAAATAGTTTTAAAAATCTAAACAGAAAAAGCATGTCATCAATATATGAATTTCAATTGTCAAATTTGTGAAAAGGTGTTGCCTAATCTAATTAGAAGATCTAAAAAAGTTCTCAAAATTACCAAAAATGGTTAACCTGATAATTTAGGGTTTTTCCTATACTTTTTTTTAAAAGATTTTATTTATTTATTTGACAGAGAGAGAGACAGCCAGAGAGGGAACACAAAACAGGGGGAGTGGGAGAAGGAAAAGCAGATTCCCCACTGAGCAGGGAGCCCGAGGCAGGACTCGATCCCAGAGCCCCAGGATCATGACCTGAGCTGAAGGCAGCTGCTTAATGACTGAGCCACCCAGATGTCCATAGGGTTTTCCTTATACTTATTACCAATTACCAATTAGATTACTTTAATGTGTCCAAAAATATATATATATATAAAATATATTTATATTTATATATAATATATATATATAAATAAATATATATATATTTATTTGTCTTAAAGGTCCATCACCCTTGGGATACCTAAGTGAATTTATTTTACAATTCAAAATCCAGAAACAGAAGCACAGTCACCAAGAAAAAAAGAATAATGTAGAAAATACTGTTTTAGTAATTTAGAATACTATTATTCTCCCCACTACAATTAAAATATACAGATCATCTTAAATAGAATATGCACTGCCTGTTTTTGTCTATATCGTTTGATACAATTAATCTTCAAAAATGTTATTAGTTTTATCTGATTATGTTTTATAAGAATGAAAGACAATCACTTTGACAATATTTTTACTATAGTTCTATTATAGATGAATTACCAGAGGATATAAGCAAAGTAAAATTTACTTTTTAAGCAGATCTTTCAAAATGAAGTGGCCGTAGGATAGTTTAACCCAAATTTAAAAGATGTGTTTATTAAGAAAAACAGCATAATACAACATGCTATCATGAAATTGCAAAACAATTTAATACTTACACCAAAATTTAAAAATGAAAGCAGATCTTTATATTTAAAATGTATGTTCAGTGTAAATAAAATAGGTAATGAGTTAAAACAATGGTACATTAAAATAGATCTTAAAGTAGGAACTCTAAAATTTAGCAACATCTCTTGAATGCTTACACATAGAAATAGGACAAAGAGCCTAGTCAAGAATCTAAAATTCCTGGCTAGTTTGAATATAACTTTAAATGGTAGAAAGCAATAAGGCTGATTTTAATATTAGAAAATAACATCTGAGAAGAAAATAATACTATTTTTAATTAAAATAAAAGTTTTATAGTTTTTTTATAATAATAGTTAACATACAGTTTTATATTGGTCTCAGGTGTACAATATAATGATTCAACAATTCTATACATTATTCAGTGCTCATCATCATAAGTGTACTCTTAAACCCTATCACTTACTTCACCCATCCCCCATCTACCTCCCTTCTCATATGATTTATTTTAAATGACTATCCTCAGTTATTATTTTTTCTTCCAACAAGACCATTTTTTATTTGAAGCATACTTCAGAATACATGGTTTTAAAAGATATATCTAAAACATTCCATCCAAGAAAAATAGAATACACATTTTCTTTGACTACACACCAAAGAGTTCCTTGGTTAAATTACATAAAAATAGACATAACAAATATTACAAATTCAAGAAAACTGAAATCATACCAGCTGTATTTTCTAACCACAGTGATACAAAACCAAATATCAACACTAAAACAAAGCTGGAAATCTACATTGTAAATATTAAATATTAATATGTAAATATTAAACAACACACTACTGTACAAGCAATGAGCCAAATAAGAAATAAAATAGCAAATCAAAATATGTCTCAAAATAAAAGAAAAAAATACAGTATTCCAAAGCCTATGGCAAAAACAAACTTTAGAGTGAAATTTATGCTATAAACTCATATTAAGAAAAAAAAGGTTTCAAATAAACAATTTCTCATTAAACTACAAGGAACTAGAAAAAGAAGAGATTTACCTGAAATTTACTAGATGAAGGAAATAAAAAAGAAAAATCAGAAATAAATAGAGACAAGAATAAACAACAACATAATATTAAAAAATAATGATTAGTCTTTTAAAAAAATAAATTTGGCAATGCTTTAATGACATTAAGGGGAAAAAAACAAACAAAATGAGAAATGAAAGAGAAAACAATACAACAGATAACCACAAAATGCATAGTATGATAACAGATTACTATAAGCAATGATATACTAACAAAGCAGAAAACTTAGGAAAAAATCTGATAATTACCAAAAACAAACAAACAAACAAACAAAAAACCCACGCAGAAGTTACCACAATTGAATCATGAATCTTGAATCCAAGAAATAGGAAATCTTCTTAGACCAATAACAAGCATAAAAGTTGAATTAGGAATCAAAAATCTCTCAGCACAGAAAAGCCCAAGACTAGATGGTTTCATTGGTGGATTCTACCAAACATTTGAAAAAAATGGTTGATGACAATCTCTATCAAAATCTTAAATAATGGAAAAGAGGGAACCTATTCAAAATCATTCCATGAAGTCAGTACTGCAATGATACCAAAGCAGGATAAAAACAATACAAGAACAAAAAATGTCGTTTGTCTGATATAAGTATTGCTGCTCTGACTTTTCTTTTGATACCCATTTGCATAATAAATGCTTCTCCACCCCCTCGCTTTCAATTTATAGATGTTTTTAGGTCTAAGATGAGTCTTGCAGTGCTTGGGTGGCTTAGTTGGTTAAGTGTCCAACTCTTGATTTTAGCTCAGGTCATGATCTTAAGGTCATCAAATTGAGCCCCAAGTCAGGCTCCAAACTGAACATGGAGCCTACTTTAGATTCTCTTTCTCCCTCTCCCTCTGCCCTTCCCGGGCTCATGAGTTCACATGCATGCACTTCCACTATCTCAAAAAAACTAAAATTCAAATTAAAATTAAAAAAATAAAATGAGTATTTTGTAGGCAGCATATAGATGGGTTTTTGTTTTGTTTTGTTTTGTTTTGTCATTTCTAATACCCTATGTCTTTTGATTGGAACACTTAGTCCATTTACATTTAAAGTAATTATGGATTGGTATGTATTTATTGCCATTTTATTACTTGTTTTGTCATTGTTTCTGGAGATTTTCTCAGATCCTTTCTTGTCTTTGTTACTTTTCATCTCTCCTTTGTATCTCTTCTTTTAGTCTGAATGATAGCCGAGCTGGATAGAATATTCTTGGCCGCAGATTTTTCCTATTTAGCACGTCATGAATATGTCATGCCACTCCATTTTGGCTTACAAAGTTTCTGTTGAGAAATCTCCAGCTACCCTTTTATGTTTTCTCTTATAAATTAAGAACTTCTTTTGTCTTGCTGCTTTTAAGATTTTTTTTCTTTATCATTACATTTTACAAATTTAATTATAATATGTCTTGGTGTTGGCCTGCTTTTGTTGATTTTGATGGCAGTTCTCTGTGCCTCCTGGATCTGGATGTTGTTTCCTTCCCCAGATTAGGGAAGGTGCCTGCTATTATTTCTTGAAATAAAATTTCTGCTCCCCTTTCCCTCTCTTCTTTTGGGACTCCTATAAAACAAATGTTATTACATTTGATGGAGTCAGTGAGTTCCCTAAGTCTATCCTTGTGTTGCATAATTCTTCATTTTCTCTTCTGTTCAGCTTCATAATTTTTCCATTATTTTGTCTTCTAAGTCACTAATTCATTCCTCTGCTTCCTACAGCTTGCTGCTCATTACATCAAGCCTGTATCTAATCTCACTTATTGATTCTTCATCTCTAATTGAGTCTTTTTTAGTTCTTTTATCTCTGTGGTAAGGGTCTCACTAAAGTCTTTTATTTTTTCCTCAAACCAAATGAGTATCCTTATGATTGCTGCTTTAAATTCTCTACCAGGCATGTTCCTTATATCTATTTTGCTTAGATCTCTGGATGTGGCCTTATCTCATTCTTTCGTTTGGGATTAATTCCTCTATCTTGGCATTTTGTTTAAGTCTCTGCCTTCTCCTTTGTGTTAGAAAAACCAGTTATGTCTCCTGCTCCTGAAAGCAATGGCTTTATGAAGAGGTCATGTGTTGCCCAGGGCCTGGCACTTCAGGGAGTGTCTCTGGTATGTGCTGTGTGCACTCTGCTATTGTGTTTTGACTCCTCTGTTCTTCACCCCATTCATCTGCAGAGACTCTCCTTGCCCACTGTAGGCACTGTTTAGTCCCTGGCCCGAATGTGGCAAGTTTTAACTAGATGTGCTCTAGTCTACTTGTAGAATGAGATCTGACACCTACTCCACCAGAACAGAGGCCTGGCCAAAGTCTGGTTAGGAGACTTGGAGTGGGCAGGGTTTATGTTGGCCTTCTTGGGGAGGAGCCTGCTGCAGTGAAACTGAGACAAGCATAACTGAGAAGGGCAGTCTCATCAGAGCAGGGGGGTGGGCTTGGTGTAAGCAAGGTGGCAACCAACCTCAGCGCTGTGCTGCCTCCCACCAGTCATGGTGGCTCTGTGTTTGTGCTGAAGGGCAGCTTCCTGACCAGCTTCCTTGTTCCTGAAGAAGTATCTCTGTGAACACTGCCTCTCAGGGATGCTCTCCTCTCCAAAAGAGTAAATGATCTCCCCACTGTGTGCCCCAGGCATTCTTCAGATGGCTGCTTCCATGCTGTCTGCCTCTGGATTGTTTGCCAGCCTTCTCTTCAGGAGTAGGACAGTACCCCATCTGGCTGTATCCCAGCTAAGTCCACCAACCTTTAAAATTCCAGGTTTTAAGTCCCTCTGTGAGAACTCATGAAATTCAGCTCCTCTTGTTTTCCAAACCAATGATTGTGGGAAAATGTTCTATTTGTTCATTCCCCTTGTGTTGCTCTCTGCCTAGCCCTTCACCATGACCACAGCTCTTTCCCTTTGCAGAAGCTGTGATCTATTTCTCCTCTAAACCACATTTCCACACTTCCTACCTTCTTCAATGACAAATGACCCCTTCTCTCCCTTTACTTATGAAATTTCTTCTGTCAGTCTTCTGGCAGATTTCTGGAGTATTTAGGATGATTTGGTAATTATCTGGTTGTGTTTGTGGGCTGAGAAGAGCCTATGGTCCTCCTACTCTGCTGCCATCTTGAGGACTTCGTCCAGAACAAGACTACTATTGATAAATACATTAAATCTCTATCTCTATTTATACTTACATTTATAATTTAGTCTTGCCAAATATTGATAGAAGCCCCAATAAATTATATGATATTTATAAATGAAGAGTAAAATTAATTGCTACATATCCTTTAGATATTCATTTGTTCAATATATATAATGAGCCAGGCTTATGTGTCATGAACCGTACTGGACACTGGACATGCATACATAATTAAAACTCATTCTTGCTACTATGCCATTAAATAACTCAGTCAGGTGTAGCAAATTACTTATACATTGCTGGGCACATATTTAAGGTTTCATTAATTGATGTTGTTTAGTATTAATATATATATATATTTTTTAAAAAGCACTCAAAACAACAATTTAAAAATAACATTGTGGGGCGCCTGGGTGGCTCAGTGGGTTAAAGCCTCTGCCTTTGGCTCAGATCATGATCCCACGGTCCTGGGATTGAGCCCCACATCAGGCTCTCTGCTCAGCAGGGAGCCTGCTTCCTCCTCTCTCTCTCTCTCTCTACCTGCCTCTCTGCCTACTTGTGATCTGTCTGTCAAATAAATAAATAAATAAATAAATAAAAATAGCATTGTGTGTGTGAATGTGTGTGTCTTATCTGTGTAGAGACAAAAAATCAAGGTCCCTCAGTAAAAGACTAAACATATATAATACAATTTTATCCAGCTAAAAATAAATACAGATGTGTAACTTTAGAAACTGTTGAGGATTATATTACTTTAACATTTTAATGTTTCTACATCTGTAGCTTTTACACATATTTTATATAAAATATAGTCTCTATTTTATAGAAATGCTGTATCATATAGTGCCAAAGACCAGTTATAATACTGACCTCCCTCCCATAGCTCAGATAAGAAACTATCACCTTCCCTGAACTTCAGAACAGAGGGGAATATCCTAAAATTTAGTAAAAAGGTATTCTGTACCAATATCTCTTCCTGGTTTACTTCTAAGATTAGAACTTATATACTTTATAACTAATAGCTAGCAAAGTTAGAAAATACTCAAATTTTACTGAAGAAAATATGTATCAATATAACCAATTTATGAGATAAGCTAGGATGGAATGTTTGTCTTGCTCAAGTAAAGCATGTTGATTCAATAATCTTTAATTTACAATTATTAATTGAAAAATCATATGTTTCATAAGGTAAAATAGTTAAACCAAACTAATTCTAGCTTCACAAGTTTAAATACCAAGAGTTTTGTAGAGTATTCTTAGAAAACATTCTACAATGGTATCATGATATATTTCTTCAACTTGGCAACATGGACATATCTAAAATATGAGGCTCCTTGTGGTTTGGAATGGACTGACACATGACCCTCTCAACTGTGGGCAGTTGTAAATCATAATATTATCACTTTGTATGTCTAGCTGAATATCCATTAAAAGGAAGACACAATTTCAGCAATTCTTGAAAGACTTCTTCCACCTATCTATATAAGAATGAATATTTACTGGAGATAATAGAATTCATGATATCTCTCAAAGCAGAGGTTATTTTTTCTCCTTAGTTTCTAATGCATTGAACTCCTCTACCATAATAAACATAATACATAAATTTAGAATTTTATTTTAATTATCAGTTTTACTAGGTATTTTTCATATCTCTAAAATTTCAATAGCTACTTAAGGTGTTAGGCAATTCTGCTCTCCCAAACAAATGACTATGAATCGATTCAGATCAGCACATTTCAATAATAGTGTGTGTAGGATATATATGGCGGAGTATGTGTATGGGCAAAACATGTTTGATATTTGTTCACATATTTTCCATTTGATTAATTTTTTAATTAGACAAAGATTTAAGAGTTAACAAGCAAAATTAGTGTTTGTAATTATTTTATAAGTTTAGAGAAAGCTAGATATCTATGTTTCTGAGAATAAATTTACTATAGAAAATTGTATGAAAGGGGAAATCTATAGACACATGCGTTCTTACTAAAAATACAACATAAAGTTTAGCACTTGTTTATTGATAAAAGGACATATATTGATAAAAGGACATGTATTGATAAAAGGACATATATTACCTTCTCTAAATTAAAAGGTATCCAAGTGTCCCACTTAAATTTTCTCTCATTTCAGGCGCAGATAATTTTTCCGTACAAATTGTTGGAATCTGATGACATCTAGGCCTTTACACTTTATTTCACACTGAATAGATAAAATTAAATATTGATGAAATACCATGAAATAATCTTGTGTCAGCCTTTAGTGTTTTTTTCTTCATTATTGAGTGGTTTGACCCAAGTGTTTTTCTGAACATTATTTGTGATAATATGTTTATTGCCTTGATAGAAGGGATGTAGTATTTAAATATTAAGCTAGATGATTTATCCTGTAATTGAAAGAAAACCTTAGCTCTGAGTATTTGATTTGAAGTAATCATTATTTCTAGAATCAGGTAGTGAAAGCCAGTTTGTTTACCTCATGTCTGTATGGTCATAAAATAAGTCCAGTTATGAATCATGAAGGGAATATGTTCCTCTTAATGCAATAAAACTTCCACAAAGGGATAAAAGCATCCAACACGACCTTTGTTATGAAAATATATTCAACGTCTGGGCTCAGGGTCTTGGCCTTGACAGCTAAGGTAAAAATAGTGTTTTCTGTTATGAACATTTCTCCTTCTACCATTGGACATTACAGCTTAGTTCAGTAACTCAGAAAACAATACTGGCTGTATAACAAAATTATATTTCCTTTGATATGATGAAAAAGTACACATTAAATATGTACTATTTTAGAATGAAGAATAAATCATTATATGTAGTATAAATGCATTAGTGATTACATTTTTCTCTTTAAAAATCAAAGAACTACAACAAAAGGAAAATTTATTCCTCAATATAGTCACAGAATTACTGCCCAGATTGATCATAATTTGAATTTAAGAAAATATTAACAATGTAGATCTTTAAAAAGCATAGATAGATGTAAAGAGATTAACTGTAACAAGTGTTTGAAAACTATAATTTGCCTTAAAATAGAGGAAATTTTTTTAAATTGCCCTGATGATTTGTGAGAAAGTGTACTTGGAGTAGAGGATCTAACTAATTTTTAGCTATTAATACAAATACAATTAAGTATAAAGAACACATGGGTCATGCAGTTGCTTTAAACCAGTTTTCTGCAAATTGTACACTGAGAATTAAAATGAATCAAACCATTTTATAAGTGTTCAATTCATATCCATGAGATACTGTTGGGTTTTTTTTGTTTGTCTTTAAACTGAAGTTCTGTGAATTAGCAAAAGCAACTGGTTAGTACAGTTCATTTTGCAAAAGCAGTCATTTAGTTGTCCCTAATTTTCAGTGTGTAAATGTCCTACTGTGTCTCAAATTAAACAATTTCAAATGTCAACATTAGGGTCAAAATTCTTTATTCACAGAATAGGAAATTTAGGCCCAAAATTATCTGGTAAAGAGTGGCCTTTAAAAATTTACCTTATTTCTAAAACTTTCACCCAGGCAAACTCTCAAATACATTTCATACCATCATATATTACATTATTTTTATTTTTCTATGTGTAGCTCCCATATTTTTTCTTCTTAGTTTATTATGATCAGTGCTACAGAATTATTCAATCATCCCTAGCACTTATTTTTATGTCCTAGCTATCTGGCAATCTCAGTTTCAAAACCAGAATGGGGCTTGGCTTTTTTTTTTTTTTTCAGAAGCCAGAGCAGGAAGAAAAAGGAAGCCAGAAAAACAATAACTCTAAATGATTGATTTCAGGGATGATTAGAAAGCTGTTTCTTTATTTTGTAATATGAAAACTTAGACTTTCAGGTTATAATCACAGCCCATATTAGATTATATTTTAAAGCGTGTTCCTTTCCATTGTCATTTTACGATTATCACCATCCTGCCACTGTATCACCAAACATGCTCTCTTATAACCACATCACATAGAGATAATAACAGTAGTCATGCTAATAAAACAAACTGACATATTCATCATGTCCACTAGTGCCAGTCAGGGAGTGGAATGCTACACAGATCCATATCATTTAATTAGCACAATCATGATATGAAGTCAGTGCATTAACATTTCCATTTTATAAATACAAGGCAAAGCAATATGCTTAAAATCTTACAACCAGCCAGTATTAAGTACAGAATCTGGGAATTGAGTCCGGTAACACACCTAAGCTTTCTCACTGTTGCTCTGGTGAGAGCAGACTTGAGGCACTGTCTTTCTTGTTCTTGAGTAATATTTTCTACCTAACTGACCATTCTCAAGGATTGAGGACACCTTACGTGTATTGTATGCAATCTCAGGTAATCAGAACTAATATTAGCCAGATCTTAATTCACTACTTTTTTTTTTCCCCCTCATACTGCACTCTCCATGGTGCTGGTTCTTAACTCTTTCAGTCCATGAAGACACACATTCTCTTCTCTTTGGTTAGAAGAGCACAGACTTCAAGGTCACACAGACTCGAGTTTAAATATTAGCAACATTACATTGTATGTATATGACCCTTGACAAGATATTTTATAACTTTGAGTCTAAATTGAATTATCTGTAAAATATGGATCTTTGTAAGGATTTAATTGCAATATATGTGTATATTACAATTAAATCACATCACATATATATATATAATATACATGTGATATGTAGCACACATGCACCACTATATTTGTAGCACAGAGCTTGATACTCTTTAAAAAATCATTATGATAAATACTAAGATTAATATGTCAACGTTCATTGAATTTCAGTTGTCTGTGTATCTATCTGCTTCAGTTCAAAACAATATACCTCTCACAGTGCCAGGACTGTAGAACTGGCCATGACTTTGGAAGTGACTGCCATGCATCAGACATAACTCATGCATGTGCTAGGCTTGTACATAGCACTTGGCAGTAATTCCTTTCACCTCCCTTTCTTTTTCCACTGAAGGAACCACACTAAAACTTGAGTAACAGTGAAAGACAAGCCTGCATAAGGATAACCTAAAATGTAAAGGAAGAAAAGCATTTCAGGACTTTAAACCATTTAACCAAGACACAAAACGATAGAATAGCCTGTCTAAAATCATATGGAAACTAAGGGCTAAAATTTTGGTCCCTGATTCCAATGTTATACTTTCTCAAGTGTATTATTAAACTGTTCTCAGAAGGATCATAAAGAACATTTAAGACAAAAATAAATCTTACAGAGCCACATACTATGGAAATTGTTGTTGTTGGTGGTGGTGGTGTGAGCCTTTACCCCGTCCACTGTTTCTCTTATGTCAAACATCTCACAATTGTCTTTACTAATCCCCTCCAGATTTAGATGGACATCACAGTATCAGCAAGCCTGAGAATAATATGCATAGACAAATTCAAAATGTTCACTTCATTTGAATTTAAAACTTTAAGAGACTGCCAGCATTTTATTACAATCAGGCCTACACTTCTATAAGGCTAAAATTTGACCCATTTTTCCTTCCTCAAACATAAAAAAAAAATTCAAAGTTTGATAAGCTCTTTCTTTGTGGGCTTCTAGAAATGTAGGATATATTAATTTTCTAATAATTTTATAGCATATTATCATAATTTTAGGGAAACACTTTTGCTAAGAAACTATAATTTTAATAAAATGGATAACTAATCTAAAAATTACAGGTGACAGAGGCTGATGAAAGTGTATGTATGTTATAGAACCTCAAGTTCTATGCTTTTTCTTTTTCTTCCTCTTTTTTTTTTTTTTGCATTTTTACACCATGAACCTACAACATTGATTTATACTTTCACAGCACGAAATCTAAACTGAATATTGAAAGGACAGTATTTGTTATGGACTAAATATTTACGTCCTCTAAAAATTCTTATGTTGAAGTCCTAACTTCTAGCTATTAGAAGGTATTGACTTCGGGAGGTAATTAGGGACAGATGAATCTGAGGATGGGGCCCTCAGGATGGAATCAGTGGCCTTGTCAGAAGAGGAGGAGAGAGACATCTTCCTGTTTCTCTCTGTGTACATGCACTGAGGAAAAAACAAAAGCCATTAGGATACTGTGAGAAAATGGCCATTTGCAAGCCAAGAAGAGAGCCCTTATGAGGAAATGAGTCAGCCAGCACCTTGATTTTGCACTTCTCAGCCTCCATAACTATTGGAAATAAATTCCCACTGTCTAAATTACCTATCCAGGATATTTGGTTATGGAAATCTGAGCTAACATACTATTACTCAAAGAAATGTGAGTGGGGAGAGGTAGAGAGGTGGTTGTTTGTTTATTTGGAATAATATTGGCTAAAGTATATGTTTTAAAAATATGAGATCTTTGAAATCTCAATACCGTGCCTCAAGAATACCTCTCAAGCATATATGAGTTAACACACTATCCATGTTTGTTTTTTTAAGGGTGTTTTATGTGATTATCATTTGTAATGATCAGTTTTTATATCTTCAAGATATCTGTATGGTAGTGGTAAGATTTTTGTCAAAGAGACTACATCAAATAATGTTGGCAAAACATTTACTCTGAAAATTTCAATTTATCATGCTGTAAAATGCTGTGTACATATGTGTATGTACATGTGTATATGTCTCAATAAGACACTCAGAATCATTCAATATTTTTCTACACTAAATCTCTAAGTCTGTTAAATCCACAGTCTTAAAAGGCAATGGATGAGGTAACCTAATTTCAAACGTCATAGAAAAGTTTTATAAATCTTAGCTGACACTCTGGGTCATTTACACAAAAATTTTTAGACAACCAGTTATTCTATTCATATAGAACACCACTCCTTAGTATCTCAGACTAATACTTTGGTTTACAAATAGTGCATGTTATATAAAAATTATTTTATATAATGTTATTTATGTCCAAAGTTCTAGACCAAAATAACCTAAATTTTCTGTACCCATTCTCTTTTCTCTGCTACCTCATTTCTAGTACACCTCTCGTCTTCTGTTTATTTCACTCTAGCACAAATGGTGGGGTTCCATGTGCACTTAGATTAATTCATTATAACAGTTTATTGAGTGTGATATGCCAGGCGTGTACTATTCAGAGGTATGTATGATGGTGAAAAAAACAGGTTTGATAGGTTTTAGAGTAGGGTTTTATAGCACAAAAAAATAGGAAAAACACATAGTGGTGGGGAATATAAAGGGGTCATGGGAGGCTGCATAAGTGAAGTGATGCCTATGTTTAAATACGAATTACAAGGTCACTTAATGGATGAATTATGGATAGGCTGGGTATCATTGAGAATGAATGAGCAAAAATTGAGCAAAGGAGGCAACAAATTATCCAAGAATGAGCTTAGAGAGAGCATGGGTCTAATGAGGCAGCATACCTGCTATTTCATGGAACAGAAGGAGGCCGGAATGGCTGGATTACAGTTGGTGAGAGAAAGTGTATCAAGGGATGTGGTCAAATCAGTTAACAGGCAACAGATCATGAGAGGCTTTGTAGGTTTTTGTATAAACTCTTACTTATACTCAGGAAAGTGACATAATATGACTTTAAAGGATTTTTAAAGGCCTCTGCCTTGAGAACTGACTTTAACAAATACAGGGGGAAATCAAGGGGAAACGCTGAAGCTGCTACAATAATTCACCAGAAAGATGATGCTGCTTTGGTTCAGGGTGGTAGCAGCGGAAGTGGTTTGAAACCTTTGGATGCTACGTATAATTGAAAATAGAGACAACGGTATTTGCTAGCTGATTGGATGCGGGGAGTAGGGTAAGGAGAGGAATAAAGCGTGATTTAAGAAACTAAAAGGGAGAAATTGTTAGGTGATATGGAGACGTTTGCCGATGGTACAGGTTTTCATGGGAAGATAGGGAATTCAGTTTTAGATATATTACATATAAGAAGTATGAGGCATTCAGGTGGAGGTACCAACTACGCAGCTGGATAAATGAGTCTGGGCTGGAGTGATCCCACAGTGAATGAGGACTTAAGGAATGGGACTGAATAAAACCTCCACGGGGAAGGTGGGGAATGAAGGAGAGTGCACGGCCCTTCACATTCAACATCCACCACACAAAGTTCTAGACACTGTAGGTTGTCTTTAGTGGGGTGCTTAGGATACAAAGATACTACAAAGAGACTCAAAGCATGGCTTTTAGCTTTTTTCTTACTAATTACTGTGTCTTCAGTTTTCTGAGGGATTACTAAGATGCACTTTAACTTCATTTCCTCAGTTAAAACTCACAAAAAACCCATGAGGTAAATAATATCGTTTATTTTACACTTTAATCAACTACACTCCTGAAACATACCCAAGAGCAGAGCTGAGATTGAGACTGAGTTCTGTTTAGTGAGAAATCTGCCCCTTCAACCTGCTATTATCCTGTGTATTCTCTTTTTCCTAGAAAGAATTCTGACTCTATCTGCCTTCTTTCCCAGCAAGAAACTTAGTCCCATTTTCTCTCTCCAACTTATCTTTTGTTTTCTGAAGGAAAATCCATACTTAGTTGGACTAAGTGTCAGCTGGCTTTGCACTTTCACAATTTTTA
This sequence comes from Enhydra lutris kenyoni, assembly GCF_002288905.1. Taxonomy (NCBI): domain Eukaryota; kingdom Metazoa; phylum Chordata; class Mammalia; order Carnivora; family Mustelidae; genus Enhydra; species Enhydra lutris. The sequence goes on along the minus strand of NW_019154105.1, from coordinate 15,379,765 downwards.
TTCAGAGATGGCCAGAACTAAATAATATCTTAAATTGTCCAGGGGAACATTTTTATTTTTTTCTCTTTACAATGCTCTTCAGCTCATCATGGCATTTTAATAAAAAATGATGGTGAAGATGGACAGGGACAAAATTAAAAATCATCTTTTGAGTATAGTCGTTATGTCACAATATATAAAGATTCTTATTAAAATTCACTAAATCTATCATTAACATAGGTTACTATTAAGAATATTTAAGATATCAGTAAGCATGGTATTGCCAGTGATGGATGAACATAAAGAGAAAATAAGTCTAAGTAATAAGTATGTCATTATCTATATTAATTTTAATAAACATGTTAATAGACATTTAAAATATAAAAGCTGTAGTGATACATATAGAATTTATAATGAATCATTTAAACATCATCCAATATATCACAAGCATGAAGCAGAAATCAATACACCTTACAAAATCTGTCCTGTATGCAAACATTAAAAATCTAATGGCAAAATTTGAGGGGAAAAATTTCTCTGGGTTTTCAAAAGCCAGATGTGTGATGGTTTACTAGAACTGAGAGTCTTTCGTCCTATGATCAAGCATGCCATGAAGATTTGGCTCTGAGCCTGCAGAGAAGGAAGGATTCTCAAATTATGATGTGGTTTGGACAATTGGAGTAATTTGTGGTTAGGAAATAGGACATTTGGGAGAACTTATTTTGATGATTTATGTCATATGTGTTTGCTCTACCCACATTTTAAGACTCTAGTCTAAAGAAATAAAAAGTTATAAATGATCTCAAGAAACAACTAAAATGTTCTTGGTAGATTTTCATTTATGTAAGCACACAAATAGTAGGAAGTTTTAATTTTTTATAAACTATTTTCAGACATATTTGATACATAAAGTTGAAAAGAAAATCATTCCTGATTCTGATAAGTCATATTTTATAGTGGAGTATTTCGCATGAAGATTTCTAAGCACTTCCAAATATTTACATGTTGTGTGCTTGTTTTCTTTAAGGTAACAAAAAGAAAGCCTAAAACTGGGCATAAACTGAATCAACTGTCCACCCCTTAAAGTTTTTGAAAAGATATCTCAATAATTAATCTGTCTAGCCTTTAAAATCATTTTAAAAGTTTCTTTTTTTTTAAATTTTTTTTTATTTGTTTATTTGACAGAGAGCTAGAGAGAGAGCACAAGTAAGCAGAGCGGCAGGGAGAGGGGTAGAGAGAGAAGCAGGCTCTCCGCTGAGCAGGGAGCCCAATGCGGGGCTCGATCCCAGGACCCTGGAATCATGACCCGAGCCGAAGGCAGCCGCTTAACCAACTGAGCCACTCGGGTGTCCCTAAAATCATTTTAACATGCATTGTGATTTTGTCATAATAGTCAAAATTCAGTGGGAAATGACCTTTTATATTTATCCACATAGTATTTGCTCAATATTTGCTAAGTGCCAAAATGCCAGGTCCTTCATAAATGCTTTACACATATCATCACCCTTGAATCCTTATTTCGTCTCTCACCATACGAATCATCTTCTCAATATAACACTGTATATTCCCCCTTTTACTGACCCCATATCCTTTACTTCCATAACTTATGAAAATGAACTATTGTGATTCCTAGTCTACTTCAAATTAACAGCAATCCCCCCTCCCACATATCCTCAATCTCTTTCTACATTCCCTTCACCTTTAGGCTCTAAAAACCATGATTCTTTGATGATGACACTAATTGTTCAGTGGTAACAGTGAACCCTTTCACACGCCCTCCTACCAATGGACCTTAATGTGTGCATCCCCCTTGTTCTTCACTGCACTTTCTAGACCATTTTTCAGTGGCAGATTTCATTTTTCGCAGTGACTACTCCAAGACTGCCCATGGAGATCTACCTATTTATTTATTTATTTACCCATTCATCCAATCACCCATTCATTTGTTGAGACCATTTAATTTCTACTCTTAGCAAATTTCAGTTCTATGATACAGTGTTATCTATTCAACACACCCTGTAATCTCTTTTTTTTTTTTCAGTGTTCTAAGATCATTGTTTATGTACACACCCAGTGCTCCATACAATACGTACCTTCCTTAATAACAGCCACCAGGCTCAAACATCTCCAATCCCCTCCATAACCTTCAGTTTGTTTCACAGAGTCCACAGTCTCTCATGCTTCATCTCTCCCTCCAATTTCCCCCAACTCAGTTTTCCTTTCCTTCTCCTAATGTTCTCTATGTTATTCCTTATTTTCCACAAGTAAGTGAAAACATACGATAATTGACTTTCTCTGCTTGACTTATTTCACTCAGCATAATCTCCTCCAGTCCCGTCCATGTTGATATAAAAGTAGGGTATTCATCCTTTCTGATGGCTGTGTAATATTCCATTGGCCTTATGGACCATATCTTCTTTATCCATTCGTCTGTTGAAGGGCATGTTGGCTCTTTCCACAGTTTGGCAATTGTGGCCATTGATGCTAAGAACATTGGGGTACAGGTGGCCCTTCTTTTTACAACATCTGTATCTTTGGGGTAAATACCCAGTAGTGCATTTGCAAGGTCATAGGGTAGCTCTGTTTTTAATTTCTTAAGGAATCTCCACACTGTTTTCCAAAGTGGCTGCACCAACTTGCATTCCCACCAACAGTGTAAGAAGGTTCCCCTTTCTCCATATCCTCTCCAACACTTGTTGTTTCCTGTCCTGTTAATTTTGGCCATTCTATCTGGTGTAAAGTGCTATCTCAATGTGGTTTTGATTTGAACTTCCCTGATGGCTATTGATGATGAACATTTTTTTCATGTGTCTGTTAGCCATTTGTATGTCTTCTTTGAAGAAGTGTCTGTTCATGTCTTCTGCCCATTTTTTGACATGATTATATGGTTTTAGGGTGTTGAGTTTGAGGAGTTCTTTATAGATCTTGGATATTAGCCCTTTGTTTGTAGTGTCATTTGCAAATATCTCCTCCCATTCCGTGGGTTGCCTCTCTGGTTTGTTGACTGTTTCCTTTGTTGTGCAGAAGTTTTTTATCTTGATGAAGTCCCAAAAGTTCATTTTAGCTTTTCTTTCCTTTGCCTTTGGAGACGTGTCTTGAAATAAGTTGTTGTGGCCGATGTCGAAGATGTTACTGCTTATGTTTTCCTCTAGGATTTTGATGGATTCCTGTCTCACATTGAGGTCTTTCATCCATTTTGAGTTTATCTTTGTGTATGGTGTAAAAGAATGGTCGAATTTCATTCTTCTGTATATAGCTGTCCAATTTTCCGAGCACCATTTATTGAAGAGACTCTTTTTTCCACTGGATATTGTTTCCTGCTTTATCTAAGACTATTTGACCACACAGTTGAGGGTCCATATCTGGACTCTCTACTCTGCTCCATTGGTCTATATGTATGTTTTTGTGCCAGTACACACCCTGTTATCTTTGAGAGTAAAAGCAAATGATGAGAGACCTGCAATGTGCAAGTCTCATATTGTTGTTTCATAACCTAGAGCCGACTCTATTTTCTTTTAACATTTACATTACATTTTTTTAATCTAAGTTTCTATCCAAATAAGGAAAGCTGAGCTTGTGAAGTAAGCTTTATATAGAAATGCCAAACCTAAACTCTTCTGGTCCTAATCAGTTGAGAGTCATTGATGCTTATGTTTGCCCACCAGGGAAGCAAAAGTAAATATTTTCTTTCCTCTTCTTTATTTAACCCAGCTACCATTTCCACCCTGATGAATCCATTTCCCAGTGCCTGCCATGAATATGTTATAAAGGACTGGCCTGTGGCAAGTGGGTCAGCCCACTGAGCAACTCAGACTTAGAACTGCTAGACCTTGATTTGTGAAGCTCTGATTCTGAAAATTGTAATGTAACTTAACTTTCCCCTCCATTTGAAACTTCATAGTCCATCTAAAAAATCTTTTTAGTTAACAAGTAACTTTAACACTCAAAACACACATCTTTGGAAGTTAAAACAATATAGAAGGGTCTAAGATCAGACTAACTGACTTAAATTTTCTAGAGGTGCTGGTGTGGCCTGGCACTGCCTAACATGTTCTGTGTCTTCCAAGGAAGCTCTGGTTCTTTTGTCCCAATTCCTCAAGAATATTACAGGATGGAGATTTTCTGCTTCCCTTTGTCGGTTGGGTTCTTCTAAGTAATTAATAACTGTAAATGAACTACATAAATACATATATTATCAAGAATTAGACTTGATTTATTCAAAGTTAACACTCTCTCATACTTTCCTTATCATTTTCGTCTAGCTTTCATACTGGTATGCAAAAGACTTCTCTGTATTTAAATATAATTAAAAGAGCAATTCTGACCCTTGTCCAAATCTTCTCTGTCATTAAAATTAGCTATCCAGAGTACTGAGACTTGCAAGTAGATTTTTAAATAACATATGAGCTCCGTGATTAATAGAGAACAGGTTTTTAAAGTGTCATCCAATACCTTGGTACTAACATTACAGAAGCCTCTTTGTTTCCTTAATGCAAATATGTGACGACATAGATTTTAAATCCGTATAACAGAACCAACATGGCCACTGGTTTAGTTCAGGATTGACTGAAGGCTGTTGATGGCACACAACATCATCTACCTGCGAGGCTTTCTTCACACAGACTGTGTGATCTGTTCTCCAGTAACTCTTCACTTCTATTTCCTTTCCATCCAATCCACTGCAGTCAAAATGATTCAATGTAACTTATACAACAGTCTGAATAAGGGGGTCTCACATTACACATTTTATTTTATTTTATTTTAAGATTTTATTTATTTATTTGACAGAGAGAGAGAGATCACAAGTAGGTAGAGAGGCAGGCAGAGAGAGAGGGGGAAGCAGGCTCCCCACTGAGCAGAGAGCCCAATGTGGGGCTCTATCCCAGGACCCTGAGACCATGACCTGAGCCTAAGGCAGAGGCTTAACCCACTGAGCCACCCAGGTGCCCCTACACATTTTATTTTAAATCACTTACTGAATATAAGTTATTTCCTGAGGCTTGAAAGTACATCAAGAGAATTTAAAAAGCATGATCAGCAAAAAGAGGCAAAGGGTGTAAGGGTCAAGCATCAGGTAGCTTCTAATTTAAGACTATTCAGTGGATTTCATTTTTCTAAAATACTCTATCTTTCCAATCTTAATATTTAATCACAGACTAATACACTAATAGTATATACATACTATTATTAATAATAGTATAGTAATATGGTATTACTAATACTATATAATTGAAATGTAGATTTAATATGATATATGATAACAGTATATAATATAACATATTATAGTATGGTATAGCATAACATATTATATTATTCTCAGGAGCCCATAAATACTGTGTTAAAAAACATTAACTATTTTTCTTTTGTCCCATAGTTCTTGGTGTAAAAAAATTCCTAATTATACACTGTTGCACTGACACAGTGCTTAAGCTTTGAACTGGCAAAGCAAGAAAAAAAAGATTGGTGGTCCTCTTTCACTTGGCCTGATATTTCATCTGTTTTTGCTATTGTAATGGATATTACTATATTTCTATAGTTCTTTGGCTGCCAGCCTTTGTAAACAATAATTGACATGATGTCCAGCTAACTGGGGTAAAAGGCACATATAAGAGAGACAAAGTTGGGGGCTGCCTGGGTGGCTCAGTGGGTTAAGCCTCTGCCTTCGGCTTGGGTCATGATCTCAGGGTCCTGGGATCGAGTCCCACATCGGGCTCTCTGCTAGGCAGGAAGCCTGCTTCCTCCTCTCTCTCTCTCTCTCTCTCTACTTGTGATCTCTCTCTGTCAAATAAAATAAAATACTTAAAAAAAAAAAGAGACAAAGTTTTTTGCATGTGATGAAAAACAAATTTATAACCAAAAGTGCAAATAGGAAAACAGTTTTAAATTGAGTTTATAAATCTGATGCTGTATGATATTTTCCTTTATGAAATTATTTGGATTTAGGAACCCAGGAACTATCAATGTGGAACTGAGACTTTACATAGATAATAAAAAGTACATTCCAAATAGCTTTGGTGAATTTTCAGATTCTTCTTGCTTTTTTAGTTGCTTCTAGCTCCTCCTAAGAAAAAGAAAACTACTGACTAAGAGATTTCAATACATAGGATGCCTACAGGCAAGGTTCCAGGTTCAAATAAGTTTTTTTTCCTAATCTAGAACAAAGAAGGGGAGAAAGGGTGGGTGTGCCACTTTCATATCACGGGAGTGAACATTATTAAACCACCACCACAAACATTTTTGAAAGCTTAGATGTAGATGTCAGACTACAAAAAGCCTAGAAATAACTTAGTCTCCCCTCCCAAGCAAATTTGTAAACATATACAAAAATCTTATTGTCCACACTTTGTTTTCCCTATAGTTTTTCTTTCACTATATTTTTGATTGGGCATAGTGAGATTGAAATACATATGGATGAAATTTTAAAGATAAAATATTTTGAAGTAGCTGAGTCAAAGGAGAAAGGAGTCTACAAAGTCTAGAGAACAAAAGAGATACCGTGCTTTGTTTACTTAGCCAGAGATGTCTAGGTAGACAAAGATATAATTCTTTTAAATTGTTGACACATGATATCTTTGATTATTGCCTTACACTTTTATATTCCAACAAATATGTATTCCTCTGCTATTTGTAGTCTATATATTTATATACCACTTATCACTTGCTCAGTTTTATAATTAATTATCTGTGTCTGTATTTTCTCTGAAAATTCAAAGTTCTGAAGATCAAAGCCATGTTTCATATATTTCAGCATTCCTATTTGGAGCCAGCCAGATTTTGCTTGATTTAGCCAAATGGAATATTATAAAATAACCTCAAGATAAAAGAAATTTAGTATTTACAGATGTATATATCACACACTTTATGACTTCTAAGCTGTGCAATTTCAATATGCTTAACTTTGAATAAAATCCTGGTAATTTGCCATATCAATGAATAAGGTTTTTCTGAGTCCTCATACTAATATTTTCCTGGGGGGGGCAATTATATAATGGCTGAAACCTAGTATATCAGGAAATATGATAGATCTACTAACTGCTCCTACAAACCAGAGGAGAGGCTCTTGGATATGTATCTTTTTGTAAGGAAGTCTTTATTTTTTTTCTTTTCTTAAAGATATCCACCGAGACACCTGGGTGGCTCCGTCAGTTAAGTGGCTGCCTTTGGCTCAAGTCATGATCCCATCATCCTGGGGTCAGTCCCACATCGGGTTTCTTGCTCAGTGGGGATCCTGCTTCTCCCTCTCCCTCTGCCTGCCACTCCCCCTGCTTCTGCACGTGTGCTATCTCTCTCTGACAAATGAATAAATAAAATCTTTAAAAAAAAAAAGATATCTACTATACCATTGTCATCTCCTATGTTCCATGGAGAGTCCTTGGTATGCATCCTGTGTTTTAAGGAGAACCTATATGTGAAGGTAGTAGATGATTTTTTTAAAGCTTATAATGATATAATTTTCCATGTACTAAAGGGCTTATTAATGAGATATCTCTTGGAACTACTACATGAATGGAAGGGCATTTGGCATGCAGTGCTAAGGAATATTTTAAATCACCTTTATGACTGTGGCTTAAAACATAAACAATTTATTATGATTTTATTTACTCATTCATTCATTCACTCTCAAGTCCTTGATTATTTTGCCCCAGGGTTATGAAATAAGAATACAATTTAAAATGACAGATTTAAATCTTATCTTGAGTCCAATATACAGCTTTTCATATTTAGGCTGGAACATTTTCATATAACATATTTTTTCTTCTGTCTACAGCAGTTATCAATCTGTTGGCTACAAGTCTCTTCCTGCTCTTAAACTACAGAGATCCACATCTGCGGCCCATTTCAGTAACCTACTACACCATTGGAACCATTGAGAAGCTATTTACTATACTCAAAAGAGCAGTGATTTCTGCCTTAAAGTGTTCACATTTAAAAGTACAGACTTTCTCAAATGAAAAACATAAAGAAATAAAAACACAATGACCTTACTAAAACACACAGACTCATCATTTTTTCAAAGGGAAGCCCCCTGGCATGAATAAACCATAAATACACCAATACAGGAATAGAATAAGAATAATCAGAGCCATAGCATATCACATTTCTTCGTTTCCTTGCTTCAAACAAGTACCGTGAGATTTTTCAGAATCTGTTCTTCTGTATCTTTCTCTCAGGCACCAAACAAAGATGTTTTGGATATCTCTTTCTGGTAGCTGACTATATCATGTTAGGCTTTGAGGTTACAGAAATAACTAAGATTTTGTTTAACTCGATTCTTCTAGATATTGGGCAAATTACCCTCTCTGAATTCCAATTGCCTTATAAAATACAGTATAATATTGCTATCTGCCTCATTGCCTTGTTGCAATGAGTCTCATCAGTATTTAACCTAATAGTTGTCACATAGTAAGTATTCGATTGATGATAGGTATTATTATTTTTCATTTATCAAAAGTTATTGGGATCTGATAAAATTTCATAGTTGAAATAATTTTGAGAGTGAAAAATAGTACACAAAAAAGGATAGAAATGTAGCCATCTCAGACATACTAGGATACACACTCACACTATAGGACTGTTCTAAGAACCAGGAACATGAAAACAGAATATCTACTCTCAAGTACTTAGTATTTAACAAACAAAACAAAGTAGAAACAGGCTCATAAATACAGAGGACAAACTGGTGGTTGTCAAAGGTAAGGGGTGGGGGAAGGGGAAAACACATTAATGGGATTAAGAGGTAAAATCTTCCAGTTATGAAATAAATAAGCCATGGGGATGTAAAACACGGTATAAAGGAATAAAATCAAAGATGTCGTATTAACATTTGTATGGTGAGAGATGGTAAGCACATTTACTATCGTGAGCACTTTATAATGCATATAAATATCAAGTCACTATGTCCTACACCCAAAACTAATATATAATACTGTGTGTCAACTCTATTTCCATGAAAAAGAAAGTAGTTTGGGCTTAGGGAGTCTTGAAGAAGGCTATAATTAAATGGCAATGGGGCAAAACATTACAGCAAACTGTTTATTGCAATTCTAATTTGATGTCAAGGAATTTTAATGCTCTAAAAATAATTTTATTTCTTGTATTTTATTAGAAATTTATACCTTATAAAAACATATAAAGTCTAAAAGAAGACACTTTAGCTGCAATTGTTTATTAGAATAAATACCTACAAATAGTTCAGTATCAGTCCGGAAAATAAAATTCCTGTCAATTGTTATATCCGTTTGAGGTCATAAAAATGCCAGGAAAGCCACGCTGATTACTTGTAGGCCATATCGCCCATATACCAACTGCATCAAATGACTAAACATTCTGCAGTCTCACTTCTACTTTCTTAAAAAAACACAGCATCTTGAGAGACGGGGAGGGGGTTGTAGGGGAAGGGAGGGAAAAATGAAGCAAGATGGGACTGGGAAGAGAGACAAACCATAAGAGACTCTTAATCTCAGGAAACAAACTAAGGGCTGCTGGGGGTGGGGGGAGGGATAGGGTGGCTGGGTGATGGACATTGGGGAGGGTATGTGCTATGGTGAGTGCTGTGAAATGTGTAAACCTGATGATTCACAGACCTGTACCCCTGAAACAAATAATACATTATACGTTAATTTAAAAAAAAAAAGGAAAAGAAAAAAGAAAAACATACCATTCCCCCTCATTTACTCTCTTTTTATCTTATTCTTTACCTTCAGTAAGAAAAAGACAATTGATTCAGTTGATAAATTTCCAAAATATATTAGGAGGAATTTCAGAAAGGAAAAAAAAAACAAAAAACAAAAAACAAAAAAAAACCCCTCTATTGTGACTAAACATGAAAAAGATGTACATTGTCACCTGTAGTTGGGAAAGTGTGAATTTCAACTACCAATTTATAGACATCAAGCTGCAAACCATTTAAAATATTATTATTACCCAACAGTTGGTAAGAGGTAAAAACAGAATTTGTGTATAGTGTTAAGAATAAGCACACTTTGGAAAGAAATTTGGCAATATTTCCTTAAATTCTAACCCTCCTCCTGTATATCTAGTAGAAAAACATTTATATATGCGCCTACAGCCATTCATTAAATTGTTTATTATACTATTGCTCACAATAGTGACAAAATGAGAGACTATTTATAGTGAAATATTACACTACAGTGAAATTAAATATATTGGGTCTTTATTCATCAAAGGGATAAATTATGAAAAAATTTTGTTGATAGGAAAAAAGAGTTGTAGGAATTTTACATAACATATTTTCTAATTACCTGAATATTGTGAAACTAGCAAAATTTTCTATACTGAATTGGAGATACCCCTGCTCCCCCCCCACACACACACAGATAGACACACACTGTACACAGGATTTACAAAAAGGATAATGTTACCTTTCGGGTTAATTAGGACTCAGGATGAAAAGTACAATCTCAACAAGTTTTTTCTTAAGGAAAATATAACGAAACCAAACCAAACAAAACCTGAGCCATTTCTTTTTAAAATCAGACTTATATTTTTAACCAATAACTTCACATGGTTTAGTATAAAAATCTGAGAGTAGGAGCACCTGGGTGGCTCATTGGTTACATGTCTGCCTTCAGCTCAGTTCATGATCCCAGGGTCCTAGGACCGGTCCCATATTGGGCACTTGGCCCAGCAGAGACTTTGCTTCTCCCTCTCCTTCTGCTGCTCCCCCTGCTTGTGTGTGTGCTCTCAGAGAGCTAACTCTGCTAGAACTAGGATGTTCTGGGAGAAAATGTTCTGGGCATCCTTTTTTAAAACAAAACAAAACAAAATAAAACAAAAACATTTAGTTAATTAAATAAATATTCAAGGATTTAGTATTATTTGCTCACTTATTTTATTATGTTGATGGAAGCTTAAGCTATGGTCAGCTTGAAAGGAAATTATTTGACCAGTAAGTGGAGAACACAAACTCTTTCCTCTGCCATTTCTTACATAATGAGATAATCTTGCTGTGGATGTCTGCAAATGTAATTGTAAAAGAGGAACACAGCTAAGCATTGCACCTTGATAAAATATTAGGTGCTATGAGCCAAAACATCCCAGAAGGAATGAACAGCTTCCAAATTTAGCCTAATTAATCAAAAATTGGACAAGAAAATATAGCGTTCTTTAATTTTAGCAAAATTTTAAAAAATAATTTTAGTTTAAAATGTGTAATTAATTTACTCAAGTACATTTTATGCACAAGAAACACATAAAAGTCACTTCCTCCTTGTCTTCCTTTTATCTTTAAGACTGAAAAAACAGTAATTGGTTTCCCTTGTTGCTTAGAAAGGAACAACAAACTGTAGAAATTCAATCTCTACAGCCATTCATTCATTAAAATCCATCTTTTAATGTTTAATTTAAGAATTTTCAAGAGAGAAATAAGTAGGTCAGGATACCCAGGGATACACATACTACATACTTGTCAACAAATATGCAGAGCAGGGATTACTTTCATTTTCTTTTGTTTCATGTTATTTTTCCCATCTTTGGTTGCATCTGAATTTTAATTCTGTTCACATTCTGCTATTCGTAGGAAAGTGGCCTGAAGCGGACAGCAAGAAGAGAGCAGTAAATGGAGCACGTAAATCACTCCTTCCCCAGTTCCATAGCCGATTTAAAGAACATCCTGGCACTAATGCTTGAAAATAATATACTGTCGAGCCCGACACAGCAGAGGGACTCTACTTCAAATTACAGGATAGTCCAGGTGACCGTGCAATTACAATTAACCTCCTGCCCACAATGTCAGTGATAAACAGTCATGCGAGAGATGGGTCTAGGAAAGTACTCAGGTAATGTAAAAGAAATTTCTGAGGTTTTTGTGTTTAAAAAACTATTTTCAATTAAAACATCTCACAACTTTAAAAACTGGTTTCCTGATGGAAGCAATATTTTTTTTCTATTAAAACATATGACATAATAAAAGCGACTGGAAGAATGTCTGACATATAAGATGTGCACAAGAAATATTTATGAAAAGACTGTAAGCACATTTGCAGAAATCCTCAATCTTTCTAATCCCCGAGCACGTGTTCAATATTTGAAATAGTTTGCTAAGAATAATTTTTGTCCAATCAGGTTTATATGAAAAAATAACTATACTAATATCCTAACATTGATGTCAATGAATTTAACGCTTCCTTTGAGATTTATAAACATACATATGGGTGTATGTGTGTATCTGCATGGATATGCATATAATTCATCCACACACAGATACAGTGTATCAGGTCATATATACTCTTCAAATAAAGAATAAGTGAGAGAAAGAAAACTTGTGTATGCATATTTGGTCTTTCCACTATAGATATTCATAATTTTCATCATACATATGGTAGGTAATGAATTTGCATAACTGATTATTAGTAAATGTCATGATTTAACAAATCTCTGTTGAGATAAGAATCTTCCAATCTTGATTCACAAAAGTATGTTTGCATACTTAAAACTGGAACTATGATGTGGACATACATAATCCTTATCTACTAATACATACCTACTTGGAACTCAATAAATTAAGTTGATATAGCATTGGCAATTATAATAAGAATTTTCCAGGGAACTCAATGATCCGTTCTTACAAAGCTCTGGTAAGTGTCACTAATGAACTAAGATCTACCATTAGGAAGCAATATTTTCTAACTCAGAATGACATTATAATCATACAAGTTTAGAAAACTTAATATTCAAGGTTTACACTAGTATGAGTAAATGTGATAAGAAAGCAACTAAAAGTTAACAATTTAAAATATAATACTATGTATTCTTGATTTTGACAGGTGCCAGGTGAATACAAAGTGGTATAATAAAATAACTCTGGTTTTAGATGTCTCGCATTCTAGCTGGAGAAACAAATTTATCATAGAGATTTTAAAAAGGAAATTAATACAATTAGTATAAACTTGCAAAAATAGAATTCAAGAAAAGCTTACACAGTTAGAAAAAATTTATGGAGCTGTTTTAGAGCTATGCCAAGTAATAAAAAAAACAACAACTCATAATCTCGAAGCAGGTAAAAGAAACAGAATAACAGATCATAGAGTTAACGATTGTTACTGCAAGGAATTGATTCCAAATATGATGAAAGGCTTTGAAAATAAGACCAAAATATTAAATTTCAATTTGTGGACAATAAAGAGCCACTGTCCATGTGTGTGTGTATAAACATGTGTATTTTAATGTGTCTGTGTCTGTGTGTATTTGCATAGGACAGTAAAGGAATAACATGATTGACATAGAACTAAGGATTTCTTTAATGGATGACCAGTTAGAAATCCAGCGTAAAGGGTAGAAATTGTTTACTATATTGTAGAAATCTAGCATTAATTGAGAGTCTGTATTAGGATAATAGCTTATCATGATGGAGAGATAAAATGGGTGTAAGGCAATTTCTAAGACAGATATCTGATAATCTTGGGTATTTGACTTTATACGAATATCTTAACCTCTCTAAGCTTGAGCCTCGAAATGTGTATTACTAACTTCGATGTATAATAACACCATGGTGAAGACAACTAACTCTCTATCCCTAAATATTCTCTCCTTTTGTCTGAGGAACAGGATCTATACTGGGAGTGCCGGTGTGCCTAGTTATAAAGGCTTATTTATCGGTTCTCCTCATAGAATCGAGCTGAGCAGAATGCAGTGAGATAAAGGTAGGTTTTGTGTGTTACTTCCAGAAAAGTGCTTTAAATAATGTTGACTTAACTGGAAGGCATGTCTTCTCTTCTTTTTGCCCTTTCCTCATTCTTCCTGCCTAGAGTATGAATTTGGTGGTTGCTAATCCAGAGGTCATCTAAGGCTAAGCCAGGAAGTTCTTTAAGAATGAATGCAAAGTGACAAGGATCTGGGTACCTGATAATAAAGTGGTACCAGTCAGTCCTGGACTGAGTATCCTCAAGTTTCTTGTATAGGAGGGAAAAATACTTTTTTACTTATTTAGGCAATGAAACTTATTTTAGGCCATTGGACTTTCACTTAAGCCTGTCCCACAGGATTATTGCCTTAAAGGAGGTCAAGTCTATATAGGGCAAATAAATCTGCTTCATATTTGAAGTCTGACCTTAAATATTTCTTCAAAGAGACCTTCCTAGGTGGCTCAAAGTGAAATAATTCCTCCCATGTTTCTTCTTCCTTATAGCACTTATCACAATTAACAAATATCTATGTGTTGGTTTACTTTTCTAGTTTTTCTATTTATTGTACTCTGTGAAACAAGAGGAAAGTAAATAAACTCTACACATGGACACAGAGTGATGATTATCAATCATATATTGGTTAAGCAAATGAATAGCACATCAAAATGAAACTATTGCTTTTCTCTTAAAAATCCTACATAAGCTAAATAATATTTTCCACAATGACTACATTTTAAAAAGTAAAAAATATTTCACTATTTCCAGTTGATTGAAATTTAATGTGATTTTTTAATCTTCCAAGAAGTGATGAGATCTCCTCAGACACTTCAACTATCATTGTGTTTGAAAGAACTTAATTCAAATATTTTCTTAAGTGAGAAAATCTTAGTGATATTTTCATCTCCAATTCAGTTAGATAGAAGTCAGTTACCAGGTTTCCCTAAGTATGAAATTTTCAATATAATAATAGAGTGCTAAGTAACTTTATACTATTTTGAAGTTTTATACTTTCCATTAACTCCGTTATTTTGAAATCCTTTATGTTTCCTGTCTCCTAGATTTTGTCTTACTCCTTCAAGATCACCAGTGAATTCTTCTACTCTCTCTCTCTTTTTAAGATTTTATTTATTTATTTGACACAGAGAGCACAAGTAGGCAGAGTGGCAGGCAGAAAGTAGGGAGAAACAGGCTGAGCAAAGGTCTCAATGTGGAGCTGGATCCCCGGACCTGGGATCATGACCTGAGCGGAAGCCTGACAGTTGATTTACTACCTGAACCACCCAGACGCCCCATCTACTATCTCTTTTTCTTTTATACCTCTTAATTTTCCTTGAATCTGTCAGTGGCCTTATTCCTTTCTCTCTCTTAAACTCCCTACCTAATAATTGCACATAGTTCATAAAACAAACAGTTCATAAAAGAAGTGTATCCTCTACGTACATGATTTTCAAAATCATACTCTTCAGTTCTGAGCACTTTCCAGCTATAGGCATGTTTTTGTAATGAACTCTTTAGGAGTCACATTTTATTGCTTTCATTACCGTCATGTAAATAGCTGTTAGTCAGACACAGTTTGTTTTTATAATTCTCAATCATCTTTCTCTTCTGTCATTGTGGTCAAAAGGACAACCATGCTACAAACATAAAAGAATGAATGAATGTCTACTTTAACTCCTCTTTACTTTGCTGTATTCCACTCAAATTTTCCATTAATATTTCTTGTCCGGGGGTGCCTGGGTGGCTCAGTGGGTTAAAGCCTCAGCCTTCAGCTCAGGTCATGGTCTCAGGGTCCTGGGATCAAGCCCCACATTGGGCTCTCTGCTCAGCGGGGAGCCTGCTTCCTCCTCTCTCCCTGCCTGCCTCTCTGACTACTTCTGTCTATCAAATAAATAAATAAAATCTTTAAAAAATATCTTTCTTGTCCGAGTAACATCACGCCCTTACCACTTCTATTATTCTAATTCAGGTCCTCATTCAAAATACTAAATCGTATTGAGACAAATGATTCTGTAAAAGTAACTAAAATCAGAAGTCTCTATGCTTTTTATCCTCGGTAAATTTTCTGCTTGAAGTTTTAACAAATGTTAAAAGTCAGTTTACGGGGCACCTGGGTGGCTCAGTGGGTTAAATCCTCTGCCTTCGGCTCAGGTCATGATTTCAGGGTCCTGGGATCGAGTCCCGCATCAGGATCTCTGCTCAGCAGGGAGCCTGCTTCCTCCTCTCTCTCTGCCTACCTCTCTGCCTACTTGTGATCTGTCTGTCAAATACATAAAAAAAAATCTTTAAAATAAAATAAAATAAAATAAAAGTCAGTTTACGTATGATACTGTTTTTCCACTTGGAAGATTATGTGCATTAGTTTTACAGGCACATAGAATTTTAGAATTTATAAAACTGTTTCATTATGTCATGACTAAATAGTCTAGGCAGACTAAATAATATTATTTTTATTTTAATATTTAGAAGCTTAGGTGTCCCATAATTGAATCATTGCTCAAAGTGACACACATGTAAAACTGTTTGAATCAAAATTTAAGTTCATGTCATTTTTATACTGTTGTTTGATAACATAGTGTATTATTTAGTATTTCTTTTTATTATTTGACTAGGAGCAACATATTATACCTCAAACTTGAATATCAACTTTGAAATTGAACTATCAAGAGTTTTTCTCAACTGAGCAACAGAGAAGGGTTTAGCTAAAAGTGCTTCTCACTCTGCACTCTGCATTACTATGCTGTAAAGGTGTCTCTGGAAAGATCAGTAATGAAATTAAGATAACTAACACAAATGTCTTTGCCCAAATGTATTCAATTTACTCAATAATTCATAAATGGCTCAAGTTCCCAAACACGTACCATACTTCCTATTAAATTATTCTGTGAAAGAAAGTTAGGAAACTAATACACACTTTTATGATCTTCTGTGAAAGTAGCTGTATATTTTCAGTGAAATTAAAAGTTGTGCTACATTTATATTCATGAAATTCTAAGTACTTATTTATATTTTTAAAAATCAAAACAAGAGTTTCATAAGATCTCTTGCATTGTCCACATATCTGAGATTTGTAAAACAATTTGTTTACACAAATTGAGAACATTTGGGAAAATTTGTTTAAAAATTAATTTACAGAATTTCCTGTTTTCATTCAATCTGTAATAATACACTGCTAAAACAAAATAAAGGACCTTTTTTCCAGCTCCATTAAGGTATAATTGACAAAATTGTAATATATTTAAAGTGTACAACATTATGATTTGATGTATAACAGTCTCTTTTTTTTTTAAGTTTTTAACAATCAAGTTAGTAAGTCCATACATCACTTCAGATAGTTACATTTCAGGTTATCTTCTGAGGGGCAGTGAGAACATTTAAGATCTACTCTTCAGCACATTTTGATTATAGGATACAGTATTATGAACTAGTTATCATGTTACATGTTAGATCCTCAGATCTTATTTATCTTACAAATGAAAGTTCATGTCCTTTTACCAGCCTCTCCCTGACCCCTTCATCCCCTGGCAACCACCATTCTACTCTGTTCTTGAGTTCAAACCTATTTATTATTGTTTTTTATTTTTTTAAAGATGTCATATATAAGTGATATCAGGAAGTATTTGTTTTTTTCTGTCTGGCTTATTTCACTTAGCCTAATGACCTTCTGGTTCACCAATGTCATTGCAAATAGCTAGATTTCATTCACTTTATTCATTTGTCAGTGGACACTTCCATTGTTTCCATACCTTGTCTCTCATGAAAAATATTTCAATAAACATGGAAATAAGATATCTTTTTGAGATAGTGATTTAATTTTCTTTGGATATGTACCCAGACATATGATTGCTGGATATCATGGTAATTCTATATTTAATTCCTTGGGGAAGTGCCATACTATTATCCATTATACTGTACCAGTTTACATTCCCAACAATGTTAAGAGTTCTAAAGGGGCCTTATTTTACCTTTGTGAAATACATTTCAACTTTAAAAAGAAAACAAAATGAAAACTCACATCTATAAAGTCTCTTCACTTCTGATACTTTCAGATTGCCCATATTTCCTACAGTAATTAAGCAGATGAAGATGTCCTTAAAAGTAGATCTATCTGGGGCGCCTGGGTGGCTCAGTGGGTTAAGCCACTGCCTTCGGCTCAGGTCATGATCTCAGAGTCCTGGGATCGAGCCCCGCATCGGGCTCTCTGCTCTCTAGGGGAGCCTGCTTCCTCCTCTCTCTCTGCCTGCTTGTGATCTCTCTGTCAAATAAATAAATAAAATCTTTAAAAAAAAAAAAAAAAGTAGATCTATCAATGTTATTCCCTGTTGACACATATTATTTACTTTATGGGCAATTTTTGCCAAGGATCTGGAGCATGATCTCAAATAAATCACACAGGTTGACAGAGACTTTGAGAGACATGTTTCTACTATAGATGCAATATTCATATCTTTGAATCAAGATTATTTTACATGAGAAATATACCACATCAATTACAATAAAACATGCTGAAGTAGATATATGATGCTCTTGGAAAAGTGACCATTATGGATGACAACCAATTAATGTGGATTCTAATGTTTGTAATGGGAAGTTTTTCATTAGTTCTAGTTTTTCTTGCAATGGAAATGGCCACTCAAGCAAAATTTTTTATCATATTTTTTGGTGATGTATTTTGAAAATTTTCAAAATTCTGAATCTGCTCATGAGTAAATTCCTTTGTTCAGTACTAGGAAATAGCTTGCCCTTACTGATGGACAGAGCTTGAGTGTCACAGATAGCTCTGTGGAAAATCACACTATTAAACATGAAATTCTATGTGGGAGTGAAAATCAAATAATGGTTTTGTTTTATTTTATCCTTTTTTCCTTATTATTTGCCACGGGCTTTCCCTCCAATCTACCAATAGTATTTAATTGCTAATGAGACTGTTGTAATATTAGAGAACTTGTTCTGCTCCCCTTGACATGATTAAAGATCTTCAACGTCTATCTGTGAGAAATAGTGTCTGAAAAAAATACAGAATCACAGGACATAGATGGATGATGTAGTGAGGTAAAAGCCACGTATAGAAGAGAAGGGTGGCTGCTTTTCCACAACTGGAAAATTTTGAAGACATGTATGGCCTAGAATAAGGATTTCTGGTTAAATTCAATTTCTGGATCCTGAGGAACAGATAAATTCATTTATTGACCTTATCTGTTTAGAATAGAACTATTCATCCAATTTCTAAGCCCATCAAAGCTAGTTTTGTAAATTTCTTAGACCTTAGACAATTAATTACTCTTACTCTTAATTATTTTGCCCAAACTATTAAAATTCTCTATTTCAAAGTTGTAGAAAATTTCAGTACATGTAAAATGTCAAGAGAGTATTTCGAGGATTCCATTCTTTAATATTGAGTTGAAGGTATTAAAAATAATAAGACCATAGTTCTAAAATGTATGTTGTATACTAGAATGCAGAAATTATAGGTCTAGTGAAAGGGAAAAGGTATGATTGATTTATGAAAAATGTCAATAACACTGGGTATGTAGATAGGTAAAGAGTCAGATAATAGCAGGTAGTATTTTGATTAGAAAAGTCAATCTAACTGAACTAATTGGTGAATTTTGCCTTTAAGTATATACATAATAAAGCAGGTACTACAGAAAATTATTGAAAATATGAAAGTAACCACAAAAGGAGTAGTAGAAACCAAATATAATAAAGATTGTGCTGGCCACAGGCAAATTATCAGTGTTTTTAGTAATTGATCAAAAACAATTAAACTTGAACATAACTTTAAAATCTGTAATATACAGCAAACTATCCTAATATTATAGGTATAGTTTTAAATAGATAAATGTATAATCTCATTCTTCTGCTCATTTACATTTTAGATATAAGTTGTTGTATCATGGTAACTGGCTCTCTTGCATACCTCTTAGAGAAGGAAAATGTTCAAAATTTCTTATTTTCAAGAATCTTTATAAGACAAAACTAAGAATTCTAAATTCACTGCCTCCATTATCAATTAGCTATTAAAAAAAGTGTTTTTTTAAAAATCAGAAGGGCAATTTTGGAATACAGTTTTTAAAATGTGCTTAATCAACCAACTGACCTCACCTAACTTTTGCAGGTGCTCTCACGAGCACACAGTTTATTTAATAATAATTATAATTAATATTATCATTTTTCTGGTGGTTAAAGTTACCCAATTAGGTATTATAATTTTACAATAAAATGTTTTTAAAGGAAACATTCTATCGTCTTTATAAATTAAAAAAAAGAAAGTATACTGAAGTTTCATGGAGAAACATGCTTTATAAGAACTTTAAAAAATAATAAGTAGTATTATCTGTAATAGCAATAAAATGTCAAACCATTTCATGCTTTTAACACATTTTATACTTGATCAATACATTAGTATATGAATTATTATTTGCATTTGAGCCTCTTCTGAGCATCACAGTATATATTTCCTATTAGAAAGAGTGGATCTATATCTCTCCCACAGTGCTTTGGGCAGACAACTGCCCTTTCCTAATCTCTTTTGAAGCAAACAGATAACAGCTTATCACTGTGATCTGACTTCTTTCAGTTCATTTAACTTCCTTGAAGTATGACAGGCATCAAAATCTTTTGTAATTGACTCCTTACTGACTGGCAAGGAAATCACTGCATCCGACAAGATCTTATAGGAAAACAAATTACCCGTTCCATAATAATGAGGTTCCATTTCTGCTGAGCTACTATCTTAGTAATACCATATACATTTTCTTAATTATCTGAGATAAAACACCATTTTCTCATACCTACTAGAAAGATTAATCCATTAACTTTTGAGCAGTAAATTTTACTGTACTCTTTGAGATAGAAATTTTTCTTAAAACTTTGCAAGGTCACTGAATTCTAGATAGATATCTTGAAGATATTGTTGAAATAAAGTTAGTTTTGAATCAAATTATGAAGAAAAATCCCCAAATGTGTGAATTTATAATAATTTAACACTTCCATCCACATACAATTAAGCATTTGTACTTTTTTAATTTGAGAGAAAGAAAATCTAATATGCAGAGGATTTAAATTCTTTTTTCACATAGGAGAAGTTTTGGAAGGAAAATTTCATGAAAATCTTTACATTTAGATATCAGATAAATAGTTAGGCATGACATCCAAAGGAAAATGAAAACTGAAATTAATGAAGTTTGGTTTCAAGTATCCTATACTTGATTTATCACAATACATAAAATTGGTGCATATCTTGGAATGGTGTTACTGTGATAACAACCCAGTTTTACATCTTTTAAATTGTAAGTGAATTAATCATTTTCATATTCTAATTGGGTCAGACTATGACTTCAAGGGACAAAATTTCCATAATACCCTTGGGATTCAAAAATTAGAACATATTTCTCACATGAGAGAGATGGTGAATATCTGTATTTTCCCTGTGGTAGGAATAAAGGAAGGTACTGAACCAAATTCATTTCCAGTTGTAAGAAATTAGGATATGGACCACTTATTTCCAATTGATTTTTCATAATTCAACTGAGCATGGTCTTATATTTAAATTGGGACATTATCATTTTAAAGTTATGGAATAAAATCAATGTGCATCATTAAGTCTTATAGTTACTGTATAACTATGTGATAAGTAGGAGATATTCTGGGAAATATATGACATAGAAAAATCTTAGTTTTCCAGATAGCAAAATTCAGTTGCTCCTTGCCTTTGTGGCACTAACCCCCTGCGACTGTAGCAAAGCCTGCAAAAGAATACGTATCTATCCAGTAAGATACATTCCCAAATAAAATGCCCAGAAATAAATGTCTAATCATAAGGTTCAGTTTCACAGTCTTTATGAGGGTTTCTTTCAATTTAACTGCTTCTCACTTGTATCCTACTAAACATGGACTTTTCTACATACTTGATATACTTAAGAACCCAAAAGTGATGTCAGGCTCAAATCACCAGGAGAGGATTCTGAATCTTACATAAAAGTGATAGAAATGTAGAAATGTCTATATTAGAAGTTCTGAGTCTAGTTAATTGATTTCTTCCTTAACAGTTTTTTTTTTGTTTTGTTTTGTTTTGTTTTTGTTTTTGTTTTTAGTAAACAGTTACGTATTTGAGCTCTTACGGAGTTTGGATCTTAAGAAAGAGATAAAACAAAATATCCAGGAAAAACTGAAAACAGGTATGCTAGCACAACTGCTGCTTCAAAATATGAATGCTGGAAATGGAAGACTCAGAGATTTCCACGTATCCTTCTGTTACCCTTTTATACCCATAATACTACCCATTTGGAGCCTGAAAATGATGATCATAAAAGAACCCTATAAACAAAAGAATCACACACAAAAAAGTCGTATCTACAAACATGCATTCACACACATAGGGATGTCTTATTAGAAAAATGCTATCATCTTGGGGTGTCTGGGTGCCTCAGTCAGTTAAGCATCCAACTCTTGATTTCAGCACGGGTCATGATCTCAGGGTTGTAAGATTTAGCCCCACTCTGGGCTCCAGGCTTAACTGGGGTCTGCTTGAGATTCTCTCTCTCCCTGTCTCTGCCCCTGACACTGCATGTTCTCTCT
This sequence comes from Enhydra lutris kenyoni, assembly GCF_002288905.1. Taxonomy (NCBI): domain Eukaryota; kingdom Metazoa; phylum Chordata; class Mammalia; order Carnivora; family Mustelidae; genus Enhydra; species Enhydra lutris. Next base: position 15,357,566 of record NW_019154105.1, on the reverse strand, counting down.
CTAAAATAAATAAATAAATAAATAAATATTTTAATAATATTGCTCTCATCTTATATTTAGTTTCCTTATTTCTGAACATTTAGTTTCCTTATTTCTGAACAAACAAAAATCTGCAAGGCAACAACTGGAACAAAGACATAAATCACAGGGGAGGTCGAGGATAGATATATATATCTCCTAGTTGCCAGGTAACTTTATCTTATATTTCAAAAGTTTGAAAACTTTAGTGCAACCTTCTAATGTTAAAAAAAAATTTGGAAAACTGAAATATAAACCAATAAAAGTGGCTCTGGTAGCACAAACTTCATTGAACAAGTTCAGGGTTCTAACTAAAATTACCACTGTGGTCTGAGTCACTTCCACTTCAACAAGTAGAGAGTTTCTCATTAACAAACAATTGATTATTTAACAATCAAATTTTATTACAGATCCATATTTAATAAGCAATCTCCTCGCCTTCTATCCCCTTCTTAATCTAATCCATATTCCTGGATATGAAAATATTAATGATGACTGATTCCAACAGACTTCTGCCTTGTCCCCTAGCCTACTACCATAGCATCTAGAAGAAGTTACTTGGTATGAGAAGCTAATCCAATGGTTAATCTGTAGATATGCTATCTAGAATCTGTATGGGAATAAGAAAAAGCAAAGAAAAGAAAACAGATTGACAGTTGGAGTCAAAAGCAGAGACAAACCTGATCCATGAATGGTTACTATTATCTCTTTATTTATCTCTATTCTTGATTATAAGAATTCCTGGGTATACAGGCAATCAGCTAGTGACAACATTTCTCACCATGACTTTCAGATAGATGCGATCATCTGTCCACATTCAGGCAGATTGGACATGAGAGAAATGACATATAACTTCCTAGATATCTCCGTAAAGCTGAAGGCACTGCTCTGGGCTTCTCTAGTCTCCTTGTTTCTAACTGAAAAAAATGGTGAGGAATAGCATTCCAGGTTGAGGACCGTAGAGACATTCTGCCAGCCAGCAACCCTTCGTGATCTCATGAAGCATGGTCTGCCTACCCACACGTAACTGCTAATGAAGAGAAAAGCAATTTTCTCTCTTGTTTGACATGTTTTATGTTTCTTTGTTTTGAGGGGAGCCTGCACCCTATCTAATACAGAAGCTAAATGGCAGTAATTTAATATAAGTATTAAAAAGTAAACCAACTGGAGGTAGAAGGGCATAATAATGTAGTTGGGGGAGAGAGAGGTTCTGAGTCTAAACAAATGGACTGGATTAGAACCCAGTTGTCCCAGTTACCAGCTTTGGAAACTTGGAAAAAATTAATACCTCCTTGTTTCAAATTCTGTAGTTCTAAATGAGGACAAGAATAGCTTACTCCCAGAGGTCGTTAACATTTACAAAGTAATGCAAAGTAGAATAGAGTGTGTAGCCTGCCAACTAGTAGGTGCTCAAAACATGTGAGTAATTACTGTGACTGGCAGAGAGAAAAGTGAAGTTTCCTAAGCACCTGTGGGTGAGGTTCCTTGTCTCCCACTCTCCCTAAGACTAGGTTCCTCCGTTTTTGTTTGAATTCTAGTGCTTGAAATTCACATCTTAAATCCCTTTTCCCTCCAACAAGCTAAAGGCATTCTGTTCCTTTTGACCACGAAACAGAAAAACTGAGAGGCAAATCATGTTTCTGGATAACTTACTTTTAAATAAACGTGGACTTTGTAGAGATAATTTATCCCAAAAGGTGACATAGGCTAAATAGACAGTAATTTCAAAAAGTTTAATTATGTGCATTAATGACAAACAGTTTTATTCAGGACAACCATAAAGTTATAGAAGCATGTAGCAAGAATAATCTAGCTTGCACTATTGAACAAATGGCATAAAGTATACAAATGGCCTCACCATAGAGCATTTCTTATCACTCCTACTAGATGATCAGAGCTTAATTAAAGATCCATGGATCTAGGGAAAGATGAAAATGTATCCTCCTTTCTTATAGCCATAAAGGTATTAATTATGATATTAAATAGTTCCTTCTATTTCATCATTATTCTATCCAAGAATGAGTCAAAGATGTCATGCTAGAAGGTTCTTAAAATTATTAAAATACAAACAGAAAAAAAAAAGAAAAGAAGGAGGAGTGGATGAGGTTGGGGAAGAGGAGGAGGAGGAAAAGAAGACAAAATATCAAGGAAAACCCTTGTTCAAATATGATTAAGGGAGTGAAGATAGCCTTTTATGTGTCAGCATAAGGAAGATACAAATGAGGTCTGAATATAACAAAAACGATTCTTCTTTAATTGTTTTTAAGCAGATGTGAAGTAGAAATACAGTCATAATTCCATTTGCTTCCATAATCATGTTCAATAGTTTGTTAACATACTGCAAACAGATGAAGGGAAAAGGATGTTATGATAACTGTTCTAAGAGGTTGAAAACAGCTGTGATGTGATCAGTAGAGAAGTAACAACCTCACTGAATTGATATCAGAAAGAAAGAGTATTTGAGGAAATAATGAGGTTTTAAATTAGCCTTTTCAACTTTTTTTTTTTTTAAAGATTTTATTTATTTATTTGTCAGAGAGAGAGAGGGAGAGAGAGCAAGCACAGGCAGACAGAATGGCAGGCAGAGGCAGAGGGAGAAGCAGGCTCCCCACAGAACAAGGAGCCCGATGTGGGACTCGATCCCAGGACGCTGGGATCATGACCTGAGCCGAAGGCAGCTGCTTAACCAACTGAGCCACCCAGGCGTCCCAGCCTTTTCAACTTTTTAAAGGAAGTTTCTTGAAATCATATTGTCTTCAAAACCTGAATAATTCTGCTAAAGCTTCACTCTTTGTCATTTTTATTGTTGTTATTGTGAATCATATTAATGATGATACCACTTTTTTTCTTTTATAATCATACAGTAAGTTAAATAATAAGCTAAAATCATCAAACCTTATTTTATAATAAAATTTGCACACACCTACTACATAGTTTCCCAACAAATGTTTTTGAAAGGCTATGCTGTTCTGAGATCATTCTTTCTAGTTAAAATGTACAAAAATGGCCTTATGTAATGTGATCTTTCTATAAGGATATTCCACTGATAGGAAGAAGATACTAATGAAAAAAACATCCTGCAAAAAATTAATCACACTGTAACAAATGTTAGGAATTCATAGACACTTATCATGACTGTCATAAACAGGTGAGTACCAATAAGAAAGGTTGCCCATACTGTATTTCACTGTCCTCCCTTATCCATGGTTCCACCTTCCATGCTTTCAGCTACTGTGGTCAGTCATAGTCTGGAAGCAGAGATCTTTCCTCTGACATGTTCTCAGAAGGTCAACAGCAGTCTGACACTAAGTCACAATGCCTACATCATTCACCTCACTTCATCTCATCACGTAGGCATTTTGTCACATCATAACAAAGAAGCGGTGTGACTGTACTACAATAAGATATTTTGAAAGAAAAAGAGAATCTACATCCACACAACTTTTATTACAGTTTGTTGTTACAATTGTTCTATTTTATTACTTGCTATGGCTGTTATTCTCTTACTGTACTTCATGTGTAAATTAAACTTTATCATAAATATGTATGTATAGGAAAAACATGGTATATATATATATGGCTCAGTACTATCCATGGTTTCAGGCATCTTTTGGGGGTGGGGGCACAACTATATAAAACAAAGAATATATCCTTAAATCCAAAAGAGTATTCTGAAAACATATTTTTCCAAATCAAAGAAATATGAGCATGAAAAGTTTTTTTTTTTTTTTCAAAAGAATCAAGTTGTCTCTTGTATTGCACACTTTTATATGAACAATGGGACTGATGTGACATCAGTCTAACTTTGTCACTGGAAATTCTATTATTCAATAAGCAATCATTTTTGCCCTCCCTGAACGTTTATTTTTCCCTGAGTTTGGTGCCCAGAGGATGTTTTTTTCAGTGAGTGTTTAAAAAACAATTTATATGTTGACAGTCTGAAAAACTATAGTAAAAGTTAAAAAGCAGAGCAACAGGTACATTTTTTTAAAATGTACTACAAAAAGAAATATTTCAAAAGATTCCTGGAAACATGAATTTAGGATAACAGGTTCCTCTTATACCACTAATCACACAATAATTCAAAAACTTCAGATTTATTTAACTTCTACGTGGTTTCACCTAAGCTATTCTGTTGCCACATTGCAAGACAGAAAACCAAGTGTTCCTAACGCAGTTTTCCTTCTTGGATGCCTTTTTTTTTTTTTTTTCTTTTCCTTTCTGTAATAGTATAAAGTTTGGAATCTTCCCACGCCCAGCCCCATGCTAGAATCACATAGTAGTCACTTTTTTTTATGAAAAATCCTTTTCAAGTGTTACTCACTGGACACATTAAAGTGGTAGTCAGATCTGATTCCTGACTTCTGTTTAATGGGAGGAAACAAATACTTTTCCACAAAGAAAAGGCCTTGAAGATGACTTGAGATGGAGACATGATAGTACCATTTTAAGCCTCTCTCCCTCACTCTCTCTCTCTGGCCCCCATCCCCCCCCACCCTCCCTGTCCTCCTCCCTCCCTCTGTGCCCTCCTCCCCCCTCCTTCTGTCTCCTTCTCCCTCCCTCCATCTCCTCCCCCCCTCCTTTGTCCTCTCCCTTCTCCCCTTCTCTCTCTCCTTCCTTCTTCTCTTCCTCTCTTTAGAATTTTCTACTTTTAAGAAAAAAAATGGTGTTTAGGATTTTGTTTTATTCTAAGTTTCCAATGTGTATTCTTTCTCTAAACTGTGTTTAAACAGACAGGATATAAAATTCAATCATGATGGAAAAACTATTTTGTGGCCACAAAAGTAGGCAGATGCTACTGTTATGAATACACTTGTCATCAAAGCAGCAAAAATTTACCCAAGCTTATTTTTTTATGCCCTAGAAATGTTAGTACTGCTCATTGAAAGTAATAGGATGTTAAAGAATCAGGCATCTGTGACCCTCTTGTTGTGTCCTTGCTATCTGCTCTCTGTTAACTTGGTTGCATTTTTCTTCTCCCTGCTTATATGGTCTGATAAGATGTCAAATGGGATCACTTATTAAAGGCAATCCCCCTGGATCTGGTAATCCCACAAAGGATGGGATCTCCATTTTCCAAAGTAAGTTTCCCATCATTCCCCATCAGATAACTACAAAGATTCTTGGTCTTGACCAATGCATCTCAAAGCAGAAAGATGAAATCATAACATGATGCTAAGTGTTGAGCAGTATTTATAAAAAATAGAGAAAATTCTTATCAGTTATTTCTTAGACCTAGAGGTCCAGAAGAGAGAAAAAATTTATAGACTCTACCTACTAGTAGAAAAATCTAACATAATAGGATATGAATAACATAGAAACCAGAAAACAAGGAATACCAGAGCTCAGACTCAATGAGTAGCAATAGAAAGCAAGGTGCAAATAGAAAGATAAAAATGTTTTAGAACAATGGATGATTTTTCTATATGATAGAAGAGAAGTGCAACACATATAAGCCACCACTCTTTAGATTCAACAGAAGCTTGCATATGGGGCCAATGATTTGGTCTAATATCAGTGCACATGGTCTGAAATAAAACCTGTTGGCAATAACGGATCAGTGGTCCAATGACAGTAGACCATTAGTGACAACTTGCAGATATCTTTGCTACTGTCCACTGATTCTCAAAAGCGATGTATGATGCCAGGTTTTTTAAGTTTGTTCACTTAGCAACTGAAATTCTCACTGAACGACATTAAAGACACCTGAAAATCATAGGCTTTCTTAATCTTATGAGCATACTATGCACAAGTTACAACATGCCTGAACTTCAAGATCCCTGAAGTCAAATGCTACAAAAAAAAAAAAAAAAAAGAGTTAGCATGATTATTATAAATAACCACTGAGTTCCCATCTATCATTAATGGGAATGTTATTTTTAGGAGGTAACGCTTTCTAAAATATTTTACTAATTTAAAATAATTTTACCCAACCTCCAAAATACCCTGTATGCATAATATATGTACTGAAAATTTCAACCTCTTCCCCAACAGAATAATTATTCATAAGTTCCCATATGACTGGAAGCAACAGGTCTGTAATGGAAATGTCACTGCAACCTTAAATATAGCATTCACAGCCATGAAAACTGTAATAACAGATGCTCCCAACGCCTGGTGTGATGAATCAAGGCAGAGAAGGGAGAGGAAGAGGTCTGTGGAGGTGTCTGTGTGGAATGGGGGAGAAGAGTGTCTTATAAACACGGGAGTAAGCAGATGGCAATGACGGAGGCATGCTGGCGTAAATTTGACTTTTTCCACCCTGGGACTTCTCTGCTACCTGCAGTTACTTATACATCAATTGGACAAAATAATGAAGATTCAAAGGCAAGTGGGGGAAAAAAAGAAAGAACAAGAGTGACTTTATGGCTATTACTTTGGTGATGAGAACAAAAGAAAATAGGCAATAAAAAAGAGCAGATGAGACAGGGAAGCTGTTTTTAAAAAGGTCAGCCAATATACACTGACTAGGCTCTCTTGACATATTCCATGGTCTAAAGTAGTTCATAATCCATTAATTTTTATTTTTTTCCTACTGTTATATTAAACGATGCTCTAGGTAGGAGAAAAACATTTTAAAAATTCTCTTGGGATTCTTTTTTTTATTATGATAAAATAGGTAATTCAAGCTATTTTCCCCCCTCAGGGGAAAAAAAGGGGGGGCAGGACAAAATCCCTTGAAAAATATCTCTTTGCTGTTCAGGGACACTTTTGCTAACATAATTTTGACTCCCAAACTGAGGTTAAGTGGCTCTTTTGAAAGCCACAGAGGTTTAGGGAAAGAAATTTGAATTTAGGGCCACCCAAAGGCAGGTGCTGCGGGATCCCAAGGAAATACTATTGCAGTGGAAAATGACCCCAAAGGGCTGCACACCAGGTAAGCCACAGGCAATTTCATATGGAATTTTTCTCAGCTTCAAAATAAAATAAGATTAAATCAGAGAGGGAGACAAACCATAAGAGACTCTTAAACTATAGGAAACAAACTGAGGGCTGCTGGAAGGGAGGGAGGTAGGCAATCGGATAACTGGGTAATGGACATTAAGCAGGTCACATGGTGTGATGAGCACTGGGTGTTATATGCAGCTGATGAATTACCAAACTCTACATCTGAAACTAATGATGCAATATGTGTTAACTAATTGAATTTAAATAAAATAAGTTAAAACAAGAATTCTGCTCAGCTTCAGATTATCTGCATTCTTGAAAACAGATGGAGATGATCTCAGATGACCACAAATAATGGGTCAAAAGAGAACATTCTCTATAGAGGAAAGTATTATCACCTTTCAAGTTAAATAATCACACGGGTTTTCCAATAAAATATACAATACATAATTAAAAATAACCAGGACTGCAAAGCAGGGCAGCGTGAATAAAAACCACCCAGTCCAAAACAACAAGAAGTATCAACTGACTTGTGGGGACTACAGTATTGATACTAGCAGGCATGGATACTGAATAACTATAAATAACTATTCTAAATAGCTATATAAAACAAGATATGTCCAATGAGAAAAATATAAGAATAACATGTTTTGAAATTAAGAAAATTTATTGAAAAATAGGAATGTATAACAAAATTAGGAATTCAGTGATTGGACATATTAAATTAGACAAAGTATAAGACAAAAAATAGGAATGTATAACAAAATTAGGAATTCAGTGATTAGATATAGCAAATTAGACAAAGTATAAGAAAAGTCAGTGGACTAAAACATAAGTAAGAGGAAAAAAATTCCAGATTGATATATAAAAAGAGAAGAATGAAAAATACAGAAGAAAAAGTATAAGATAAAGATAATACTAAGAAATACTGACCTACCTCTAGTTGGAGTCAGAAAAAAAGGAGGAAATATAAAATGAGACAAAAGTAATGTTTAATAAAGTAATGACTAAGAAATTTCCAAACATAATAAAAGATGTGAAACCACAAATTCAAGAACTCTTATTTGTTTCAAGCAAGAAAATTTAAAGTAATACATTAAGGGAAATTGTCTATGTTTCATGTTTCTGCAGGTTTTACAAGCAGAAGCACTAATTGGCTTTGTTCTAGACTTTTACACGATGCTTATATAGCAAACCGATTAGATAATAAAGTTATTGCCTCAATCTGGAGCAAAGAGAGGTTTCTGCATGCTCCAGTAAACAAAGGTAAAGCTATGAACTCTCATGTTCCCTCAACTTGAGGTCTCTTGCTTGAAATGCAACACACTGAGTGCAGGTGTCACGTGGCCCCTGGCATCTCTATCTGGGATGAGGCTCAGGAAAATGGCACAATAGTTTCACTAGTGATAATGTTGTGAATAACAGAGTCCTTTGTCTCTACCCTAGGAGCATCCTGTCTTCTGTCAAAGTGCATGAAACTGTGGCAAGATAACTGTTTTAGCTTCAAAGTCAAGTAAAAAAGAGCAGATCTTTCAAAGTTATTGATATATATATATAGATAGATACAGATATAGATATAAATTTTGCTAAGAGATATCTTGCTATATATATGTATATATATATAGATAGATAGATAGATATCTCCGGTAAAGTCAACATATATATTGATATATATTTTGCTAAGAGATATCTATATCTATATATATCTATATCTATATATCTATATCTATATATCTCCAGTAAAATCAAGACAAATATATTGATATATTTATATATATAGTATATATATATATATATATATATATATATATGTATGTATCCAGTAAAGTCAAGACAAAAATAAATCTGAATATCAGAAAAAAATGTCAGATTACAATCAAATGAGAAAAAGTACACTAACAGTTGTCTTTTCAATAGAAAACATGGAAATGAGAAGGTAATGGAATGATATCATCAAGTCTTGGAAGATAATTCCAGCAATCTAGAATTCTATAATCAGCAAAAACATTCTCAATATTCAAGGTGGTTTTCAGATAAACAAATTGATAATATTTATTACCAGTAGACCCACACTTAAGGAATTCTAAAAGGTACTATTCTGGCAACAAGAATATGATTATAGATGGAAGACCTCAGATACAGGAATGATGATAACATAGCAAAGATGTAAATGTATGGCAAAATTTAAGTTAATAATTATTCAACAATAATGTGCTTTAGAAATATAAAACCAATCAAAATAAAAGACAGCAATGGCATTCAGTTTGGAAAAGAGTTGGTGGTACAAAATTTTCTAAGTTTTTTTTTTTTTGAAAGAAAGACTCATTTTTACTCATATTGGTTATACTATTAGTAACGTTTATATACTTATAACAAGTAATATTGATTCTTTAATTTCAGAGTCCTAAAAACTTAGCTATTCCCATGCACATAGTACAATTATTCTGACCATCAGAAGGTAGTGGTTAATTAATTATATGTTAAAAATTTTGTAAACTATCAAGTCTGTACATGGCACCTACTTTTCGGCAATTTTCTTCTCCTCCTGCAAACTGGTGGAATGATATTCACCTTAAATAGGCTGAGCCATGCTTCAGGTCTCAATATATTTCTACCTGTCTTCTCAGTGAGACTGTTTTCACAGAGCAGGGAGAGAAAACGACACCAACCTCACTAATGAAGCTGTTGGGCCCTGTGGCCTGATGTCAGAACAGCAGATGCTGACTTCATCAGTATTTAAGTTACAGGAGCAGAGAATGTTTTCTAGTTGAGCATTGTCCCAGTTCTTTGAACCGACTGCCATGGTTTCCTGGAGCTTGACCACATTACAATTTTCACACTTAGCAACTGTAAAATTGTTAAAGCGATATCTTTCCACACGGTTTATCCTTTATTACTGCAAAGTTTGGCATACCACCTTAGTTACGGGCTTTAAATGCCACTTTCATCACTTCCCAGGGTAACCTTGGCCATGAAATCGGAAAATCAGATCATTTTCTGGTCCATTTTCTTCTTTTTCTTTGGATGAGATTAGATTTTGCTACGCTTGACTGACAAATCTCATTTAGTATTCAAGGAGAGGCCCAGGCCCCGACCTCTTTAAGAAGTGGGAGGTGAGATGTTTTAGGCAGTGATAAGGAAGAAAGGACCAATTTCAACTCATCACACAAAGGCAATTAGTGATAAATTCACACTGTGAGACAAAAATACTTGTAAAAGTGTCTCTTAGTGTCAGATCACAACATTATTTAAATGTACCAATCATGTTCAAGGGTTTTCCTCTGCATGTTCTGTTTTCCTTTCAAATTATATCTCTAGGTCTGTTAAAAGGTAAAGCATGAACCAAAATTATTTCTACCTGATTAAATATCCTCCACAATTAATGGGAAAGAATCATATTTTAAGAAAGAACCAACATGAATCCAAGATAGATACATTTTCTATGAAATGTTAACTTAAGGCCAATTGCTTTATTATTTAATAAAATGATTAGCTGCTGGGTTGTACCCATTCCAGTTATTACCTGCTTTGGGGACATCTATCCATTGTAGATGGATGAAAAAGTGTGGTTGGAGAAAGGGTGAAAATAATAATTGACAAATGCCTTAGAATTAATATTATGTATTCTAGATTTTGTTCTATGAGTACAGTAGGTTTAGAAACCTCAACGATGAGTTTAGGGATGAGTTGGCATTTTGAAATCTATGTCCTACACAAATTTACATTAAGCTGATCGAAAGAAGAAAGTCAACTAGGTATATTATCATGAGAATTTGAGTAAGCAAATGGATCAATGGGACAGCCAAGCCATTTTCTTTCCTTTAGAGAATTGTTCAACATTGGAAGGCCATTTGACTTAAATACACAAACTTGGAATAAGAACAGTATAATTAAAGGACAACTGGCTTAAAATGATTGTTAGTTTATGTTGATTTCCACACTACCGCCTTGTTGTTTTTCTAAACTTCTTTATCTCAATAGTTGCATTTCCAGAAACTGTGATTTCATATTTTATATCATTGAGGTTCTAGTTACATCAAAGAGAACTTTTAGCTGTCTTCCAATTTCTCTTTAGATGTATTTAGTTTCTGATGTGTTTCCAATCAGTTTGGGAGTCTAGCCAAATACCTAGTAAAATAATAAGCTGAAATCCATTCCTAAAATGTTATGTGAGGAAGAAATGTGGATCATAGTAGCTTGCATAAAGTGCTAAATAAATATTTGTGAAATTGGGCCATCTCCCTTAATCTCTCCAGCTATATAAATACTGCAGTGCACATATCAGGTATTCAAATGTGGGAGTCAAATGTTTTGAAATCAATTATATATGAAGAGATTCTCAGCTGCCTCAAAATTTAAATAACTTCTTTTTCTCCAAAATGGAAAATCCTTTAGTAATATGGCAATATGCACCATCCTAATAGAAAACTCTAGTGAATTTTGATTTTATTTTATATATTAGATATATTTCTGAGAAGCTATGCAAAGCAAGAGAAAAAAAATATCCTCAGGGAATTTCATTATATTTTCAGTAAGGTATCTCTTAGCAAAAATGTTGTCTTTGGTACATGAGAAAAGTTATTATGTACCTAGGAATTTCAATGTTCATTTCAAAAACGACTCTTCTTTTATCCTTGTCCTTCTTACATCATATACCCTTTGAAGATGCCAGGCAAGTAAGGAAAGATTTCTGCAAATCTCAAAGATATACAGCCTCACTTAAAATCTCATATATGTATTAAAATTAAAATTAATATTAATATTAATATAGCATCTATGATTTCCATTTTATTATTTTCATTCATTTCATGACACTTTATCATTTACTTATTATTTAGCTGTAATTTTGACTATACTATTGATGAGATCAGTAACATTCAGTTTTATTTTATTTATCAAATGATTATTTTCAAGTATGTACATATTAATTTGTCTTAAAAGTTAACATGCTATAGGATATAAAAATGAGTTTTTGACCAAATCTGAGAGTTAGGCAAGAAATAAAGTGGTAAAATAAAATTAAATATGTAGATAATTATAATAAAAGTATATTATAGGTGTCATTTCCCCTAAAACTACACTCTAGTTTTTTCAAGTACTTCATCTACATTTTATTAATAAAATATTCCTTTAGGTATGGATTTATTAACCATTAAATATATTTCCATGTTGAATTTTCTTTTACTGTATATAAGGGTTCTCTCATTCTAAAGATAGATATATAAATTGTCTGATTATATTCATATATCCAATATTTAGTGGGAATGCACCCTATGTCAGCAATTGTATTAAGGCTTGGTTGTGTAACTGGAAGGTGAGCATGTCATCATCAACAATGATGTAAAACTGTTACACCAACTTTTTTCAGAGCAAATGAGATGGCTTTATTTTTAATTTCATGTGTTTCACTACTCTGACATACTATTCAAAGTTAGGCTACTTCATCAAATTCTTAGGAGATCATTCAAATATTCTGACAACTGACAGTAATTGATTATTTAGTGTGGATTTTTAATTTCCAAACCACGTAGCCTACTAATGCTACAAAGAGATATATGCTGTATTCAGACTGTCAAATAGAAAACACTAGGATAACATCCAGGAGACAATATTTTTGATTTGGCATTTTTCAATCTCTATTTGCTTAGAAACTTTTTATTTTATATAAGTTGTTATCAATTGTAAGGGGAAAAAAGCTAGGGAGAATATATAAAGCTTTCCATATTTTCAAGATTTTATTTTTCAAACCCAAAACTTTTTAACTCCATTCCAACTAAACTTTTTTAAATAATGCAATTCAATAAAATGCTCTAATGCTGATGAATGTACACAGACTTCACCAAATTCTATTGATTTTTATAACGTCAATAAGACCTGTACCCTCAGCAGCCGTTCCTCATACAGAAAACACATCTTTCTACTGACATATCAAGTTTGAAAAAGCATAAAGCCAATTTGATGGCAAGTGTGGATATGTGTTATTTCACAACCAGTCCGATTAAATGGAACAGCCTCAAGAGATCTTGCAAGAACTATTATGATGTCAATAAAATGTTCCATGAGTGGCAGGGCTAAGCCAGGGACAATTCACTCTCTCACTAGTGGGAGTCCGGTCACACGCTGAGAACACTCTGAGGAGTACTCACCAGGATTAGAAATAACCTCAGCATGACCGATATAATTTCTCCTCTCCACAAAAATAAGCATTTAACAAGTGTGGGCCAGAGAGAAATATTGAATTAGAAGGATTAAGCTATATTTCTACCACTAACAATATATTTGCGTTTGGTAAAAACACTTTATCCAACGGTATCATGTACATGGTGATCCACGTTTCAACAGGAAAAAATTCATAGAATTCAGAGGATTCTAAGGAATTTAAAGATTAATGTAAAAATATTAATTGATACTAGTTTTATCTCTAATGCTATTTTCACAGTATAGATAAAATTTAGTAAATAGACTGTTAGCTTCAGGACTTAGCTTTATTTTAGCTATGGATGAGTGGCCTATAATATGATATAGCCCAGGAAAAGATCAGGATCCATTTTTGCTTTCTTGCATTGGCTAAGACCTCAATTAGTATTTATTAAAAGCCATCACATCTACTAAGGTTAGTAATAGAGCATTCTGTAGTATGGAAACCGTTCCGGATTCTGTTCCAATTCCATATGAAGTGAGTTTTCCTTCACTTTCTCTATCAAAAAATCATTAACTGATATAAATTCTGTTTGTGTTCTTTATTTGGGCAACTGTAGGTCTCATTTTCTCATTTCTCAGTTTCTTATTTGATGAAGTATGTGATAAAACTTGGAAATAGAGGAATAGGACCCATGTATAAATTCACTAAAATTTACATGGATATTCTAGGCTTCACAGTTGGAGGTAAAAATGAAAACAGACTTGAGGAAGGATGTGGTAATAGAGATTGTGGCAGAACATTTCTCATGCATCATGGGGTATTGATGTTTTATTCTCACTTTGTTGCTACACACCTTAACCTCATGAATTTATTTATGGATTTTGGGGGCAGATATGTTGGGAATCAGTATGAAGCACAAACGATCTACAACTATTATCATTAAAAAATTAAAGTTAGCTAAATGCTTTTATGAACTCTGATCTGTATTTTGTAAGTATTAAATTTATAATTATCATTATCACCATTTATTAGGCAAATGTTTTTGGACTGTGTATGTTGTGCCAGCCTTTAATCTAGGCACTGAACCACAACAGTAGAGAACAGAAAAATAATAAAATCCTGAAACCAAATTCATGGACACCATCTCACTAAGTCATTAATCCAGGAGACCAGACAGATACCTGTATGAAACAAGAAGTTTTGGTGAGGAGGTAGAAGGCAGAGCCAGAAAGCATAGATGCAGTGACATTCTAGCAACCATGTGGGGCTTCAGAAATGGGTAAACAGGGAAATAGCTGAAAACTTTGAAGTATTGTGAGAAAAAAAAAAAAGGAGCAATATTGCCACACCATTGATTGATTATTGAAATGATTCTATAATTTCCAAGTCAACATTCTTCTTAAGCTGTACTCCTCAGAAAATTTATTTTCCATCTTTCTCTACCAGGTGTGTAAGTGTAGTAATATGTACATTTATTGATACAACAAATCACACCTGCATCAAGTTACACTTGATGTATATTTAAATTTCCCACAATTCATTGATAAAAATGGAACCCAAAATGCACACTGGTATTGCTTAGGAAAAATTAAATATAGCATCAGTAGGATATTTCATTCATATCATGTCTCCCAGTTAACCATTTTCTCTTCATTTTTGATACGTGTGTGTGCAGGCATGTATGTGTATAGTATTCATTGAACACCTCATATCCTAAGCACAGTAGGACAAATCTTTAAAAAACGCGTTCAGTCATTTTGGGAATCTATTCTTATGTCCTTTTTGCAAGAAAGGAAAATAATTATAGAATATCTATTACTGGAACGTAACTCGGGTTTTCTGCCTGGAGACTTAACATTTTATTCAAGATGTCAAAGTTTGCCCAAAGCAAATTTCATTAGAGAATTCTTAAAAATAAAAGATAAGGATTGTTTCTAAAACAGGTAATAATTACCTGACACAATTTTTTTCTCTTTTATTAAAATAAAGGTTTTCTAAGATAAAGTTTTTCATTGTAAATTTCACCCATTTCTCATTTATCTTTCTTCAGTCGCCTTCTTTGATTCCTTTATTTACTTATGAACAACGGTTTTTAACTTAGAATCTGGTGCATTATTACAGATACTCATAAAGATATTAAAAGCACACAGAAACACAGAGACCATTTTCATAATTTTAGAGATCACGTCAAAGTAAATCTGTAAGGCTTTGAATGAAAGCACTTAAATTGTCAATTCCCACAGCTGTCACACCAGCAGTGAGCAGAGACGGTCCCTGTCCATAGTGTACTTTGTAAAGCAGCCAGCTCCTCTTGGGCAGGAAATCATCCGTTCCTGGAAGTGTTCGCACAATCCCTTCTCCCAACAGAAACCTTGAGGTTTTTCTGTGGTCTCTCCGCAAAACTGTGTTTTCACAGTGATTTCACAGGCTCTTCATTTTCAATAAATATTAGCCAGCGGAGCTCCCTGGGTGGGTTTCCCCAGTGTCATGAGCTTTTGCAAGGAGGACATGTGGGCTTCTGCGAAAACCCTTATGGGTACGTGGATGTGCTGAGGGTCTTAGAATGCCTTACAGGGGAAAAAAAAAAATGCTGCCAGCCATTTCAGTGACTTCTAGACTGAATTTATTCATACCATATACCTGCGAAACAATTCTGAACTGACTTCACAGTTGCCGGCAGTTTTCCTTTACATGGTTGATTTCCGACAGGATGAAATGTCCTGATTACTGAAAAGCACATATTTTACATGAGTATATTAGTTTTAAAATTTTTTTTTTAATTTTATTTATTTATTTGACAGACAGAGATCACAAGTAGGCAGAGAGGCAGGCAGAGAGAGAGGAAGGGAAGCAGGCTCCCTGCTGAGCAGAGAGCCCGATGTGGGACTCGATCCCAGGACCCTGGGATCATGACCTGAGCCGAAGGCAGCGGCTTAACCCACTGAGCCACCCAGGCGCCCAGTTTTAAAATTTTATACATATATTCACCAAAGTAAGAATCGCGACAGTTTTGGTGCTGGCACATTAGCATATTATCTAATTCCATAAACATCTGACATGATAATGTTCAAATATAACCTCTTATTCACAAAAAAACCATGGACAGTTCAGTGAAAAAGGTCGATTTCTACGGCTGTGACATGCTAGGAAAGTGTGAAATATTATAATTTATTGAACCCTGGAACTTACGGCCCACTCCTTTGAATCAAACTGATTGTTTCTATCAGGTACCCCCAAAGCTCTTAGAGAATGTAGACTGATCATTTGGCTATTGCCGTCGTCACATAAATACTTTCAAATAAGAAATCTCTGAAGGAAAATTGACACATTTAATCCAGATACCTGCTTTGCATTTCTATAGGCTGTTTTCTGTGTGTGGTTTAGCAATGTAATTTCCTGAAAGCTAGGTTTCCTATACAAAAGAATACTTAGCCATTGTTCAGTATCACAACTTCATTTTCACCCCCATAGGAATAAAGATTTTCTTCCTTCCCTGTATTGTTCTGAAGGTATTTTCAAATAATTTTATTTTCAAATTCATAACATCTTCACACCGTTAGTAGGGAAATAGCACACGCAAGTGTTTATCAGTCTTATGATTAACTTCCTTATCTTTATATTCTATTTGTCCAGTCCATTTTGGAAAAGATATGGGAAGGTGATTGTATCTCTCTTCCTCTCTCGTATTTCTTCTTATTTCAGTTCACTGTCAGTTTTCTGTGACCCCTTCCAAATGCAAAGCTCTGTTTTAACTGTGTTTAGTTGGAGTCACTAGAAACCTATTCTGTGAACAGGAGTAGAGAAATGATGAAGGTAATACAATCCCTAGCTTAATCCTAAATATTTGTGCTCATATAAGTATCCTAGGCTAATACTCCTTGTCTGGTAAGTGACTCTCAGGCATTCCGAGGATAAATGAACTAATACAGAATATAGACAATATGCCTTCAGTGTTTTGAATAAAAAAATGCTTCTAAGTGAAATGCTGTGCTTTGATTATGGCTAAAAGACTCCATGTTGACTGTTCAAATAATCGCTCAGGGATCTTGTGCCCATCCATGTGTAGTCCTTCAAATCATTAATTCATAAGTTCTTGATTAGAATAAAACTCTCATATTCAAAACAACTGTAACTTCAAATCAACTTTATTAGTAGGTATAGGCATTTATTGTTACCAGTTAAGAATGGAATTCAAACTAAAATTTCAACACAGGATGATTTTAGGGCTTGGAATTATGGACGAAGAATTTTCTCAGTACCTACAGTGACACTGTTAAGAGACAAAAAGTACACATATTTTAAAAGATAGCAACTCAATTTCCTTGTTCCTCAAAACAAATGGGTTTTTAAATATATTCTTGACCGAAAAGGGGGAAGAGCTCTCAGATGCCTATACCGATGACAGCAGCATTATGGAATGCCAGATACTTTGTTAGGCAATCTGCCAGCAGCAAGAGCAAGTAGTGATGCTCTCCACAGTCATCGGTAAATGGGGTATCCAAGGTAGTGTCTGTTGTCCCTCTGCTCAGATGCATCATTCATAAACAAGGGGAGGCAGGAGTTAGACTGAGTACAGTGTGCTGAGGCATGGTATCACCTAGCCGGCGTGGATGTTTCTGAATTGAGGCTGTTTATGTGGTTCAATGATCTCATGGTCAATTCCTAATTTCTCACAAGTATATAAATACATGGAGAGTAAAAGCAGAAAGCGAGAGCAAAAGGAGCATTAGGCCATTGAAATTAAGACATATAGTATTGATTTAAACTTTTTCAATGCCTCAACTCATCACCAAGTCCGCGCACCTCCATTATGTTAAAAGCCAAATACATGTATTGATCTGGGGGATGTTTCTTGGAAACCATAAGGTAGAATGAACCACAAAAGGTTGGGGGAAAAAAAAAACATTCTAGGAAATAATTTTTAAGCAAAACTGATACACCAGCAAGTTGAAGATACACATAAGTGCTTAAAAATAATTGCTTTGCTGCTCTCAAAACAGTAGTATTCCTAGGGACTCCCAGTGGAGCGTAATACTGTAAGACATTTATGGTGACCATTTACTTTGACAGTGTTCAGAGTTAACCTAATCAATATCTGTAATCTAGTTAACTGTGTTTATCAGAAAGTTTGCACCTTCAACTGAATACAGCAGAGCTCTTGATTCTTCTGATTATTTGAGATTTTGAGTTAAATTTATAAGTCATTGGCCATCATTCCTTGAAAGAACCAGACTTGCTAAGCATTGAAATTATTCTATAGCAACAATTAGATAGCATTCCTCAACAGTAATCCAAGTAAATGTGGAGGTCCATAATTTTAATTGGATATTTTTTGTGGTTTTATTTCATTGATATGTTCAGGCAATTAATATAAGACAGTTATAGATTTCCTACTAGTACTGAAGAGAGCCACTTCTGCATTTGTGTTTATAATGTCATTGGCACTAAGAGACCCAAGTTTATATTTTACCTCGTAGGGCCATGCTTCTCAATTGTTTTTCTTACACAGTTTGAAGACCTTTAGGGTTCTCTAACATAACCTTGAATGTTTATGAATGTTTGTAGACCTTTAGGGACTACTTGAATTGCCTCGAGTTTAAGGGAAAATGCAATTAGGTTTTCTTGAAACTAGATTTTATATTATCATAAGAAAAAAAAAAAACTTTAAGGGTTATTTTTAACTTGTGGTTATTTTTATAGACAATTCATATAAAAGAACCCATAAGGAAATTTTGCAACTGCATGTACATGCATGGGTAAGACATATGGTTCCTTATGCAAGGGCGTTATGGAGAATATGTATACCAAAACATTCCTGACCTACTGAAGGTAGTAATTTTTCCCCCACTGTATTACAATTGTCAAAGGCAAACCTATTGAATTCTTTCCAACTTTTAAGAAATTATTTTTTAGAGAAATCTCACAAGTCTTCAAGACATTAAAGACACTGATTAATTAAAATACTGCACATACAACTTTTATTTTAGTTAAAATATTATGGTCAGAGTAATGTATACTTTCAAGAAGATATAATACAAATTCATTTCCTTTACTCTTTTTTTCTTCCTCTTATCCCCATTTTTTAAAATTACACATGGCTCATATGGAACACTTGGCTGATCCTTACTTCAGTGGTCCATCTGGCAGAACTGTCCCTTGTCCAAAACTTGCTGAGTTTTATTTCTTGGGTGTTGCTAATATGTGCATGGCTGATGGAAGCTTAACTGATTACTCTCAACTGAAAATATTTACAAGAATGAGTAAGAGTGGTCTTGAGTTCTTCCATCAAAGAAGTAGAAAAGAGAACATTCAGAACTATTTAGAGGCGTAAAATAGTTCAGCATTCTTCCATAACAGCACACAAATACCTTCTTAACCTGACAGAGAGGAATATAGTTATTTTTCTAGAAATGCAGTTAATAAGAAATTACATTGTGATAAGGTTTTAGGAACTAGAACTACAGTAAAAAGCTACTAAATTTAGAGATTTATCAGCAAATTTCTCAAGATAACATCTTATCTTCTTAGGAGAAGATAAGGAATAATCAGCATAAAATCTCTAATACCTGAGATACCACATGCCTACTTCTTCTTCCTTTTTTTTTTTTTTAAAGATTTTATTTATTTATTTGACAGAGATAGATCACAAGTAGGCAGAGATGCAGGCAGAGAGAGAGGAGGAGGAAGCAGGCTCCCTGCTGAGCAGAGAACCCAATGTGGGGTTTGATCCCAGGACACTGGGATCATGACCAGAGCCGAAAGCAGAGGCTTTAACCCACTGAGCCACCCAGGCGCCCCACATGCCCACTTTTTAATCAGTGTGAAGACTAATGACTTGAGGTGAGCATGGTTTTGATAAGGATATTTTAAAATTAGCACATGAAAAATGCTTAGTTTTTCATTAGAGGGAAATAAAGCCATTTCCCTCATTTCTGTCCTATTGAAAAATCTT
The DNA here is from genome assembly GCF_002288905.1 of Enhydra lutris kenyoni. Taxonomy (NCBI): domain Eukaryota; kingdom Metazoa; phylum Chordata; class Mammalia; order Carnivora; family Mustelidae; genus Enhydra; species Enhydra lutris. Next base: position 15,337,566 of record NW_019154105.1, on the reverse strand, counting down.
AAATGGGTAATGAGAGAATTTTAGATACAAAGTTTTAGGAACTAAATGTGTTCAAAAGCATGTTTTCAGAATTTATCCATCTGTTTAGAAAAATCCAACATTAATAAATCAAAACGAGTACTATAACATATTCCACAATTACTAGAAATTTTCCTCTCAAGTTATGTTTTGTCCCAGATCCCTTGTAAACTACCAGGTACTAAGTGTTAAATTAATTTATCATCTGTTATTCTCCATTTACTCTCAGCTATGCTTAATAAATCTTTAAACAAAAAAGGAAAACATCTTTCAGTCCAGATTTGACCTCTGCATACATATTTTTACTTGGGGTTTCACCATCCCAAATAACTCAAGAGAAATGTGTTTCTTACATATTAATTGGTGGTGCTCTTAGAAATACAGTATAGATACCAAAGAGCCACAAAAGCAAATTCTCTAAAGAAGTTCTTCAAGCTAAGAAAGAACCTTTGTCTAAAATGTTAGAAACACTTCAATTAACTTTTCTAAATTATATTTCCTATTCAGTTGTGGATAATTGTTGCTGTCCCTTACCAGAAATTTAAATATTACATAAGAAATTACCAACATTACTCCTTCCTTTTCTCCCTCATTTCCATGTGATTTTGAACTTTGTTTGAATCTACAAACTGGTTCTATACATTTTGCTTTCTATAAACTTAGCTGTGTGTTTATTTTTTATCATATCCTTTTAGAAGCACGTGTGAATGATGGCTTAGTTCAGCCCTAATCACCCCAGTCCTATTTCTATAAACTTTATACCCTTTCTAGCTTCATATACAAGTTATTCAAAACTCAGCCAGTAGAGTACCTGGTATTCTTTTGAGTTGTCTTAAACATTTTCAGATGCTACGGACCATATGAAGTAGATTAATATTTCCTTAACTACAAAAAATAAAGTAGAACCAAATTAAGCTATATTATATATATATATTTAGATTGATATACATTCACACTTACAGAAACAATGAAGAATGCAAGGAATGGCATCACCTATCAACTGTCTATATTTCCTATTATTGTTATTTCCCCTATTTTAAAATTTATTCACTGTTAATCTATGATGCTATTTCACACAAATGCACCTTGAAACAAATCTTGTGGTTTTCTATACTTCTTCCTTATTAATTACACAGACTATATCATCAAATATTATATAACTAATTAAAATATTAGATAGGGTCCTGGCAAGGTATATAAGGTATTTTATAGAAAGTCACTTAATATTATTCACATCCAGTTGCAATATACTAAGTGACACCTCACAGGGTTCCCTAAAAATTCATTCCAAGGAACTAAGACTTTTCTAAAACATCCTTACATAATAAACTTTTTCAGAAAATAAGTTCCCAATGTCAGTGGTAACCCATTTGCTAAATGGATCAGAGGTAATAGAATTTTAGCCAGCTAAATCTTTTATCATTAAGCAATCTTGGGAAAAGAGCACTTTAAATTTGCTGCCTAGTATATTCAACCTAATTATTCTTTAAAAACTCTCTTTTTAAGCCTTCACAAGGTATTTAATTTCTAAACTTGTACTCTTACATAACAAAGAGACTTAGAACTTATAATTATGTGTTCCAGAAAAATTTAATAAGTGATTTCTTTTTTTTTTAAGATTTTTTTTTTTTTAATCTGACAGATTACAAGCAGGCAGAGAGGCAGGCAGAAAGAGAGGAGGAAACAGGCTCCCTGCTGAGCAGAGAGCCCTATGCGGGGCTCAATCCCAGGACCCTGAGATCATGACCTGAGCCAAAGGCAGAGGCTTAACCCACTGAGCCACCCAGGAGCCCCTAATAAGTGATTTCTAATATGGTCTTAATAATTTCACTTTGCTCAGTCTCCAATTTACCTTATTCTACCCCAAATCTTTTTGATCATTCTTTACTTCAGAAAATGTAGGAATCTATTAGCTATGTTATTTTCACAACTAATACTTCACATAATATTTTGCTTTCATCAAATGTAGAAAACTTAAACATGCATAAAGCAAAAGAAACAGAATAGCAGAAAGCAATAACTCTTATTTTTTTTAAATTTTAAAATTTTAAATACTTTTATTAAGTTTTCTATTTTTAATGCCAGTAGAGTTAACACACAGTGTTATATTAGTTTCAGATGTAGAACAGAATGATTCAACAATGCCATGCATTACTCAGTGTTCGCCATGATAAGAGCGTTCTTTAATTCTCTATTACACCCATCCCCCTACCCCTCTCCCCTCTGGTAATCATCAGTTTATTCTCTATAGTTAAGAGTCTGTTTCTTGGTTTGTCTGTCTCTCCCCTTTTTTTCCCCCTTTGTTCATTTGTTTTGTTTCTTTTAAATATTTTCTTATTTGAAGCAATTATAATTCTATTATGCTATTTTAATTCCAGTATAGTTAACATTTAGTTCTAAATTACTTTCAAGTGTACAATATATCGATTCACCAATTCCATATAGCACCTGGTGCTCATGATGGCAAATGTACTCCTTAATTCCTATCACCTAGTTTACCCAACCCCCCACCCACTCCCATCCTGGTAACCATTAGTTTATTCTCTATGGATAAGAATCTGTTTATAGGGGCACCTGGGTGGCTCAGTCAGTTGGGTTCAAACCCTTATGTCCCCTGAGGTCATGATCTCAGGGTCCTGAGATAAAGCCCTGTGCCTGGCTCCGCACTGAAGGTGGAGTCTGCCTGTCCGCTCCCTCTGTTCCTCCCACCTCACTCTCTCTCTTTCTAAAATAAAATCTTAAAAAAAAAAAAATCTATTTCTTGATTTGTCTCAATTTTTTTCGCTTTGCTCACTTGTTTTGTTTCTTAAATACTACATATGAGTGAATTCATACAGTATTTTTCTTTCTCTGACTGACTTATTTCACTTAGCATTATACTCTAGCTCCATACGTGTTAAAGTACAGAATAACCTTTAGTTAAAAGAATTCTAAACTCTAGGTAATACACAAATAAGTAAATATACGTTTGACAGTGAAAATAGAACCAAAAATATTCTAAAAAGACTGATTTATGTTAGAAATAAAAATTGGACAGAATGTAAGTAAAATATTAATTTAAATTAAAAGTAGTCTGTGACAATTATCATATGATCTCCCTGATTTGAGGAAATTGAGAGGCAGAGTGGGAGGTTTGAGGGGTAGGAAAGGAAAAAATGAAACAAGATGGTATCAGGAGGTAGACAAACCATAAGAGTCTCTTAATCTCACAAAACAAACTAGGGTTGTGGGGGGGGGGTGGGAGGGGGATTGGGAGAGGGTGGTTGGGTTATGGACATTGGGGAGGGATGTGATATGGTGAGTGCTGTGAAGTGCGTAAGCCTGATGATTCACAGACCTGTACCCCTGGGGCAAATAATAAATTATATGTTAATAAAAATAACTTTAAAAAAGTTGTCTGTGAGCTAATAATCTTAAATAATTTATAAAAATTTTATTTCCCATCATACCTTAGAAACATAACTAGAAGACTATTTCTATTTCATTTTTTCACCCTGATATCTTTTTTTCAAATTTGATGTGTCAGAAATGCTGCAATATTTCATTTAGCCAATTCTTGGGTTTTAATTTTGAATTCTCCACTTCCCTGAAAATATCCTTTCAAACTTGTCTTTCATAATTTCACTATTCTTTGCATTACAAAGAGACCTCTGTGGGGGCCCTATTTTTACAACATAGAAATATGGTAATTAAGAGCTTTCTGCCCCAATTTTCATCGGACTCTGTAACTGGAAGACAATGGGGTCTCCTCGTTCTGTTTAGCAATTCCACTCATGCAACAAAGATGCTCAATGTACATGTCACAATATAATAACAGTCTAAATGGATTAAATTGCAGTGTGTATTAAACACACAATTCCCTCTGGCAGATGTATATAGATATTATGCAGGACGTCACTTAACACTTCATATTCAGCTGCAGTGCACAAAGTAACACAGTGTTCTCTAAAAATCCACCCCAATAAACTAAGACTCTTCTGGAACATCTTTCATAACAAACTTTTTCAGGAATTGACATTGCAGTGTCAATGTTGAACCCTTTGCTAAATCAATTCCATGCCCTGTCTTCAATGCCATCCATCACCTTCTTTTTTTCTTTTTTCCTGTCATTCTGGTTTTGTTGTTATTATTGTTTTTTGTTTTTGTGTGTTTTTTGTGTTCTGTTTTTGTTTTTATTTTTTGATAGAAATCCAGAGAGGCAGCACGGTGTTACTCCAATTTAATTCACAGTGCTGGTGCTGCGTGGATGGGCCCCAGAGCTCTGAGCTGGCTAGAAACATCTGTGGGTTAGCAACCCTAGTCCTGTTGGTAGCAGGCCTTGTCTGTATTGCACCATTCATATCTTCAACAGGAGTAAAATGTAACTGACAGCACACTAATTCTTATAAATCGGTTTTCCTACCAAAACTGTAACATGCTAGAGATCACTTAAAATATACAAGGGTTGCCCTGCAAAACAGACTTTCAAACATTTATTTTTCAGCAATTCCTCTATCTTTTAATAATGAAGGTTTATGTTTTTAAATGGGAATTTCAGGAATGTATATTTATGCATGGTCATGCTCTTCTAGGTCTCACACACTTGGTATGAAAGAATTGCACTGACTATACACACTTACTTCACATTTCTTTTTGTGCATTCATCAAACTGGCAATTATCAGACACCTGAAAAATATTTTTTTCTAATATGCTATGAAAGCAAAAGGAATAAAATGATAATTTTCCTTTTTACAGGTCATTATAATAGAAAATTTTGTTGTTTCTTGAAAGTTTTGGTTCTTAAGTATTTCATTATATAAGACATAAATGGATGAACTCAGTAAAGTATTTATCACCAGAAATGAACTTCTTAGTAACCCTACTTCCATCAGTCAAATGAGTTGTAAGAGAACACTGGTGCTCTTTTCTAATTTTTAATACTTGGTCTTGAAATGGCCATTATATGTCAAACCCCCACTCCCTGCCTTAACAAAAACATATTTTCTTATTGAAGTATAGTTGACATAGAATATTAGTTTCAGGTATGCAACACAGTGACTCAACATTGATATACATTAGAAAATGATCACCATGATAAATCTTGCTACCATCTGTCACCATACAAAATTATTACCATATAATTAACCATATTCCACCCCTAAAAAAAAAAAAAAACAAAACTATACCCTGTGCTGTACATTGAATCCCCCTTTATTTACTTTATAACTGTAAGAAAAACATATTTTAAACAGCTGACATATTGCCACATATAAGCTAATATCAATAACACCAGAGTTTAGGCTCTCAGTACATATTAAGGAAAAGAGCCTAAGAGAAGATCTCTGACAAAAAGTAAATGCTCAAGTTCAAACTGGTGAACAGCCAACCTCTGTCACTGTTTGACGTTCTAGGATTGAAAAGACTGAATGAAATAAAAATGCATTCTTTAAAATGATTCACATAGGGACTCCTGGGTGGCTCAGTCATTAAGCATCTGCCTTCGGCTCAGGTCATGATCCCAGAGTCCTAGGATGCTGTCTAGCATCAGGCTCCTTGCTCCGCAGGGAGCCTGCTTCTCCTCTGCCTCTGCCTGACACTCTGCCTGCTTGTGCTCTTTCTCTGACAAATAAATAAATAAAATCTTTTAAAAAAATTTAAAAATAAAAAATAAATTAAATGATTCACATAGAAAGGCAGTAGGTAATATCTGCCTGCATGTATCTAAAAGTGTGTTTGACAAGGAACATCAAATATTGATGATGATTGTGCCTGTTAACCAGAGAGTTTGAGGAGAATGTTCCATTCACCAACGGTGTTACTCAAAATATGGATCAGTGGAAGTTTCTATGTTGGGGTGGACAGGAAACTTTTTCATGATTTCTGTTACTTTCACTGACATTGTCCTATACTTTCAGATTCACATTCATCGTTTGTTCCAACCCTTCTGTTTTACATTCAGCCAACTGATAAAGTAACCCTCCTTTTCCACTGTTGTTTTTTTTTTTTTTTTTTTTTTTTGTAGGTATAATGAATTATGGGCCAGTTTTCATTTTCAAAGTCTTGGTGTAGGAACAATGAAAATCTACTTACATTCATGAATAATCAATATTGAAATGATGCTGTTATTTTTTGTCAAAAACAAACACTTCATGTACCTCTTTTGACATGGGACAAATTTATGGGCCTGACTCCATATCTTTTTATCTGCTCTAGAGAAAAATCTATCTGTTCATTTCAAGTAGCAAGTGTCCTTTTCAAATAACTTTCTAATTTTGCCAGACGTAGATATCTTTTGGGGGAAATAAAGCATTTTAATAGCAGTTGTTGGGGGAGAAGCATAGAAATAGACTTATTTCACTTGAATAATAAGCATAATAATTAAATATATAGAACTTTTGGACACTTAGCACAATTATATCTACCAAAATATTGTTGTATTTTATTTAATAATCTTCAATCATGGAAAATATTGTCTTATGATAGCAATGATTACATTTGCTCTGGATGTGTCATAAAATATTGAATAGTCCTTTATTTGTACCACAAGTTATTTTAAATATCAACTATAACAAATGTACAACAGGAAGTTATGCATTTTTATTAATGGTTAATTTTTATTTAATATCCAATCTTCATTCTTCATTCTTCAATATTGTGTTTTAATTCACCTTAAGGAAAACACCAACGGAAGTGGTGGAATGACTATCATTCAATTTACAGAGGAGAAATTCTTTCAGGAAAGTACTTGTCTTGAAAAGCATAAATATCATGATAATGGGAATAATATCCTAAAAAAAAAATTGTTCACGCTTTTTTAAAGGAATTAGTTTCTTATAAATAACAAAAGAAAATGAATCTACTTTCAATGAATTTTTCAATTTTGTCAATATTATATTACCTTTAAGATCATAAGAAGTGTTCCTCTAGTGCTCTTCAGTTTAATCTATTTTTATAAAAGATTTTATTTACTTATTTGAGAGACAGAGAGCATGAGCATGGGCATGGGCGGTGGGGGAGGAAGGGGGTTTTGGGAAGGAAGGGCAGAGCGAGAGGGACAAGCAGACTCCCCAATGAGCAGGGAGCCCAACATGGGGCTTGATCCCAGAACCCAGAGATTATGACCTGAGCCAAAGTCAGACACGTAACTAACTGAGCCACCCGGGCACCCCTTCAGTTTAATCAATTTTAATCATGAAAAATCATCATATATTCTTACACTAAATGACTATTTTCCTTTATTATGATGTACATTTATAAAATTTGTTTGCTTAATTTTTCTTTTTTTTTAAGATTTTATTTGTTTACTTGACACAGAGAGAGAACACAAACAGGGGGAGTGGCAGAGGGAGAGCGAGAGGGAGAAGCAGGCTCCCTGCTGAGCAGGAAGGTCCAGGTGGGGCTAAATCCCAGGACCTTGGGATCATTAACTAAGCCAAAGCAGATGCTTAACTAACTGAGCCACTCAGGCACCTCCCCTCAGGTTGCTCAATTTTTCTAAGCATAATAAAAGGATAAAATGCTAAAACATTTGAAAAGCAATATCCAACTCACTGATTTTATTTCAGAGAATAATTTGCTTATGTATGCAAACATGTAATTGTTACAAAAGTATATCACAAACATATACTTTGAAAATAGATTAATAACCAGTGAAATTATCACAATATTATAACAATATTAAGGGAAATAAACGAAAAGTATTTAGGTTATCTTCATTATATTGAAGTAAGTATTTTAAAAGTTTTTAACCCCAAATAAAATATTTGTGAAGATAAATGCAATAAATAATATTTTGTAAATGTAAAATTAATTGGTTTTTATCATGAATTTAAATGTCCATTTTCATTTTATATGAATTAATCCAACTATTTTCCAAGGGTTCTTTATTTTTTTAAGATTTTATTTATTTATTTGACAGAGAAAAACACAGCAACGGAGAGAACACAAGCAGAGGGAGAGGGAGAGGGAGAAGCAGGCTTTCCGCTGGGCAGGGAGCCAGATGCAGGGCTCTATCCCAGGACCCTGAGATCAAGACCTGAGACAAAGGCAGACACTCAACGACTGAGACCCTCAACGACTGAGGTACCCAGCACCCCCAAGGGTTCTTTTTTAAAAAATGATTTAAAAACAAGAAGGAAAAAGGTAACTTGCAAAGTTCAGTGTGCATTTAAGGATTGTAAAAAAGAAAAATCAGTGTGTCAATAGGATAAAACTTGGAGATATTCCTCCTCACTCCCAAGTTATTAAAGCAATGTTGTGTTTGAAGTTTCAAATTCAATTTTTTAGAGGATATGAATATTTCTTAAACAACTTTAATTGGGATCAGGTAAATTAAAAGCAAATCAATACAGAATGGTTTTGCTGATTAAAGATATATATTATTCTCTTTTATTCAAAACATGCACAAAAATGGAACATAGTTCAGACATGAAAGAAAAAAATTAAATATGACCATAAATCATTCACTTGTTATAGGAATATACAAATAAAAAATAATGTTTTTGTACTTAGTATTGGGTAAAGATTTTGCTATTTCACCTCAAAATTAAATATCTAGAATTTAATTAAGTATATAGTACCTAATACAATTGATTCCTAACCCTTGTTTTGCACACCTTCTTCTTCCAGTCCTGGAGAAAAAAACACCCTGAAAAACCTTAGAGTTTAGTCAGACATTTGGCAAAATTTGAAAATCTTCTTGCTATAGAAGTTGTTCCCTCTAGAAGTTGGCTCAGGTCATGGTCCCGGGGTCCTGGGATCCTTGCGCATCAGGCCCTTTGCTCAGCGGGAAGCCTGCTTCTCCCTCTCCCACTCCCTTTGCTTGTGTTCCCTCTCTTGCTGTCTGTCTCTGTCAAATAAATAAATAAAATCTTAAAAAAGAAAAGAAAGAAAAATATACAACCCCAAATTTCTAAGTAAGTAACACAATATTTGCTAAATGGATCTGTGTGTGTGTTTGTGGAGGGGTCAGTATGGAGGAAGGTCTATGGATACACAGCACAGATCAGAAAGCAAGCCACACCACTGGGCAACTGGGTAGTTTAAATGCTTCATGAGTTCAGAGTTCTTCCCCACTCCAAGATATGTTCCATTCGCTAAAAGATAGTGATGACTGAACCTCTACGCATATCCTTAATTTCAAATTACATCAGGGTGAGAGACTTATGCAAATTCACAAAGTATTAAGACCTAGAAGCTTTAAAATCAGAAATATCAGACTATTTTATTCAACCTCCATGTAAGCACTAATGAAATCAAGGAGTCACTGCAAGTCAAGAGGTAGCACCCAGCTTTCTGAATCTAGTCATAGAATCTTAATTTTTACTATTTCCGGTTAGAGGTGCCCAGGATAATGGCCTTGAGCTATTTGGACCACCTCTTTCCACTCCCCCGCCATACACATATCCCTAAGAATGTTCTTCTGATCTGCCTTTCCTGAGCCTTGAAATAGACTAATACTAATAAAGTCATCTTTCCTTTCCATAATAGTCTTTCTCACCCACCTAAATTTGACCACTCTAGGATAAAAATGTCATTGCTTAAGAATGAAGATCAGCGAAAGAGTAGACATCCTACTGCCTTTTTAGATGAAAGACATAACTAATTATGAGTATTCTGTAATGTTCTGTAAAAAAAAAAAAAAAAAAGCATGGTATTCCGAGGCAGCATTTCATTGTCTATGCTTATTTTAAACCATTAACATGATTTTTACAATCTGTAACCATATCATAATTTCTTTAGTTAAAGCCAATAAAGAGAAAAGTCTTAATATTCAGTTAATTTATCATATTTTAATAACAAATTTGCATTATGATCTATATTTAGAAGGCAATGGAGAAGAAAGAAGCAAGCAGTGATAGAATGTTGTTGTTTCTGGAAAGACTGGGCACGATATAACTTAAGAGAAACAAGACCCTAATATTCACTTTTGTTTCCTCCTCCTCCTCTTCCCTTTCAAAATCCACCTTCTTTCTTTCTTCCCTCCCTCACTTTTTCTCTCAACTTAGTAAATAGAACATTCCTTTCTAGAAATATTTCCTCATGAGAAGATGACAAGGAAAGGACAGAGAAATATAGAAGGATTCACTGAAGTAGTGGAAAGGGGAAAACAGAAGTAAGGAGACTATCTTAAAGGATCTTAAATTGAATCCTTAATGATTAAAATGAACAGTATGGCCCACTTGCAAATAATATTGCCCACTTAACAGGAAAAAGGCAAAATATGGCTCACTTACAAGTAAAACACATTATAAAAAACTGTATTCCCTAAATGCTCTAAATCAATAGGTTTAAAATAGATTTAATGGAGTATCATAAAATTTTTAAGACTATTATATCATTGTGTTGGATATTACTCATGAAACCGCTTGAAAAGGTAAATGAAGCAGTCAGTGGGTCAATTCTTGAACATTTTCTTGTTAAGCACCAAGGCTTAAACAGGGTTAAAAAAAATAATTTCAAAGAATTAAGGAAAAAGGTTTGTTTCTCAAACAACATTGGTTACCATTTGTATTCAGGTTTCCCAATATTTATTTCCTTGTTTTTAACTCCAGCACTTACAAGAATCTACTTTTTAAAGTAAGTTTATTTTTGAGGTCTTATGTGTATTTTATTTTTTAATACAAATATGTATTTTGGTCATAGGGATTAGTCTTTGAATGGGTGGGTTTTTTTAAACTTTTGTTTTGTTTTGTTTTTCAATGTAGTCAGAGTTCTGGGTCTTATCACATAGTAATTACACTTCTAAATGTTATTTCTGTATTGTAAAATCAACAAATTAGAATAAACCTTCAAAATCATGTTATATAGTCCATGAAAGAAATATAACTCCCCAAAATAATCAATATAAATTATATTTTTTACATCAACTTCCTCCCTCTATTAATTTTTTAATTAATAAAAACACTGCAATTGAAGCACATGTTGATATGAAAGGGTTAGGGTATTCTTATTTCTCTGTTCCTGTTCTGGTCCTAAATCTGAACATAAGTTTAGAAATAATTTGTGATCCTAATGAAGACTTTAGTGAATTCCATATTGTAACACAGCTATAAAAGTATAAATCATTTTCTCATGTGTCAAATATGATCTCTTTATAGAACTCTGATGCAAATACATAAATTCTTTAGAAGTGGAAAATAATTTAATATGCAATAAGGATAACTGTGAACTTTAGTTCTATACCTTGAATAATATTTTCTGTTTTTTTTTTAATTGACTGGTGATTAATTTCTCATGCTCCTTTTTAAATCTCATCCCTAAGTACTGATGTTGCTTCTAGGCTCAAATCAAAAGTACAAAGGATTGCTTTTATTTATTTATTTTTCAAATGAATACATTTTTTTTAAATGCTTATTTTTTTTTAATTTAAATTTTAGTCAACATACAGTGCAATATTGGTTTCTGGAGTAGAATTCAGTGATTCATCACTTACATACAACAGCAAGTGCCCTCTTTAATACCCATCACCCATCTAGCCCACCCCCTACCTACCTCTCTCCATCAATCCTCAGTTTGTTGTCTCTTATGGTTTTCCTCTCTCCTTCTCCCTCCCCCAATTTGTTTTTATGTTTTCTTTCTAAATTGCACATATAAGTGAGATCATATGGTATTTGTCTTTCTCTGACCAATTCGTTTCATTTAAAAAAGTATACTTTAGCTCCATCCACATTGATTCAAATGGCAAGATTTCATTTTTTTTGATGGCTGGGCAATGTTCCGCTGTGTGTATGTGTGTTCTATTTCTCTGTGTGTGTATATACCACACCTTCTTTATCTATTCATCAGCTTATGAACATTTGGGCTTTCTCCACCATTTGGTGATTGCTGAAATGTTGCTATAAACATCAGGGTGCATGCATCCCTTTAAATCTGTATTTTGCATTCTTTGGATAAATACCTAGTAGTGCAATTGCTGGGTTGTAGAACAGTTCTATCTTTAACTTTTTGAGGAACCTCGATACTATTCTCCAGGGTGGCTGCACCAGTTTACATTTCCACCAATAGTGCAAGAAGGTTCCCCCTTTCTCTGCATCCTCACCAACACCTGTTTTTTTTTTTCTTGTATTGCTAATTTTAGCTATTTTGACAGGTGTGAGGTGGTATCTCGTTGGGGTTTTGATCAAAGGATTGCTTTTAATCTTCAGAATGTTTTCTCCCCAAATCACTCTGCAATAAGTTTTTAAGTATATATTTATTGTTAGAAGAATTTTATTATTTATGATCATGTCACCATACTTATTTTTGTTACTTTGTAACTGTAATATATGATTTAACCTCCAATGCAACCATTCAAGGGATGAAGATATGACCTAGAAACAGAGTCAAATATCTATCTTTAAACTTAAGCCCTTACCACATTTGATAGCAATGAAGAATGAATCATCCCAGTAACATATTAAATAAAGGAAAGGAATTTAAGCATTTAGTACACAAGACATGCTTATCAATTTCTGTCCCCTTTAATAATACAATGAGCCATACGCTAGCTGAAAAGTTTATATGGCAATTGTGGTTATAAATCTAGTTCTGTGACAAAGAGTTCCTCTCAGTTTATGTATATGGAATATGACAAGTATGGGTGTGTAGGGAAGTAGAAACAGAAAATAAAGTAAAATGGAGTGTGTCCTTCAGTCTCATTTATTACTTCTATTATAGTAATTATCATAGCAATTCTTTAAGGTAGATTTGAATATATTTGAAAAGCTTTTAAAATACCCAGACACATTCATACTCTTAGGGCTGTACATTAAGAAAATAATTAAACCTTATTTAAGGAAAGCATCAGTATCCTAGTAACTCGGCTAGAAAGCAAAGGCTTTTGGTAAATGCCTCTAGACTTTCCAACCAGCTCTTACCTACAGGTCCTGAACCTGAGCTCCAGCCTCCAGCTGAGCTCCCAATCTCCAGCCAAGCCATCCCTGCTCCAGGGTGGCTATCTCCACAACCCCCCTCCTTCTATCTGGCCTTTCCTCCTGCCTAACATGGTTTTGTGCAATTTGGTGTTTGTTTGTTTGTTTGCTTATTCATTTATTTATTTGTAAACCAACATTCTTATTTGTATAATCTTAAGTCAAGAGGATGTTTTGTTAAAAACACAGGACCTCCCTTCAGTCCTGACCAGGTTTTTCCTCCAATCCCAGACTGAAAGTTTTACATATTTTCTTCTCCTTATTTTACTACTCACTAAATGTATGAATATGACAACTCACGCCCTTTACTATTCCATACACTTAAAGTATTATTTTAGCTTTCCATCTTAGAAATAGTGAACCATCAATTATCTTTTCCTATAAATCTCCTGAAACTTCTGACAGGTTCTCTGGCATCTCACCTTCAGGTCAAGATCAGAGTTAGAGATATGTTAACGTGAAATCCCTGGTCTGACTGGACAGTGTTTCCATTCTAAAGAGAAAGTAAAGAGGCTGGTATAGGGGTGTAATTTGGATAAACACTATCCCACAGAGCAATAAGGTCTAAATTAGAAAAACACTGTTGCAAGCCCTCAAAAAGGGTAAATCTAGGAAAACAACATAAAGAATTAAGCAATTTTAGGACGGGATAATCAACATAAAGCACAAACAAACTAGAACAATGGAGTAGATCAGAAAGAATCTCAAAATGAATCACGACAAAATTTAGCCAGCCCTATTTTACAGCATCTCTACTGCCCAACACCTTTGAATAGTCAGAAATACAAATCTTCAGACTTCTCCCAGGTTGAATAGAGTATCAGGTACCTTCTCTTCTTGCTGTCCAAACCCCACACCACAGCAATTTCATGACATAGAAATCAAGGAGTCTCTTCACCTACTACTTCCATAACTTAAAACGGAGATCTTAGCTTATCTGAAAACTCTACTGCTTAGTCAAGCTGTCTATATTAAAATACTTACTCAGGTCCCTGTGAAGGGAAGAGAGCAAGTCTATAATCAGATTTAGTTTTCAATATTTTTTCAAACCCCTATTAATAAATCTATTAGCAACTTCACCACCATTATTCAAATGTAATGAGAATTCTATTAGAAATAATTATATAAAATTAATCAAGGACGTGATGTTTTACAATTTTGTTGTTAGCTTTTGGTTATCAAAAATATCTCCAGGGCAGAGCTCTCCACCCATGTGGAGAAAATGGCAAAGTATAAGAAATAATAAGGCAAGCACAAGGTATGTAGCATATGAATGTGTAATTATCATTCACTTAAACAAGCCTCTTTTTATAGTCATCTGTCTCAACTTTGATTCATCCAATAGGTTCAGTGCCACCCCTAAATTACACACAAATTTGAGTGTAAAACAAACAAACAAAAAAAGATGAGGGACTAAAACTTCCCGTTACCAGAGACTTTGGCATATTTTCCTTATTTCCTACTGTGGATTGTCACTTATTTTATAACTCTATTCACCTGGGAGATCTCTCACCCTAGACACATATGAAAAGTTCGTGAAGTTAGGACACGCGAACATTCAGAGTAACACCACTGGGAGTTTTGGACTTGACTTCGTACTCAATGCAAATGCTCAGCCCTTGCTACCTCACTCCATGTCCATCAGTTTGAATGACATTCTCTCTCCACACAGAAAGTGATGGATTTTATACACCACAGAAATAAGAAAAGAAAGTCTATTTTTCTTGAACATGTATAAACCATTCCAGCACTCTTGTAATAGAATGTTTGCTTGTACCTTTTATTTCCAACCAAAGAAAGAAGCATTTGTTAAAGATCATATCTGAAGGGAAGGTTTATTCTTATAATTATTAGTACTTTATTCTCCAAACACAGATTTAGGTTTAATTTATCACCACCATGATTGTAATTTATTTACTTAAGAGCAAGTTTTATATTAACTGCACATATATTGTTTTCCATAACTGGTATGAGAACCCCTGTTTTTACAAGACCATATCTATTGGACTTCAGTATTTGTGAGGTATCTTCTTTGATTAATACTTTTAGCTATGTTCATTCATGTGATAATTAGGCATTTCCTTTCCAAGGCTTTTGTAAATCAGTGGCAATTACATCATTTTTATGAGATATAAAAACATTTGCCATATCATGTGTGCATGACAGCAGCATATGAAGTAAGTTACTACGCATCTGTTGAGGGTCATAAGCAACTGATGTGGTGTTTAGAGACGAATGCGGGAAAAGCCCTTCCATGCTCAGTTAATTTACATAATTATAATTTGAGCACAATTCATTTCTTATTCCTCTGCCTTAAAGTTCAAGCAAATTCTGTACATACACTACTATTCATATTTTAATTTGAAATAGACTAGATTATTTTCAACCAAGGCTTCATTTTAATCAAAAACATTGCATCATATGTGAAGAAATGCAACTAACTACCTAGAATCTAAAATATCAGTAGAAATCCAGCCACAAATTCTGTAAATAAGTTTAAGGAAAAAAGGTCAAATGGGAAGTATGTACTGAGCCAGAAAACCAAAGTGTCTTTACAAAATCCAGTCACATTTCTCTCAGATCAGGATAGATGTCACCAATCAGGCTAGAAATAGTCTCTAAGAACTCAGAAACCTTTTGTTCTTTGTTCAGTTTGTGTCCCTAGTAATAGAATATTTAGCACTTAATTGCCCTTAATTAATATTTATGGAATAAGTAAATATAAGGTGTTTATAAAAAATTGTAATGCATGAAATGGGTTATTTCTTGGAATATCTCCATCAATATACTTGTATCTATATCTAACTTTTATCTCTAAGTCTTATCTCTATCTAATCTCAACACCCTTCCCAAATGTGTAATTGAAGTCTTGTAGGATAACCTGCTAAATTTCTCATATAATAACACTCTCCCTAATATAACTCGCGCTAACCCCTGCTGTTTTTTGTTAATACATATATCCCGCACATAACATGCAGTCTTCTACTTCCAAACGTCTACATTCAGAAAAATGATGGCTGTAGTTTTCCCTCCTGATTTTGTCTCCTCCCTCTCTTGCATAGAAAGGTCAGTAACAGATACCATGGGTGGAGGAAGAGCAGGCTGGAGAGACACAGGTAAGCCAGGGACTCAGGGCTCAGCCTCTCTCCTGCCGTCATTAGCGGCAGAAGCTGTGGCTACTGAAATTCATCCTCAAGGAACCAGGGTATGGTGGACCTGGGCAGTCCCAGTAAGCAGAGGGACACAGATATACAGGTAAGATTACTGCCCCACCTGCACATGTCTGCGTGATCTGAGCCATTTATATGTCTTCAGGGCAGAATGCTGGCAGTAATTAATGCAATGCAAACTTGTAGAGACTTCCTCCATGTAAGGAATGTATTTACAGTTTTATATGGGTAGATATTTTACTGTTTGCAATTAAAAGCATGTATGCTATTTGATTTTATTATCTTAAAGGGGGGGACTGAAAAGACACATTAGGAAACAGGTCTTTGAGTCTTACCAACAAATACATGGGTGGTATTTAGTATCAAGACTTAGGGTGGGGCACCTGGGTAGTGCAGTGGTTAAGCCTTTGGCTCAGGTCATGATCCCAGGGTTTGGAAATGAGCCCCCACATCAGACTCCTTGGTCAGTGGAGAGCCTGCTTCTCCCTCTCCCTCTGCCTGCCACTCCTCCTGCTTGTGCTCTCTCTCTTTCTGTCAAATAAGTAAATCAAATCTTCAAAAACAAAAACAAAGACTTAGGCGATAATTTGGCAACAAACTAAAAAAAGATATGAGAGAAGAACTACACAAAGTTACCCTGAGTGTTGCCTTTTACTTATTCTAGCATATTTCCAGAGCCTATAATTATAGCTTTCTTATGTAGAGAATGCCATATTGGTATAAAATGCTAAAATCTTACAATTAAAAATGGTAAGTATATTTTTAGAAATAATCAAATATTATACCAACTGGGTCTTCAATGAAAGGTTTTATTTATTTGATCCAGACAGAAAGAGAGAGAGCACAAACAGGGGAATGGCAGAGGGAGAAAGAGAAGCAGGCTCCAGGCTGAGCAATGCCAGACTCAATCCCAGGATCTTGAGATCATGGCCTCAGCCAGAGTCAGAGGCTTAACTGAGAAAGTGAAAGAGAGAGCACAAGCGTGTGGGACGGGCAGAGGAAGAGGGAGAAATAGGCACCCCGTTGAGCAGGGAGCCCAACGCAGAGCTCCATCCCAGGAACCTGAGATCACTGACATCAGTTGAAGGCAGATGCTCAACCCACTGAGCCCCCAGGTGCCACTGGATCTTCAGTTAGATCTTAAACTAAAAAATGCACTTTAATTTGAAAAAAACAATGACTGTTTTGAAATGTCAATCTAAGGTAGAAATTATATGAAGCATACTTTTATAACCAACAGATATGGCACTTTTTTTAAGATTTTTTTTTTTTAACTTATTTGGAGGAGAGAGCAGGCAGGAGAGGTAGGGAGGGGCAGAGGGAAAGGGAGAAGACTCTCCGCCCAGCAGGGAGCCCAATGTGTGCCCAGATCCAGGGACCTGGATATCATGACCCGAGCTGAAGACGGAGGCATATAACTGATCTAAGCCACCCAGGCACCCCGTGGTACGTTCTTTAGACTTTAAAAAAATTTTTCAAGATAATTTAAAAATGCTTATGGGTAAACCTTTTCCTATTTCTACCACCACTACAAATTAATTAACTAGCAGTCTGCCGTGATAACGTAGAATCTCTACTGCTTCATCTAGTATGTTGCCGTACACATCCGTGACGTGTACATGCACCTGCCGTTTCAGGATAAGGCAGTGCAGCTTAAGTTTCAAAGTAAGATATATGAATATTGAAACAAATGGGTCCCATCACGTGTAGAATGTTTTGCTATGTATAACTGATGCTTTCAAAATATTTCCCAATTATAAAATTAGAAATAGAATTCCTTTTTATTACTCATTGTATTTGTTTTCCCCATATTTCATAAAGATTCTTTAGCTCTATTGGGTCATGCATAACTGTACTGAAAAGTTCCATTCCATGCGATCATTTCCATGTTTTCAAGTTCAGGTTCTTCAAACCTGATTATTGCCAGCTTTTTAAGAGTTGATTTCTAACCAACTATATAGCAATTAAAACTGAAAGGATAAGATTTTGCTTTTTCTGAGCAGAATAATTTCAAATCAACAATAATAGGAGTTAGCTTGCCTTGAGTTAGCTTACCAGTGCAGACACACACCGAAGTGTTAAAAATAATTCTTTAGTGACTCTCATTTAAAGAGCAAGTAACTTAGACAAATGCAATATTGATTGTGCAACAAATTATAAGATTGTTTCTATAATTCAAAAACTTAATTCTCTCTATTAATCTTTTAGAAAACATTCTAAAGAGTATATAATTAATGATAAATGTGCATAAAGTACTAAGCCTGATAATAACCCAATTTCATTTTCAAAGAGAGAATTCTAAAATTTGAATAGTGTTTAATTTTTAAAAGAAGAAAATTCTCTCAGTATTTAATTTTTGAAAAAAAATTGTTACCTTTCTTAATATTTGCAAATATTCCTCAACTTACAATGAGGTTACATCCCAATAAACCCATATAAGCTGAAAATGCATTTAACACACTTAACCTACTGAACATCATAGCTTAGCCTAGCCTATGCATGCTCAGAACACTTGCCTACAGCTGGGCAAAATTATCTAATACAAAGCTTGTTTTATAATAAAGTATTGAATGTCTCATGTTATTTATTGCATATTGT
The DNA here is from genome assembly GCF_002288905.1 of Enhydra lutris kenyoni. Taxonomy (NCBI): domain Eukaryota; kingdom Metazoa; phylum Chordata; class Mammalia; order Carnivora; family Mustelidae; genus Enhydra; species Enhydra lutris. Next base: position 15,318,889 of record NW_019154105.1, on the reverse strand, counting down.
ACTGAAGATGAAAAACAGGTTGCATGGGTACAGAATGGTTATAAATGTATTGGTTCTTCTCCCTCAAGTTGGTGTGGCTGAGTGGGAGCTATGGTGAACTGTGTCTGCCCAGTATCATGAGACAGTATCATATCATATATCACTACCTCCAGAAAAGATCAAAACTCAAAATTAGAAGTATGATTTCTACTAATGTGAATTGCTTACACACCACTGTAAAGTCAAAAGCATCATAGCTGGTTGAATCACTGTTAAATCAGAGACTGTTTATATAAATAGAAAGCTAAAAACAAACTTACTAGTTAACAGTTGCTACAAACTATAAAGCCAAGTAATTTTATCAAGTTAATACAAACAAGACTGCAGAACCGGTAAAATTCAAATCAACAATACTAGTCAATGTGAAACATCATGCTATTCAGCTGAAACTGAAATGCTGTGTTCAAATATGCTGCCTGTCACTACATGGGGAACTTTTTAGTTTAACCCAAAGTGATGATTCCATTATTTAGAATTTTTAAAGGCTGTAAAACATTTATTCATACAATGAACACTATTTTCATCTGAAATTTACTTGGTCATGTGTCATTCTGATTCCAATTTTTTACCTTACTCTAAATCATTAATATTTAAGTAAATTGAACCTGAATAAGGAGTCACTTTGAAATAGTACAAGAGTAGATCTAAAGAAAATGCCTATTCTGCCAGTTCTCAGATTCAGAAGACACTTACATTACTTTTTGTTATGGTATGAACGTTTGCACCCTTGCCCTCCAATGTGCATGTTGAAATCTTAACCTCCAAAGATGATGGAATTCGTAAGTAATGTCTTTGAAAGGTCTTAAAATCACGAGGGTTGAGTCATGAACAGGACTTATGCCCTATAAAAGAGACTCCAGAGGGAATCCTTTGCATCACGTGAGAACACAGCAAGAAATCTGCAATCTGCACCCAGAAAAGAGGTTTCATCAGACACTATATCTGCCAGTGTGGTCATCCTGGAATCCCCAGCTTCCAGAACTGCGAGAAATAAATATTTTTGTTTATAAACCACCCAGTCTTTGGTATTTTCTTATTGCAGACTGAAAGCAATAAGGCATATGTCTAAGATATTTATGGAAATTAAAATATAAAGCATAAACATGCTAATAAATGATCTTTAAGGCCTAGAGGACTATGTCTAGGAAACCCATTCTGAAAAGCACTCCACCAAACCAACCTGTCTTTCAAGGACTCCATGGAGGCTTTAGCAAGTGACATGACTCGACCACAGAAAATAGCAAGTGACATGATTTGACCAGCAGAGAGAGTTTTTTGAAACATCATTAAATATCTATATCAATCTGGGCTCTTTGAAACTTAAACTGGTATCTTTCCTTCCATGGATTGGTATAGATTATGTCGAGTAAAGGGAATGAGTTCTAAAATATGTCAGCCATAGGGATATTTTTAATTCCTGTCTGTCTTAACTGCAGTATGCTAAAATCCAGTATCAGATTTGGAGTTAAGAATGCCTTCAGGGGCGCCTGGGTGGCTCAGTGGGTTAAGCCTCTGCCTTCAGCTCAGGTCATGATCTCAGGATCCTGGGATCAAGCCCCGCATTGGGCTCTCTGCTCAGCAGGAAGCCTTGCTTCCTCCTCTCTCTCTGCCTGCCTCTCTGCCTACCTGTGATCTCTCTCTGTCAAATAAATAAATAAATAAATCTTAAAAAAAAAAAAAAGAATGCCTTCAATGCATTTTTCTTCCCTCCGTAAAAAATAGGCTAGAAATTATTAATTCATTGACATAATGGCTACTTCATACCAGTTTAATAGATGGTTTCTATATGGGCTTTATATTATATGCTGAGTCATAAGATAAATATTCAACAGTTTTTTTTGTTTTTTTTTAAGATTTTATTTATTTATTTGACAGAGACCACAAGTAGGCAGAGAGGCAGAGAGAGAGGGGGAAGCAGGCTCCCTGCTGAGCAGAGAGCCTGATGTGGGGCTCGATCCCAGGACCCTGAGATCACGACCTGAGCCAAAGGCAGAGGCTTAACCCACTGAGCCATCCAAGCGCCCCAATATTCGACAGTTTTAACAATGTTTTGTTTGTAAGTCTTTACATTTAGACATTTAAAATTCTAACAAAATAAAAAAATTCTAACAAAATCATCTAAGTAATAAAATTAAACTGAAAAGTTGAAAAGTACCCATGTTTGAGTATATAGAAGTGTGTACAGATGTGCATGTAAACCTTTTTTTTTTTTTCTTTTCTACAAATAAACGTCCTCCTCAACTACACAGGTCCTGGATTGCCCCAAACATTTTTAAATTAATCTAGGAAATTAAATAAATAAATAAAAAGTTTTAGGGTGCCTAGGTGGCTCAGTAGTTAAGTGTCTGCCTTCCACTCAGGTCATGATCCCAGAGTCCTGGAATCAAGCCCCATGTCGGGCTCCCTGCTCAGCAGAGAGCGTGCTTCTCCCTCTCCCACTCACCCTGCTTGTATTCCCTCTCTTGCGTCTCTCTCTCTCTGTCAAATAAGTCAATAAAATCTTTAAAAAAATAAAATAATAAAAATAAAAATTTTCAGTGTATTCTGAAGGAAAGAATAATTTAGTAGATTTAAACCAACCTTGTTAACATGGTAACTTAGTGTCGAAGTTTCCACAAGGCAAACAATTTAAGGCTCATTTTCCAGATTACAGTTCTATTCTCAGGCTACACCAGGGGAGTAGGTATTTTTAACTATACCTTGTACAGCTTTCCATTTTAAATTTTAGACTTAACTAAATTAGGTGGAAAGCTATACGTTAGGTAAATAATATTCTCTTCTTTGGAACAAAGACTAATCACTGTTGTTTAAATATCAGAAGTGACTTGTGATTGCAAAACAAAAGAATCTCAAAACTTTCCCCTAATCATACCTAGGAGAAAAAAGAATTTATTTATGGACAAATTATCAAAAAAGCAATAAATTGAAGTGTCTTGCTGCAGTCACAAATTTTTTGATAACTGATCTCTAGATAAGTGAAGGTTACAAAGCTATCTATGAAAGTAACGTGTATAGTCCCTGATGAAAGAGAAAAAGTTAAAACTGCATTTCAACATCTCTTGGAACTGACTTGCATCTGTGCTGTTTGTGGTTTATCTTAATGATCCGACTTCTAAGAAATAGAAGAAAAGGAGAAATTTATTAATTTACCTATATCTACTGAAAATTCAGGCTGCAGTGATGTAGAACTAAGAAAAATGAGAATTGGGATTCATGCTATATGACCATGTTTTGATTCTACAACTTTGGATTACATAACAGATAATCATTTCTGTGTTGTCCTCTGTGGTTATTTCTTCTCTTCTTTTCTTCTATTTTTGTCTCCTTTATGTCAGAGAAGGGGAGATGCAGAAACAAGAATTGAGACAAGGATGTTCATTCCCTGCTCTTAATTTTACAATAGAAGTCATATAACACTGTTGGTCAATAGACATATATTCTTACTTGCAATTATACACACACGGTTATTAAATTCACTTAAAAATATGTTTAAGGTTTATAAAAAATAAAATAAAAAAAATAAAAAAAATATGTTTAAAGTATAGGTCGATATTTGTTCCACATGCTTTGGTATCAGGTAGTTTATATTCTATTGAGAGAGAGAGAGAGAAAATTAATAATTTTATAAATATACAAGGAAATGTATGTTAAAATAAATATCTAATGAGAAACTAGTGCCACCATGATATTATTAAAGCTTTCTCTATAGAATACAGAGAAAATGAACTAAAAGTTAAAAAAATCTACTCTAAGGAACAATAATTTATGTTCATTGTCTTGAAAGTTTATGTCCTCTTACAGTAGAAGACATTAGTTTTTAATCTTACTGTCTTTTTTTCTAGACAGGATACCATGGCATCTTCAGAATATTTATAGTATAAGAACTAATGTATGTATCACCAATATATTTCAGTAAAATTAAATATGACAATAGTTTATCAAGGTTTTGGTATGAGAAGAACAACAATTTGCAGTCGATAAAAACCCAGCAGAATAAAAGCCTGATTGCAGTGATGAATAATGCATATTGCCTATGGTACTAATTAACCTTGTACTCCAGTAAGATATTATAGAACAATAAGGCTAATCTGAATGTGGTCCAGCACTTTTCCCTATGGCTTATGGTTATCACCCTTCAGACTGTAAAATTTTACTTGTTAAATGAGAAAAATATACTTCTTGTTTTTCACATAAAATGATGAAATTATGAAAATAATGAAAAAATGAAATAGAAATATCATGTATTTCCAATGTATATAATATATGCCAAGTATAAATAAAGTATGTTCAATATACATAAATATATAGTATTTATAAATAAATTATATAACATATTAACAATACATATTAATTTGGGGAAAATCAATATATGATCACTCCAACTGTACACAGTAAATCCCTATAGTTTATATCCACTCCTTCTACTCATGGAACTAAGAATTTTCCTCTTTCTCTTAAAATAATAAAATGAATTAAATGGACAAGGTCTATCTAGAAGCTGAAGGGACTATTTTCTTCCAGCATAAACACCTACCAATTTATTCAAAATATAATGCGTTTCCCTTTTGTGACGAAATCACTATTGGAGGGACAGTCATAGTGATGCCTAAGAAGAGGTAAATTATCTTCAATTGAAAATGCCAACCTTTAATGTTTTAATTATACTATTTAAGCTATTGTTTGTATGTTTTTAAGTTTAAAAATAAGATTTCAAATCCTTATTTCATAAAAAGTCTCCTGTAAAAGCTTGATGATAAAGATATTTTTAGGTTTTTGTATAACATGACATAGCTCCCATGTCTGCTCCAAAAAATGCTCAAATGTGACAAAGTACACCTACACACATGAGCCTTTTCTCTGTTGCATGTTTAAAAGTAGCAGAGGAAACAGGAGGAGCTGAGTGTGAGCAAAAACAGTATCTAGTAGGAAAGGGTTTCTATCTACTACTTTTAATTTACACTTCCGAATGAAAATCCTGCTATCTTAGTTTGTAGCCATTGTGTTTATTTTTACAGAGTTTATATATGTGTAAATATATAAAGCTCTAAATTTGAATTACTCTCTTTATAAGAAAAAAGTATCAAGAGCCTAAGTATTCTAGAGATTTTTTTTTTAATTTATTTATTTTTTATTTTTTATAAACATATAATATATTTTTATCCCCAGGGGTACAGGTCTGTGAATCGCCAGGTTTACACACTTCACAGCACTCATCATAGCACATACCCTCCCCAATGTCCATAATCCCACCCCCCCAACCCCCCTCCCCCCATTAACCCTCAGTTTGTTTTGTAAGATTAAGAGTCACTTATGGTTTGTCTCCCTCCCAATCCCATCTTGTTTCATTTACTCTTCTCCTACCCCCTTAACCCACCATGTTGCATCTCCTCTCCCTCATATCAGGGAGATCATATGATAGTTGTCTTTCTCCGATCGACTTATTTCGCTAAGCATGATACCCTCTAGTTCCATCCACGTCGTCACAAATGGCAAGATTTCATTTCTTTTGATGGCTGCATAGTATTCCATTGTGTATATATACCACATCTTCTTTATCCATTCATCTGTGGATGGACATCTAGGTTCTTTCCATAGTTTGGCTATTGTAGACATTGCTGCTATAAACATTCGGGTGCACGTGCCCCTTCGGATCACTACGTTTGTATCTTTAGGGTAAATACCCAGTAGTGCAATTGCTGGGTCATAGGGTAGTTCTATTTTCAACATTTTGAGGAACCTCCATGCTGTTTTCCAGAGTGGTTGCACCAGCTTGCATTCCCACCAACAGTGTAGGAGGGTTCCCCTTTCTCCGCATCCTCGCCAGCATCTGTCATTTCCTGACTTGTTCATTTTAGCCATTCTGACTGGTGTGAGGTGGTATCTCATTGTGGTTTTGATTTGTATTTCCCTGATGCCGAGTGATATGGAGCACTTTTTCATGTGTCTGTTGGCCATCTGGATGTCTGAAATGTCTGTTCATGTCTTCTGCCCATTTCTTGATTGGATTATTTGTTCTTTGGGTGTTGAGTTTGATAAGTTCTTTATAGATTTTGGACACTAGCCCTTTATCCGATATGTCATTTGCAAATATCTTCTCCCATTCTGTCAGTTGTCTTTTGGTTTTGTTAACTGTTTCCTTTGCTGTGCAAAAGCTTTTGATCTTGATAAAATAGAGATTTTTAATCAAAAGAACATCCTATGAGAATATTGTTATGAAGTCTACTTACATAATTATTTATCACTCATATAATTACACATTCAGTCTTTCTTCTTTTTTCACTGGCTATCTCTTGATGGGAAAATCGAGGAAAATCTTGTAGAGAGGACAAAAGAAATGCTTATAAAAGCGTGTGCTGGTGTCTCCATTGCCAGTAGATACCGTAGGTAAGAAAAGATTCTCAAACAAATGGCCTAGGCTTTTATGTGACTTCACAACTACTGACTGTGCTCCCTGTTACAAAAAGTCTCTGTAATACTTAAAAACTATACTTGATTCATAGCATTTTGTCTGTGTTTCTGTGAAGGCCAAATTATATAATAATATGCAGTGCTTAGAAGAGCGTGGCACAGAGAACTCGATACAGAAATATTAGGCATGTTGTCATAATAATTATTATTAATATTAATATCATCATCAATACCTTTGAATCTTTATCTCTAATGATAGGACAAAATGAATTCATTGTACAAATTCTTACACACATTTAACGAATATTTATTAATCAAACTAGGTCTTTATATATCCTAACAGCATTCTTCTATGTCTGTTGGTTCTAAATAAACAGAACCAAGAGTCCCGTTTTGAAAGAAAGAGTCTTAAAAGAAATAACAATCTCAAAAATAGTTTTCTCTTGGGAACTAAGTGTTTCTCAAAAAGTAGACATTTAATTGAAGGGAATAACGTATAACAGAGAAATTTATAATAAAGGAAGGAAAGAAACAAATTAAGAGAGGATATAAGTAGAAATAATCAAAACAGTAAAAGACCAAAGTGACTCTAAACAAGAATAATTAAGAACTGGAGAAAAGAAAAGAGAGAAAAAAAAAAATAACAACAACAACCTGGTTTTAAATCTTATCTGGGAGTTGGCCCTCAGAGTTTTTCAAGGTCAAATACCACTTTCATGAGTAAAAATATGTGCCAAGTGTGTTTTAATTAACCGTAAGAGCTAAAATACTCAGTACTTCCCTGCGTTTAAATAGGATATATTCCCTTTAGCAGTAAAGACACTAAAACGACAGAATACAAATAAAAAGACAAATCTTTTCATCTCTGAGACCAAAGCAAGTGAGACTTCATTGGAAAAAAAAACAAAACAAAACAGAGAAATGTGAGGTTTAGTGGAAAGCAGTTACATTTGGTTTGTGTCTGTCCTTTCCACTCAGAAAATATGGAACATTTTGTTGTATTAGTCGTTATAAATCTAAAAGTTCTAAAAAGCACTTAAAAACTATGTTATGAATTAGAAAGTGATTGGACAAAATAGAGAAAAAGAACATACATTTTTCTATAGCAACCAGGGACACATTTCTCTTCCTTTTTAGACCTTATCATCAAAAAATATTTGTAATTCTAAAACTAAAAAAAAAAAAAGGAAAGACCTCAAGCATTTTTATTTTACTTGAGATATACTGGCAAATCTGAAAGTTATCATCTTTGGAAGATGAAACTAGTGTTTTCCAAAAAACAAAGACAGAAAAGAGGAAAGAAGAGAAAAAGGGAGAGAAGGAGTAAGAGAGAAAGATGGAGGGGTTATAGTCTAAGGGATTTGTTTCCAGTCATATTTCTTCAATTCCTAGATTATTTTCATGATGTAAACAATGAGGGAGTATTATTAATATATTAATATTATTTTAGATCATATGAAACTACTTCTTTGTACTTTCAAAGTGGTCAGACATTAGCAGTTTTCTATAACTGTACCTGATTTAATATAATTTTTCCCACCAAAAGTAAATCACATTCAAGTGATGTGATAATTATACAATCTTGATTCTGGTTATGATTCCTTAAGTATTACTAAAAGTATATATCTAAGTAGAATTAGTTCTATTTATGTATTTTCCTAATAATTATAGGAATTATTAGGAATAATTATAGGAATTATTTGAATGTAAACAATTTTAGATCAAATAATAATTGTTATTAAAATAAGTCTCAGTTACTATTTTTCTCCACATCAGGGCTACAATCTTCTCTACATTTGTTCCCTACATAACTCTAATAATTGGGCTTCATCTCCATCTTAATTAAAAAATAAAATGTGGTGACTTCTGGTGACTTAGGACAGCCAGTATTTTTTTTCTCAAAGTTAATATACACTGAAGCCAAACAAAGTTGTATTTGAAGCTAACTACTAACTTGGGATTCTTGGAAGTCATATTTAATCTAGATCAGCCTCAATTTCCTCAAATATAAAATAGAAACACTATATATCTGGCAGGGTTAACTGTCAGAACTGAATTGTTTTCCATATACTTGGCATGTAGCTGGGTCTAATAATACATGGATATGAACTTTCTTTAAAGATTTTTAAAAATTTATTTGACAGAGAGACAGCAAGAGAGGGAACACAAGCAGGGGAAGAGGAGAGGGAGAAACAGGCTTCCCACAGAGTAGGGAGACTGATGCGGGGCTCGATCCCAGGACCCTGGGATCATGACCTGAGTCAAATCAAAGGCAGAAGCTTAATGACTGAGCCACGCAGGTGCACCCCTCCCTTTTTTCTCCCCTGGAACAGTTCTGTTTTATCCATTAGAGCATAAAGATGTTTGCCATTATAATCAGGCTGATTATTTAATTTAGATCAGTCAAAAGAAAAATGAAGATTATTTTAATTGTACGGTTTTGTTTATGGATGTCTGTTTGCTCATTCTTTTGCTTTAAATTTCTTTTGTTTTGTTTCGTATCCTGTCCCTTTCCAACTTCTCTGAATCAAGACTGACGTGAAAACACTTCAAAATGGAAGTCTCCTCCAGGCAGAAACATCACACCTGCTAACAGTATGAGATCAGGATGGGTGGGAGATGAAGAATCATTTAGTTTCTTTACTGTGGAGATGAGAATCTGAAGATCCAACCGGGTCCAGGAGGCACAGACGGTGTTCTCAAGGGGGTTTCCAAGCCTGAATCTTGAGAAGTCTCCGCACTCACATTACATAGTCCAGACTTTTTTTCTTCCGTACCACATACCCAAACAAAGCAAAACCAACAAAAACAAAACTTGAGTAAAATGACACTTCAATACACCAACGCTAAAACATGTTTTTAAAGGCCTTCTATACTATTTATAGGAGAAGACAAGCAAGGCAAAGAAATTTATGTACACAAGAATGCACAAAGCAAAAAAGTCAGAAATGGATTGAGAGATTTCTTAACCCATTGATCCACTCTTTCTTTCAAACACAACATGTACATGGGGTTTATTTCAAAAGTTGGTATTTCTCCTCCCACATGAACGTCTGCATAGAAAACATGGTAACGTCTAGTTTAGTTCCTGGTTGTGTACTTGTGTATCCTAATTACAGGGCCTCTACTGTTCAGGGTAAGTCCCTCAGAATCCCAACATGGTCTTCGCACTCATGCTTTGCTTACTCGGTCTTGCCTTATGTGTCTTCCATTCTCCTGACCCTACATGATTCCTCCTTTCTATCCATCTCAAATGGCCTTTCTACTTCTTCAGTTTTGAGGTCTAATTAAGGAACTAGAATTTCTTCCAGATGATGATGGTGGCTCCTAGGTCTCTCGGGGGCGTCACTGTTTCTGTGTGCAATATAGGGCAGCTGACACAGACAACATACTAAGCACACATGTGATTTGAATCAAGGTGACAAAAGTAAGTGGAACTTAATTATTTGTAATGGATAACACACAATGTAGTGGAAAGACACAGATTTTGAAACAGGCACACCTGCGTCGAAATGTCAGTTTGCCACTTTCTAGTTTTAGTTTGAGTGATCTTAAGAAAATCGGGGCACCTGGGTGGCTCAGTAGGTTAAGTGCCTGCCTTTAGCTTAGATCATGATCCCCAAGTCATGGGATGGAGCCTGGCATCTGGCTTCCTGCTCAGGGGGGAGTCTGCTTCCTTTCACTCTGCCTCTCCTGCTCCTACTGTCTCTCTCCGTCTTACTCTCTCTCTCTCAAATAAATAAAATCTTAAATAAAAAAAGAAAAGAAAAGAAAAGAAAAGAAAACTAACCTGAGTTTCAGTTTCTCTAGAAACTATAGCTCACAGTATGTTGTCAGCTTAGAAGAAAGTGAATAAGATATCGAACAGTATCGGCATATAGTACGTCTTTGCGATCATACTGACACTTCCTCAAGCTTTACCACCCCATTTAAGGTATCCTAACAATTCTGGTGTTCAGAATCTTAGGTCCTATTTTTTTTTGGATCCCTATTATTTCTAGTTCTAGCTTTGACACTCACTTGAAAGTCAAACTATCCCCTTTGGCCCACTTTTGTATTTTTGAGGAACAAGTTCCTTTTCTCCTCAACTTTAATTCCATTCTCTTCTAACTTCAGCTGACAATAACAAGTTCTCCTGAGATCTGATCACAGAAATACTCAGACCACTCTTTTCGTTGAAGACACAGGATGCCCTTGATTAAAACTTTCACCTTCATCACATTTCTTCCAAAATTCAGATATTTGTCTAACTCTGTGCTTCCGAAGAGGCAACTTTCTTCTTTCTTCAGTCCCTGTAGAGTGTTTGTTATTCATGGACTCCCCATCCTGTAATATTTATTTAATTACTTTCAACATGCCCAGTTGGTCCAGTTTATTTCTGCCTTAAAGTGAGATAAAAGTTTTCACACTTACTCATACAAACACACTCAAAAACCTCCTCATTCTTTAAATAAAGCCCTGACCTGAGTTGCGGACCTGTTGCAGACTGAACTCCCACTTCTCAATATTCCATGTGTCCTACAAGGGTAGGTCACCATCCCTGGGCAGTGGTAGCAACACCAATACATGTTAGAACAAAGGACAAAAACAAAAACAAACTCCAGAACTTTGTCTAGGGTTATCTCTCATTGAAATTGCTTTTTACTTTTAAAGCTAAACAGCATGTCTTGAGGATTTTCTTTTTGCCAGATACTAAGCTTCATGAGCCTCCAATCTTTAAAATCTAATCCAGGTTTTGAAATCATAAACATACTTTTATTGTAGGAGATGGTGAAGAAAAAAATTTTTTTCCTGTGGATTAGTTTCAAATATATACCGAGAATAGTAACATCTCTGGCCGGACAACAAAGCGGGGGAGAAATCAACCTCTAAAAACAAAAAGTGCTATCCCTGAGTATTATTTTGAAAAACTGCTAATAGATGTTTTCCTCCTGTCTGTTGTGGGAAAATTTTCCTATTTTGGATTTAACTTCATTTTCACCCGAGGAGTGAAGTTCCCCCAAGTTTAAGGGCATGATCTATTGCGCCTGTCTGTGTGGGTCTGAACAGGAACTGACCTGAGTTAAGTTGGCTCTATTATCACTTTTTAAATTCCCCCACCACCCCTCTTTGTAACCAGTGGCTGTGTCAAAGAAAGCTGCTGCTGTCACAAAGCGAGGAGGACTCACTGTTGTGACATTTCATTTATCTGGGCAGCAACATGCTTGAAAGGAGACCGCCTAGTTCTATGTAAAGTATGGAAGACAAGCACAGTTAAGCAAACCAGGGTTGACATATTAAATCATGCTTGAACCAAGAGAGCAACAACAGATGACACACAAAACCTTCTAAAGCGAATTTTAAATAAATAAATAATACAGGTCAGTCTAGTTCTAAAAAAAGAAGCTTTTAGCAATGGCAGATACTGGGAGTAAGTGAATAACAGAAAACCTTCACAGGAGAAAGAAATTACGTTGCTTTTTAGCGGTATGGTGTAAAACTAGAGGTATAGTGTTGGGAAGAGAAGCACGAGGAGAACACTGGAAACCCTTGGTGTGATCACATCACATCACTTTCCAATCCATAAAATGGAAAACAAAATTCTGATAGTCCCACCCATTATTTAGGAAGTGTCCTAATGGAATCCTTTCAAAGTGCTTTGAATTCATCAGAGGCAAAGCCCTTATGCATATGGAGTATGCATGTTATTATTCTCCTTCACAATCACACAGCAGGAACTTTGGAAGCATTCATTCTCCAAGTCTGATTCCTGCTAACAATTCCATCAAAGAGATGGAGTTATCCATCAGTCAAATTATCATTTGCTCTAATTGTTGCTTCCCCCAAACTGTGGCTCTTCCTTCTTTTCTTTCCTTTTCTTTTTTTAACTATACCTTAACAGCACTCAAATGAGCAGGGTATCTACAAGCTCAGAAAAGATCAAAACATATTAACAGATCACTTCTGTTCTTAACACAGCAATTCCTACTGGCCAGCCTTAAATGCAGACAAAACATTTAAACACCAAAGAGAATAAAATACTAGAAGGCAAGATGTGACCCATATATCCATAACCAGAAATGATAGAGGGTACAAAAGAATTTTTCATGTAATAAAAACCAGTTATGATATCATGGATAGCTTAGAATTCATATTTTTTACTGTTACAATTAGTGGATGATACACTTTGTAGAAAAAACTATGCCAGGGCTAGTTGTTCCATGCCTTCCTGCTTTATAATAATTGGCATATCGTTCTAGACTAATGTAAAAGTGAAACTGAAAGGCAATACATTATACAGTTTCAGTAAACAGCCTCCTTGCCTTTTCCCCTGTAAGGAGCAGAAACTAGATATACATGAATACATCAATTAGATAGATTGATAGCTACAGGGTAAGCTTCCTCTTAGTTACCTAGAGAGTTAGTGTTCTATGCAAAACCCTTAAAAGTGGTGAAGTAGATTTTTCAAGGCAGATCCATAAGAAGGTGCACTAAATAAATTTATACAGCTAGGGCACAAAACATTTAACATATTAGTTGTAATAGAAATACGGTCTTAAAAAGAAATCGTCCTTTTAATTTGGGATCATCATTGATGTTGTATGTGATTACAAACTACAAATCAATTATTCTAATTAAACATGTTTATAAACTGTACAAAGTACAGTACTAGAATGAAGAATCTAAAGTTAAATATACAATTCTAACCCCCAGTCTAAACTGTGAAAAGGTAAAGGAAAACCCGAAAATGATCGAGCTACAAACACCTAGAAATGCCTAATTAAACGGAACAAAGACTGGGGCGAATTTTTTAATGTTTTGTTTTAAAGTAGGGGAGTGATAAGAAAAGTATTATATGTTTTTCAAAGTCTGGGACAAGCAGACCACAAGGGATGCAAACAAAAGGGAGCTAAAGCATGGTTTGCCGAGCTGGAGCAGCTCCTGTGGCTCTGCAGGCCAGGTGGCGTGAGGTGGGGTGTGCAAAACCCAGAGACTTGGATTTTAATGCTCCAGGGTCCAAGAAAAAGAGCCCCAGCCTTTTGTTAAGCGGGGACCCCTTCAGAAAGCCTGAAACCTTGAGGCGCTAGCTGGACACTCTCAAAAGCTCACAGGGGTAAAACACTGCGCATGTGCACAAGGGCCGCTGAAGAGGCTTCTGGGTGCACCTCTTGGTGGGGAGAAGAAATTAATCATCAAGAATCGAAATCTGTGGCCTTCCCCGGCTAAACTTTTGGTGTGTAAATCTACACCAGCCACCAAAAACCACCTTAATGCTAAATATCACAATCTTTCTCAATCCTGGCTGCACATTACCATGACCCAGGAAGCTTTAAAAAAAAAAAGGTGACAGGGGCACCTGGGTGGCTCAGTGGGTTAAAGCCTCTGCCTTCGGCTCAGGTCGTGATCCCAGGGTCCTGGGATCGAGCCTCACATCGGGTTCTCTGCTCAGCAGGGAGCCTGCCTCCTCCTCCTCTCTCTCTCTGCCTGCCTCTCTGCCTACTTGCGATCTGTCAAATAAATAAAAAATCTTAAAAAAAAAAAAAAAAAAAGCGACATCTGGGCCGGTACTCCACAATGGACCAGAATCTACTGTTGCAGCGTCCCGCAATCCTATGGTTTATAGGTTTATTACTGCATTGCACTATAGTCGTTGAGAATAGCAGACTTGGATAAAACTCGGTCCCAATAAGACTTCCTCAGTGAGAGGAAATGCTAAGTCATGTGAGGAATTCCTACGAGTCAATGAGAAAAGAGAAGCAACCCCAAAATGAATAGGTAATTCATAAACTGGAGTGATTAGGACATGGGTGCCATTTGTACATTTTTCTCTACTTTTCTGTGGTTTGATTTTTTTCCCCTAATTTTCCAATATTGCCTATTTATTATAACAGTAGAAAAAAACAGTAAGTATGGGATTCCTAAGATGATGTAATTAGAAGAAGTTGAAAAAAAAAAAAAGAAAATGTTATCATTAGATTTAATACTGTCAAAAGTTATAGAACTATAATCTACATCAAACACAATATTAAGGAACATCTGGAGGAGGAGATAAAGATATAATCAACGTAATCATTCTAAAATGACATAAATAGTGAAATATCTTGACAAATATCCAAAGTGATTAGGGTAAATATTTTGCTTTGCTGGACAAAGTTTTAATCTTGATTTGCACTCCTATTTTCTCACTCATAAAAGAAGGTATACTAGTGAAATTCTTGAGTCTCTCTGTCCCTCCCTACCCCATCTCTCTATTCTATACTTCATATTTACATTAATACTAATAACTGCTTTGTAAATTATACTTTGGGTAGGTCTCTAGGTCGCTAGAGACCTGGGTAGGTCGCTTTATTATGATTTTATTTATTATGATGATGACACATTCTGAATTGTTACTGTGCAAACGGATTGTAACATTAATGAACTGGATGGAGCTCCATCATGGTCACATGGATATTGAATTAATGATTATATTCATGTGGCTCATACTATACAAAACACCTCAACAATAAACTTTTATTAAAATGAGATGCACTGGATAGGATCCTTTAATTATAATAAACGAATATAGAATGATAATTCCTAGAAAAATTAATGATACAGATCTTACAAAGGCCATATCTTAATTGCTATATTGTGAATTGATTTAAAATCCATAACATTTAAATGTGTTAACACAAAACATAGTCCCTTTAGTTTTATTGTTTGCTTCTTTTCTTATTATTTGGATAGCACAAAAAGTACTTTCCTGAAGTCTGATAACACGAATCAGTATGGCTTTCATAGGAAAAGTTGTGTGTACAGAGAAATTTGATGTTTAAAACTCACAGAATGTAATTCAGCAAACATCTCTGTGTCTGCTCTTAGATTTTCAAGAGTAAAAAGTTAAAAAAAAAAAAAGAATGCAATCGGTAAGAAACAAAGTCGCCAACCCTTTCATAAAATCATTAAGTAAACTAAAACCTTAAAAGTGAACTGTAAAATCACCAGTTTTTGTGTGTAGTAAATTAAGGTTTTAAGATGATGCAGGCCTCATTTCAAATCTCAGTCTTCCATTTCATAAAGGTGTGACTGTGGACACCTATGTGAAGATTTGGTCATTGTTGGATCAAAGAAACACTAAATTTTTAAAAAAGAAAAACCTTTCATCTTTCAATGAGTGTAATCACTTATAAGAAGCCACCCACAATACTACTCAAAAATAATGAATTGTTTCATGTTTGATATGCCTGTTTGAACACAGATATTATTAGGAATTCTGTATCCTTAAGATAGCGTCATATGTGTATGTATAGACTTAGCAGGTAATTTCAGGAATTGAAGCTCTTTTATTACCCTAATTTTACTATGCAAATACATCTTAAAATAGAATTTTAGAAAGTAAAGAGATATACACAAAATTGATTAATATAATATAATGGATCTCTGCACTGAAAGCTTCCTCTGTGTTAAAAGCTGTTCCTTAATCTCTTAACATGGCTTTTTCCCCTTCCATATCTATGTTAAACATCACCTTTTCAGAGAAATATTTTCTTCCTGACCTATCTAAACTGGCACACTCGTCCTGCTATAAGCAACTCTCATAATTTGTTAGTGTAGCTCTATATGTATGTTTGTATACCTATGTGTCTCTATTTCTGGGATACAGGAATTATATACATGGAATACAGTGCCTAGTATAATCAGAAATTAAAGAAGAAGTGATAATACCACTCAGAGGGCGAATCTTCTTTATAAAGGCAGTTCTAGTATATTTGCATAGTTTTGATTACCCAATAAATACAAATATAGGATTATCCTTTGATAAATGATACTGCTCAAGAAGATGATATCTATCTGAAAAAACTATCTATCTGAAAAAACAAGAGGATTTTTTTAACCCAAAACCACCCTGTATTTTATAATAGATAGACACATACTCCTATAAATACATTTTATTTTAAAGAGCAATGTAAGGAGTAGCTAATGTTCACTAAATAAATACAGTGCATTAGGCAGTAAGCAATTTCCATATATCGTCTTAAAGCATTGCTATGACTTAGTTAGAGATGGAGAAAGAACGGTATTGGGAGATTCAATAATTCAATAATTAACACAGGGATATAGAGCTGATAAATGTCAAGAGGCAGGATTGGAATCCAGGCATTCTGGCCAGAATATAGATTTGTGCTCAAACCACTAGAGTATGCTGCCTCTCAAAAGTAGCATATTCCCCACGATATCCAAGTTAAATCAATCAGGTTTCATGACCACCCCATTGCCTAACAAAAGATACCAACAGTACCAGTGTTGAGAAACCTTGACTTAGGAAAAAAAAAAAAAAAAAAAGCAAAAGCAAAAATGAATGCAAGGTATGCTTTAAAACTGTAACAGAGGGGTGCCTGGGTGGCTCAGTGGGTTAAAGCCTCTGCCTTCGGCTCAGGTCATGATCTCAGGGTCCTGGGATCGAGCCCCGCATCGGGCTCTCTGCTCAGGAGGGAGCCTGCTTCCTCCTCTCTCTCCGCCTGCCTCTCTGCCTACTAGTGATCTCTCTCTCTCTCTCTGTCAGATAAGTAAATAAAATCTTAAAAAAAAAAAAAAGTCTTCTTCTAAAAAAATAAATAAATAAATAAAATAAAACTGTAACAGAACTAATCCAAAACATTAAGGAGGAGTTAAAAGAAAAAAATCTATTTTATGACTTTCATGCATAATACCTGCAAATGGATGAAGTGATTTATCCACTTAATTGTCTTGGTGATGGTTCTCAGAAGCAGGAGACACATACACATGCACCACTGACATCCTGTACTTTCATAATTACTAACTTTTGTTAAAATTTTGAAATTAAAATTAGTTTCCTTTTGTTGCATAAAAGAGCATACCAAATAGAACCAAAAGTTCAACCCCTTTGATGTTCTTTGGTAATGTGCCTAATTAAAAATAACTAGGATCTCCAATGCATAATTACACAAATACCTAATACACTCTATTTCCAGTCAATTTTGTCTCAAACATAAATATGCACCAGAAGTATGAATGATCGACATACTACTCCCTGCAGTATCTGTACTATTTCTGAATCAAGGTTTTTCTTGAGCTCAGTATTTTCACTACATTTTCCTTGCTAGGCAATCATCTCCCAGTTGGACAATTAATAAGTGCTTTTTCCCACAGCCCTTGGCATGTAACCTCGCTTACCCTGTATTTTAGCATGCACTATATACCTTCTTCACTCTGACTGGTTTTGGCAGTGACCCACAATCTAAATCTCTTTCCTCCATTTGATATAAGTGAAACTATAATTATCTAGGGGTAATTTCAAATTACTACTTCATTCCACTAGCAACTGATGAAGATTAGTGGTCTTGCCTTGCATCTGAGTAAGTCAGCAACATAATCACAAGAGAACTCAGCAGGCAACATTTGATTCATGCGAACTCAATTACTTCTGTCAAACACATTCACTTCAATAAAAAGCAAAAACTTCCAAAATGTGTTTTTGCTAATAATTTTGTAGTCAAAAAAAAAAAAATCATATGACTCTTAAGGGAAAAAACAGCATGAATTTCATCAGAAATAATAATAAATAACAAGTAGGAAAACATATTTGTAGGAATGATTTAATACATTATTAGTTTCTGAAAATAAAAATATTTCAAAGAAATAAATTTGTATACTTAAAACAGTTTATTATTGAAAATTCAGGCATATAAATAAGCCATAGAAAAATAAATGCGTTCTATAATTTAAGTTAATGCAACAGAAACCAGAGTATTCTGCTACCTCATTAAAAACAGGTTATTACGGGATAGTCAATTTCGCTTAAAGGAAGTAAAATAAGGGGACATGAAGAAAAGATGATAGATGATGAATTGCTAAATGGACAAGGACTTCTGAGTCACTTCTTGAGTGTCTTCTGAGTTGAAGCCATATGTTAATGAGCAGCCCAGCTTTCTGTATCCTGAATGTTTAGTCTCTAAAAGACCTTAGGTCAACTCCATGATGCACGTATATCAGGTCACATGAGCATGATCTGACAGCAACTACCTGGTCAAATCCTAATAAAGTAAATATTAACATGTGATAATCATTACAATGGATTTACTCAAATTTCAGCTTCTTTATACAGTCATATCTTTAATGAAATCCCAACATATTTTGATTATCAAAGAAACGGTAATTAAATGTAAATGTATAATAAGAGTATATTATAAAAACATTTCAGGATGTGATGTTCTGAAGTCTAGATCACTAAGACGGTCTCCGTAACAGTTAATATATCATATGCCAACCATGTATGATTTAACACAAAGAACTTGAAAATTCGGCCTGAGAATCTTAGGACTAAGAAATGACTGGTTTAAGAGGCACATTTGTCAATTCTGTGACCAAAAAGACTTTCTACAGATGATTTTAAAGTTAAAAAACGCATTAATACAGTAGTTTCCCCTTCTCTACGCTTTAGTTTCTGGCGGTTTCAGTTACCTGCAGTCACTCCAGAAGAGAAACAGAAGATCCTCCTGCCATATCCTCAGAAGGTTAATAGTAGCCAAATGATAGGTCATGGTGCCTATGTCATTCCCCTCACTTCATCTCAACCTGCAGGCATGCTATCGTCTCACATCATCCCAAGAAGGGTAAGCACAATACAAGATACTTTGACAGAGCGTGAGAGACCTCATTCACATAACTTTTATTATAGTGTGGAGTAGTTACATTTTATTATTTATTGTTGATCTCTTACTGAGCCTCATTTATACATTAGACCGTCACATAAGAAAAAGCATAGTGTTTATAGGGTTTGGTAATATGTGCAATTTCAGGCATCCCTGGGGATCT
Source organism: Enhydra lutris kenyoni (assembly GCF_002288905.1). Classification (NCBI taxonomy): domain Eukaryota; kingdom Metazoa; phylum Chordata; class Mammalia; order Carnivora; family Mustelidae; genus Enhydra; species Enhydra lutris. The sequence goes on along the minus strand of NW_019154105.1, from coordinate 15,299,644 downwards.
TGTAACGTAAACCCCTCAGATAAGGAAGGACCACTGCAAAATTAAAGCACAATATTCTTTTATACTTTTGCTCATTCTACTCTCTCTTTTGATTCATTTTTCTACTTTTTGCCTTTTGATTTCTTGCTCATTCCTTAAGATAACATTCACCACCACTGCCATCAAGGACCATGTGATCTATTGGGGGTGAAGAGAGTCATTAATCAAACAATAAATCAACAAAAAGATGCAAAATCATATCTCTAAAGAGCTCTCTATTATTACTTACTTATATACCTTGTAGGTAAATAATAGAGAGGCCTGATCTTGAAGACTCAGGGATAGCTTCCCTGAAGAAGAGTTGCTGGATGATAAATTTGAAGGATTAGTATGAGTTAATCAAGCATGAAGTTGGTAGAAGAATGTTTCAGGGCAGGGAAACAGAATCACAGAACAACTAGTAAAAGTGAGCTTTTGAGAAAGAGAAAGAAAGCCAGTGTGACTAGTGCACAGAGAAGAGGAGGAAACATAGCTTAAGATGTGTCTAGAGCAAAATCAAGCAGAATCTTAAGCTATTGTAAAAATTTATCTTAGAGGAAACCACTGAAGTATTTAAAGTTTGTGGTGGGGGTTAAGTGGGGGCAGAGAAGGATGGGTTTGTGTAACAACGAGATTTGCATTTCTGTAAAGGCATATATTCACATGACTCAAAAATCAAAATATTATTATACAAAGTCATTCATTATATTTAAAGTTTCTGTATTGGGGAGTGAGGAGGCACCATTCATATAGACTGTATTGTGTAGAACACCCCACTGCCTCTCAGTTAGGTTTCCACCCCTCAATTATTAAAAGTATGAGAAGAGAAAGGTATGCACTGAGTATCTGGACTAAGAAATATTCTGTCAGAACACTACTTCCCCAAGATGCTCTCATGATAAGAATGCACAGAACCTTTTAATCCCCACAACAATCAAAAATTGTCTTCTATAAATGCAGAGATCTTTCATACCCTCTGTCCATTTGGATGAAGACAAAGTTTATTTTGTTCTGACCTAAAGTGACCACATACCAATCTCTTAAGTAACATAAATAATCAAATAGAGCATTTGCTTTATAATACTGGTAAACAAAACTTTAGAAATAGTAAGATTTATATTGTAAATATTTTAGAAGAAATAATGAATTGTGTTCAACAGATTATAAATAATCTTCTGCTTCTGACTCTACAATTATATATATCTTCACCTTACACTAAAAGGCACTGTTCAAGAAGAAAGGTTAAGATAATGTTAGAATTTTTCTTTAAATCCAATCTGAAATGAAAAATAATTCACTTCCCTGAAAAGTTTAAAATAATTTACAAGACATAATTTTGACTTAATAACACTTTATATATGTGTATATACACATACAAAAGTATAGAGAGTTGTAGACTAAATAAAGACAACCATAAATTTAATTGTAGATGATATTGTAGGAATACAAAATAAAAGCTGATGCTGAAAAATAATTTTAAAGATGGTGCAACATATTTCTAGGGAGAAATAATTAAGTAAAGTCACTATTATTTACTGATCATTTCCCTAGTTTTGATTCCCTGAATCTATAATCAATCTATAGTAGGCCTGAATGAACATGAGCAAGTTGATTCATATAATATAACGGATTTAGGGGAAAAAAAAATGCATCTGAAGCTACCAGGTGGTATTACGGATGTCTCAGCATTCAGTTTTCTCTTAGTGAACAATAACTCTCCTTGCCTATTTAGCATGTACACAGCATGGTGAAAACAAGCTCAGGTTCATAAGGATGAATCATTTTTTTTTAAGTAAAAATATTTTTTTCTTTATATGCGGTTCTTCATTCTGACATAAAGCATTAACCTAGTCCAAAAAACCATTGTTAAATATCTAAGTTTAACTCACTATGCTGCAGGCAAAATGAGGGTATTTTCAAATGAAAAGGGAAATACAAATGATCAAGTTTCAATTTAAAACAAAAATTAAAACAGAAAAAAAATCCCCAAGTATAAATTGCTTTGAAATAAATTTTTTTTTTTTTTTTTTTTTTTTTTGTATTGGCTCTATCTCCAAAGCTATTTTCTTGGGTACTACTTATTATGCATTCCATATTGACGTGTAAGTTTTTAAAAGCAAACATGTAATAGCAATTATATGTAAACAATACAGTAAACTAAGTAAACTGTCAGATGACAAGCATTTTCATACGGAGTTCATATGGTCGAACTTATTTCTGAAGAATTTTTTTAAAGGCAGTCAAAAGTATACCAAACAAGTCTCATCTAACATTTGCATTTGAATTTTATGTAGCAAGGTGAGGGTACTACTATTTTCTCTTCATGGAGAGAAAATAGCAGTAGAGCAGCAGACAGTTTTTTTCTTCATACAAAGAAAACATTCCTTTGGTTTGAGTTACTCAAAAATAAAACTCCTGAAAGCTAAATTAATATAAAATACTGCACTGCAAGTAAGACACTCTCTGAACATTAATTATGTATATCCATCAAAATATTACATTAAATCTTTGACCACTGCCAGAAATTTTAAAATTCGGAGAGAAATCAAACTTGAGGAGAAATAATCTCCATAAATTAGCAAAGCAAAAGGTCGCCTGTCCATAATCACTGGAGGAAATACACACACACGATCCAACTGAAGTGGACAGCTCCTGCACGTCTGCAGGCAAATTCTTACCTTGACAGGTGCCATTTTTCTCTTCATATCCTGCCTTGCACATGCATTTCCCGATGGGCACCAGCCACTCCCCTTCAGCACTGCAGTGCATTTTGGGTGGTTCGTCTGTCACAGAGTGGTTGACACAGGAGCCCGACACTTCAAGCAATTGCGAAGAATCAGCTCCAGTGATTGTGTCGGGGAACACAGCCAAGTGTCTTACCACCGAAGGGCATTTTTTATAGTACACACGCACAGACACCAGAGCAATGCAAGCACCCACATCTTGAAACGCAAGATAAAATCCCTTTTTGGTTAGCGGTCCTACATCTCTGACCTCTGTATTCAGTTTCATAACCCGGTCACCAAGATCAAGCTCTGTAAAGCTTTCATCGGCCGCAATAGTATCAATTTTGATGTACTGGTTTTCCTTGATGTTTCTCCCGTTCTCATCATCTGATTCGAAGTAATACATGTTAAACGTTTCTTTACAGGTTCCCAGTCCTCCAGGAAGACTGTTGCAGTCCCGCAGAGTAAACTTGAGTTCTATAAAGATTCTGGAAGCACCTTCGTTGGAAATCCAACTGGTCAAAAGCCAGTTATTCTGATTCTGTTCCATAACTTTGCATACTTGGTATGTGTGGATAGGGGCATAATTTTCATCAACTTCGCCAATCTCTTCCCACTGTATAAATAGAAAGACAATTATATAGTATTTAGAAAATAACTAACAAAAATTATCATAGAAAACTATTTTAGATATAGAAATTTCTGCAGCCTTAATCTATGGTATTGGGAGAAGGAGCTCTACAATGAGAATTTTTTTAAAAAATACCTTTTTAAATTAAGTAAATTAATAGAACATTATTCTTTGTCTCCACTAACTCAAAAGTTAACACAAATGAATTTGATGTTAAAGAAAATGCATGTATTTCACAGAAAACGTAGACGTAAATTGAATGTGGGTGCAGTTAACACGAAGGAGCAAGTCAGAGGAAATTAACTATATTTGGAAGAAAGTTAAGTATGTATACCAACAGAGTAGATAAAGTGTGACAGAAAAAAAGAAGTACATTTTTTAAAAAACAGCAGAAAAAAGCAGTAAATGTGAAAAAGAAGGGAGAAAAAATGTAAAATGTGAATTCACATTTACTTAATTCTGGCATATTATAAATAACACATCAATGTAATAATACTTGCAAGAAAATTCATTAGTTTAAAAGCAATAGTAGATGCTTATTTCACTGACCCAATCTGTTTGGGATTCTTTTGCAAATTGGATTGCTAAATGTTTATTCATAAGTGTATCTATAAAACATATACCTAGAGACAGATATAAAATAGAGATTAAAATTATATATGAATAGCTTTGGCATTTGAATCCTGAGCTTTTGGGAATGCATTAATTATTTTTACCAACCCATTACTTCACACAGAGTGACCTTAAGAGTTCTGAATATAAACAGGGTACAGAAAAAAAATTAAGTATGATTTATATAGCTTCCAAAATATTTGGTCAGAGAGAGCTAGGCTTAGTTCTTTCCCAAAAAAGTATTCCAGTTTTAAGACTTCTGATGTACCATAATCACTTTCTGAACAGTATAGAAACAAATTTTTATTCTCCCTAAAGACATTATTATTATAATTTAAGAAGTTGTTTAAAGATTCATAAAGAACCTATGTGTACAAAATTATACATATTTTTGTTTTAAATCTTTTAAAATGATCCTAAAACACAGAAATCAATGAAATCATACTGACTTCCAATAAATCCAGCATGTGATTTCAGACATTAAATATAATAGATAATAAACTTCATAGAACTTCATCTCTTTAGACATGAAATTAAATAGAGCATTATTTCTTGATTCTGTTCAACTGACACAGATATGAAAAATGTGGAGTCACAAGGGATGCACATAAATCGTGTACCTCAGATGGTCCCTCTCAAAATTCTAACTGCCCTCAGACAGACATAAGTAAAAGGTGCTAATGAGGGAAAACTGCTGAGTTCCTTAAATTCACAAGAGAGAGACATCAAGATTTTATCTTAACCACTTTCCCATCATGGTGTTATGTGAAGCCTTAGTTCTTTCACTTAATCTCAGTTTTGTCTTCTCTCAAAATGTACATAAACTCTACGTAGCTTCAGGTTTCCAAAACAGCTTTCTATCTCAGCAGTCTGCCACTAAACCATTCACATCGTCTTCCTGAAGTGATCCAGCTATCAATCTTTTTATTATAAATGGTTACTGAATGCCATTATTAACATTTCATGCAAAATAATACCTCACCTAACCGAAAATCATACAACTGATCAACTTAAGTTAAATATATATTTTTGAGTTAGTAAAATGGAAATAGCATCAAAAAAATTTCTTCTCTAAAAAAGGAAAATAAAAATGTTACATTATCTCTGTTTTCTTTTATAAGTCTCCCAATACAAAACACAAAAAGACTTCAAATCCTTGACCTTAGATCATTTATAAAATAAAAACTATCTCTGCATCGTAATTCCAATAGGACAATGCTAGCAAGTGAAAGGAATTGGAGAAGTTAAAGGAATCAGAGCAACAGCATCTTCTAAGAGATTATAAGGCAAGCAATTCACAGTCGTTGTCTGTATAAAGTCCACAGTACCACAAATATTATTAAAAATGCAAGCCAAGCAGCACTCGACAAGACAGCTTAATAGTTACTGCTTCAGGTGATAATTTCAAAGCATGTGCATAAGCATCTTACTTCTCTGAATATTCTCAATTAAGACAAGAAAAATTATAATTTTCTTTGAAGTTAGAATGTATCATGGTGAAATTTTATTTATTTTTCTTTTCAAGTGTCCAAAATATAAATGAAGGCTCGCATTTTCTATTTTTAATGAGTGAATAGAAATACTTTAATTTAAATAATTATAGCCATAAGCCATTCAGAGAATCAACTGGGGAATGCATACACATTTCCCATGAATAAGTGCTACTATGTAGACAAATACACTAAGACACAGACAAAAAATTTTCATTTATTTTGGATTGACTAGTTGAACTACAACTCCAAATTCTTCCAAGTTTACTTCCTTTTTAATACAAAGCGGACATCTTGCCATCCTCAGTAATGATCATACTGACGAAGAAGAAACAATGGGATGAAAAGAAAGTAACACCAAGAACTCAAGAATGTGGCAGGTATATCCTTAGACACTTTTGCAAATGTCATGTCAAGGAAATTATAGCAGTTTAATGAAGGCACGGATAGAAAACATAATATTTTTGGTTCAATTTTGTAGGATTTCCTATGACCCCAAGGTTTAATAAAAGTATTTGCTGTTCCTTGATTATCATAAGCAATGTGCCTGGGCATTTTGGAATTGTGGTCACTGAATGCAATATGGTGGTGTTCTCTTTTCTTCAAGTCTAGCAACTCCTGAAGGCTCACCCTCTGAGCCCATGCTTTTCTCTGCTCCTTTCCTCCTTACTCTTGTATCTTTAAGATTAAAGAACTGGTTTTACACAGTCAGCTTGGACTGGCTTGATTTCTTCCCCAGATGCTTAGGCTTGCTCCTTTTCCTGCTGGGCACTGAAAGCTCTTAAGTTGTATTCAAATTCAATGCTTGACCAGGCACTGCAAGCCAGTCCCATTCATCAGAGCAGCGACAAACAAAATGGACTTATTTTCATATCCATGTGTGAATCATGATAAACATCCAAAAGTTAGTGTTACTAACTTTTCCTACCCAAACCAGAACTACCCATAACTCAAACACTCTATTCTAGTCATTAAATGTCCCATATAAGATATTAGAAGGGGTCTTCAAAGGTCTGGCTTTATCATTCATATTAGAAATGAGGAAATTGAAGACCAGACAGAAGGAAAGATTTTCCCAAGCTCACAGAGGACAACTCTTTCCATCTGAGCATTCCATCTGCCTGTGTCTTCCTCTGTCCTCTTGTTGGCACATCTCTGTCCATGATAGTGTATTTGTGTGTGGGATTCCTTGATTAACTGCCATCAGTTGCTACCCAACTCTGTCAAAAGGAAATTCACATTTTCTCGCCATCATCTAGCTATAAACCTTTTTTCTTTATCTCTCTCTTTTCCTTGCTTCTTTCCTCATGAATTCCTTCCTTGTTTCCTTCCTTCTTTCCTTCCTTTCTCTTTTCCTCCCTCCCTCCCATCTCTCTCTTTCTCTATGTACACACACATCACACACACACAGAGTCTGAAATATAGATATGAGTAGACACATGGTTGCCTTATTCTCTACTGTATCTCAGAGTCTGACACCACAGGGCAATATATTATACAAATGAATTAATATCAAATATATACACATTCCTCCTTAGTCCAGAGATCTGTTAATTCAAAATATGCAATAATTCAAACATGGTAAATAAATAATTGTATGATTTGTCTTTTGTGTTTGTTCACACAAAGATAAATTTTGTTGTGCAAATTGTCTAAATTTTATAAATTTAAAACGGAGAGTTTATAAATTCATGGGGTTTTTTTGAAAATTAATCTTCAATAAAAAGCTGGAAGCATTTAAGATATTTTCTTTTGTTCACTAATCCATACAATTACTTGGAGTTCAGTTTTGTGTATTAACCTATAGAACTAATTTGCATTAACATAGATTTTAATAATTTTAATTTATAGCTTAGTTTAAGTGTTATTTTGACCATGTTTAAAAATAATCTTTTTGGGGCGCCTGGGTGGCTCAGTGGGTTAAAGACTCTGCCTTTGGCTCAGGTCATGATCTCAGGGTTCTGGGATTGAGACCCACATCCGGCTCTCTGCTCAGCAGGGAGCCTGCTTCCTCCTCTCTCTCTGCCTGCTTCTCTGCCTACTTGTGATCTCTACCTGTCAAATAAATAAATAAAAATCTTAAAAAAAAATACTCTTTTCATTTTTTACCCACCTATCTTTTTCACTATTCTGTACAAATTAAAAGCTCAGAATATAGCATATGAGCTAGTAGCACTAAACTTTATTTCACATTTCAGTCAAACAACATTGTGACTTTCTTAGGTATTTTGCTTAGCAGAGTGATATAAAAATATAGCTAAGAGTCACTTGCTTTCAGTTTTACTCTGACATGCCCAAAGCATAACTTTGTAGCAAGACCTTGTTTACAACATAAGTGATTCTTTGAATATAGGGAAAATTACCTTATATTTGTGATTTAATATCACAGTATTTTGTATAATACCTTTTGAAATGCTCCAAAAAGAAATTAATTCCAGGTTTCCTATTATATTTAAGATACTTTTAAATGTCATTTACTATGATCTGCAGTATGTGTGTATACGTGTGCGTGTATCTTTCCAATTGTTCCCTCCTAAAATATTTACCTAAAGTCTAGAATTCTAGAAGCTTCTTGTTATGCAAAAATCAGATGAAATACAATATAGGGGTGGCTGGGTAGCTGAGCTGGTTAAAGGTGTGCCTTTGACTCAGGTTATAATGTTGCTGCATTGGGCTCCCTGCTCAACAGGGAGCCCGCTTCTCCCTCTCTCTCTGCCACTCCCCCTGCTTGTGCTCTCTCTCTCTATCAAATAAAGAAATAAATAATTTAATTATTTGACACACAGAGAGCACAAGTAGGCAGAAAGGCAGACAGAAAGAGGGGGAGAGACAGGCTTCCCACTGAGAAGAGAGCCTGATGTGGGGCTCCATCCCAGGACCCCAGGATGATGACCTGAGCCGAAGGCAGAAGCTTTAACCCACTGAGCCACCCAGGCGCCCCAAATAAATAAAATCTCAAAAAAAAAAAAAAGAAACACAATATAAAAATTCATAAATTTCAAACAGCAAAGATTTTCAATAGTTTGTGTCATTTTTTTCTATTTTGCTATACTGATTAAAATTAGGTAAAATACAGTCAAATAAAGATAACTGAATTGCTTATTTTCTTGTTTTCCCCAGATACATGATAAACAATACTAATGTTCGTCCCCATAACATTTTATAAAACTTACTATACTTACATAAAATTAAGAAGTTTTTCCTTTCTTTTTCTTACATTTTTTAAATTTTTGTTTTTTGTTTTTACTTATTTGACAGACAGAGAGCAAGCATGAGTCAGCTACTTCAGAAATTCAATCTTTCTAATAGCTATGGTTCTTCAGTGAAGTAAATATGACAAAATCTATCAACTTTCAACAAAAATAATTTGAACCAACAATCTTGCTCCATTTCCTCAATAATATGTTAGATTACATCAGATAGGCATTTGAGTTGCTTAAAACATCTTTAAAATTCATGAGTATGTTGCAGAAATATTACTAGAGATAACTCAATTAATTTTCTGTGTATGAATAAAGGTGAAGTCAATTACATGGGCTCAAATTCAATTCATGAAATAAAAATACTTGAGAAAGACATAAATTAAACTTTCAAGTATACATGAATAGTTTCACAGGGAACCAGGGGCAATTGAGCATCTGCTTACAACACTAAATATGAATGTCAGAAAGGAGATTTTTTTCCCCTAAGAAAAAATTCATAGTTTTTTCTTTAATGTTGAAATACTTTTTTTTAAAAGAAAAAAAATAAATGAGAAGAAGAAACTAATAAATTCTTTCTTGTATTTGTTAAAAAAAAATTATCCAAATGCAGTTGAATTGAATTGGACATGGGGAAATCCAAAGGACCGTATCGGTGAAACATGCACAGAGAGGTTCATGATTTTAGCAAAACCGGAACTTCCTACTAAATACTGTGATGAACATGATCTAAAAACAAAAAAGAAAATGTATATATCACAACTCTTTATACATTTATTGTTATTCCATGTTTATGAAGGCATAAAAATAGTGTCACATAAAATTATAAAATATGTCATAAATACTACACGTTTTAAAATCCGGCTTTCTCCTTTGAAAAATTCACTTAGGAAAACCAACTCAAATTTTTCAAACGGTCAGTAATTTAAAAGGTGGCATGAGCTAAGTGGATAAGTACTCCTGGAATTAACAAATGAATAAATTGGTTTAAAATCTTAAATGAGCTCATTAGTATTTTATCGAAAGGCAGTCCCATTAAATATGATACCTTATCTGGCTTGTCCGTGATTTTGTGCTATAGAGTTGTAATTTTAAAAGAAGCAGCTAAAAACAAATAGATTTATAAATCACTGATCTAGTTTAGTTCCATATCAGTCACACTGTCTATCAGGACAACACACTTAAGTCGCTTACCACTGTATATTTTCTATCATGTTAAATACCAAGAGATGGTCAACCCAACATTTGATAACATGTAAAACTGTTGGAATATTAATAATCTTTCATGTACTATAAAAAAGTTTATATGACAATAAAAGTTTACATAGTCTATGAGTTTCTATCTTTCTAAAGAAATGATTGTGATCTCAATTCCATACTTACTCCAGCAAGAGTACATATTTACCATGAACATTTTAAAGTCTAAGAAGTCATACATTTCTATGTTTCAGGATTTCACAGTGGACACTTATGTGCACACACACGTGTACACATGCACACACATGCACACACACATACACTGTAAAGAATTCTTTCTGACAGTCATTGTGTGATGTTAGAAATGATCCTCCCAGTGGTATTTAAATGCATATCTTCTCAGTAACACTTAAAATTTCAGAGTGACATTACTACGCTCTTTAATATAAATACTGTCCTCTTACAGATAGCTACAAATTCTGTGGGGAAGCTTTCTTTTCAAAGCAATATGAAAGCTTCAGTAAATGAGGGAAAAAAAAAAAACATTTTACTTGGAATTCAATTTAATGCAAATAAAGTATATTAACTTCTGGTGCATTTGATATTTCAGGCAAAACAGATACAATTATACCCTTTCTATTCTGGCAAGAAAAAAAAAATCAGTAAACCATTTGCAACTCTGGATTATTAATCCAGCCTATAAAATATACCAGAAAATATAATGTTGTCTGTGCTCTCTAGTCATTACTCTGGTCTCATTTTTCAATAGATAATATTGCATTTGCAGTGTAGGCCTTGACAACAGTGCCCGTAAATCAATTCCATATTTCACATTAATCATGTTCATGTAATCAGTGGCTATTCAACACAAATTTCCATCCTTTTTGTTGGGAAACAGTCACACTGGAGCTTTGAGCTTATTCAAGCTTAAGGGACCGTATTGCCATAATATGGACTGAAGTCTACTTCATCCACTTGCCCCAGCTATATTAATGAAATTCTGTAGAAATGGAGGCCATCTACATTTAGCATGTTGTCATGTCAGGAGCTGGAACTTCCTAGGGAGTGGTTTTATTTTTCAGAATCCCAGTGCTGCTCTCTTTGATTGGAACTAAAAGAAGGCACAGCCATAGGTCCGTGGCAAATCCCTCCTCTGCATTTGCTGAGCCTTGTCTGGCCAAGACAGGGATCTCAACAAAACAAGAGCTCTTCGAGTAAAATGTGGGCATTTAAAATGTTTAGTGATACTTCTAAAATGACAATTTCAAAATTTCAGTGTTTATTTTCCATGTTTTAGATCATTAGTTTAATGCAAATTTAATTTTGACCTACATTAGACTGTGGAACTTTATTACAGGGAACACTATTTAAAGATAGTGATGACTAACATTATAGAAATTATTTTTACCTATCAATTCAATCTAAATATTTTTATTGAATTTTATTAATTTGTAATTTGAGAATAACTGTGAAAATAGATTTTTCTAAGAATTCTAGGCAAATATGAAATCTTTACAGCATTAGTGGAATTGCAACAGTAAGGAAGATAAATCTTTCATTCTTCCTACTTGGATCTTCTGCCTATATTTTTTTCTTATCTTCATATATTGTTTCCTCTATCTCAAGAAATTGTCTCTTTCTTAGGTTAGTAACAGTAAATGGGAACAGTGAAATTAATTTTGTAGTATGATTTTAACCTTAAAATTAAAACAAATTATTAACTGCCATTTTCCTATGCTTATCAACACACTCCCCTTTACCAATATATTCTGGTAATTGGAAACATAAATAGAGTAAATATAGATAACAGGTAAGTCTAGTTATGACATAGAAATACATAATTTTTAGCTTAATAATCTTAGATGTTATTTGATACTTTCATATCTATTTGTAGATGAGCAAACAGGACTGTTGTTATGATAAAAATATATTCATAATTACAAGAGGTAATTGTCTGTGACATCCATTTATTCTTTTGTGTGTTACACAGCTAATAGTCTATCTGGTATATAACTAACAGTTCCCAGTAAAGATGGCTCAGTGGGCTGCTGGGCATCTCAAGCTCTTTGATGATACTTTTCCATTCTGATTTTAATTAGTTATAATTAATATAGAATAAATCTATATACATTTAAATGTGTGTTTTATTAGGAAAAAAGTAGGCAGATATGTAATCAAATTCTAGAAAGGCTATAGGGAACAGGGCCTCTTCTATGTTGTTGGTGGGAGTATATACTAGTAGCCAAATTTGGGGAGCTATCTAGCAATACACGGCAAATTATTATCTTTTTAACTAGGATTGTCACATGTGATTAGAAATATGTATGTCAAGATGTTATCTCCAACACTGCTCGCCAAACATTAGAAACAACATACATGCCCTCAGTAAGAATGAGTAAAACATGTTATATTCAGACTATACATCATTGAACAAGAGTTAACATTCATTCGTTTATGTAAAGATTGCAAACACATGATATAGGGAAAATGAAGACTTTTTTTTAAACAACAAAGCTATACTTTAAACATAAATAAATAATCTTTAAAAATAAATAAAACAATACTATAAATTATGTTTATTACATCATATAATCATATGGTGATAAAAGTAAAAATGAAGAGAAAAATTCACTAAATTTATGAAAATAGATTAATAAAATGAAACATGAAGATTGAATTAAAAAAATGACAGAGCTGCAGAGACCTCTAGAACAAAATAAAGCATATTGGCATATACGTAATGAAAGCCCCAAAAGAGAAGAGAGAACAGAATGAGAAGCATGGTATTTGAATAAGTTATCAAGATTCTGCTATATTTGGGGCTCCTGGGTGGCTCAGTGGGTTAAAGCCTCTGCCTTCAGCTCAGGTCATGATCTCAGGGTCCTGGGATCGAGCCCGGCATCATGTTCTCTCTGCTCAGCAGGGAGCCTGCTTCCCCCTCTCTCTCTGCCTGCCTCTCTACTTGTGATCTCTCTCTGTCAAATAAATAAATAAAATCTTTAAAAAAAAAAAAAAGATTCTGCTATATTTAATGAAAAAGACTGATGAGTAAATCCAAAAGGCCCACTAAACTTAATTAATATATAACAAAAATCCATGCCTAGACATATTATAATAACACTTTTGAGAGCCAAAACATTAAATTAAAAAAAAAACAAAACTGAGGGGCACCTGGGTAGCCATCACAGATAGCTAGTGAACACATGAAAAGATGTTGAATGTCATTAATATGAGGGAAATTCAAATTAAAACCATAATGAGATATCATTACACACCTATCTGAAATGCATTAATTTGCGTGTGTGATAACATCAAATGTTGGTGAGGATTTGGAGAAACTGGATTGCTCATACATTGTTCATGGAAATGTAAAATAGTACAGTAAAACAAGCAATTTCTTATAAAGCTAAACATGAAATTGTTATACAATGTAGCACGTTCATTTTTCAACACTGGTCCCAAGTAAATGAAAACATGTTCACAAAACGTGTATGTTCATAGCAGTTTTAAGATTTTATTTATTTGACAGAGAAAGAAATCACAAGTAGGCAGAGAGGCAGGCAGAGAGGTGGGGGGAAGCAGGCTCCCTGCTGAGCAGAAAGCCTCGATGCCAGGACCCTGGACCATGATCTAAGTCGAAGGCAGAGGCTTATACCCAGGTGCCCCTTATAGAAGTTTTATTTTTTTAATAGCCCTGGAATTAGAACCAGCCTAGATAACTTTCAGTGGGTGAATGGCTAAGCAAACTGTGGTGCAAAAGTATTATGGAATACTACTCAGCAGTATAAAGAAACAAACTATTGATACAAACAACAACTTGAATGAGTCTCCAAGGAATTATACTGAGTGAGAAAAATCAATCTCAGAATGTAAAATGCTTTTTGTGTCCATTTATATCATATTTTTAAATAATATTTTAGAAGTGGAGAAGAGCTGAGTGGTGGTTGCCACAGGTTAGGGACAAGAACATGAGGGATCAGGAGAAATATGAATGTGGTCACAAAAGGGCAATATGAGAGATCTTGGTGGTATTATCTCTGTTTAGTATTGTAAAGGTGGTGAGTATATAAACCTACACAGTTATGAATCTGTATGGAACTTAGTACACACACACATACACACATGTAAAAGAGAGAGAGAGAGAGAGAAAGAGAGAGAAGAGAGAATTGAGATAAATAGGGATGAAAGACCAGGAGAAAATGTTACACAATTAATGAACAATATCAGTAACATTTGGAATTCAGATGCATCTGACTTCAAAGCTCATGTTTTAAGTAACTATGCCATGATGTCTCCCAAAGGAAAACAAAGAGTTTATGTGAAAATAGTCATTCCTAGGCAAACCAATAAATGAAATAAAGAAAGTCACTCTCTGGTATTCTTTTCAAGGCACAGCCATATTTTTTATTCCCAAAATTCTATTCTGCACTTTATTTTTATTTAACTTTAAATTAAAGCTAAAGTAGTTTTTAAAGTACTGTCACTCAAAGTACCTTCTATGCAACTAGAATCTCCCTAAATATTTCATGGAAAACAAATGTCCTTCATTCTCCTTTATTTATATTTTAATTCTAGTATAATTAATATACACTGTTATATTAGTTTCAGGTGCACAAAAGCATGATTCAACAAGCCCACACATTACTCAACGTTCATCACTAGACGTGTACTCTTAATCCCCATGATCTATTTCCCCCATCCCCTCACCCAACTCTCCTCTGGCAACTGCCAGTTAGTTCTCTATAGTTAGGTCTATTTTTTGTTTGTATTTTTTTTCCTTTGTTCATTTGTTTTGTTTCTTAAATTCCACATATGAGTGAAATCATATGGTATCTGTCTTTCTCTGACTGACTTACTTCATGTAGCATTATACCCTCTGAATCCAACCATGTTACTGCAAATGGCAAGCTTTCATTCTTTCCTATGGCTGATTGATATTCCATTGTATATATATATATATAAAGCTTCTCTTCTTTATCCATTCATCTGTTGATGAACACTTGGGCTGCTTCCATATCTTGGATATTACAAATAATGTTGCTGTAAACATAGAAAAGTAAATACTTTTCGAATAAGTGAAAACAATTTTTTTTAACAGGACAGCTATACAACTCTTCCTAGTGTATTCCTTTTTAAGATATTAAAATCAAAAGCTTTGAGACTCCTATGTGCATGTGTAAAGTAATCTCATATTATACACATCTGCATAGTAAAGCTATGCAGTAAGGTATCCACTAAGTTTTATATATTTTCTATTTTCCACACTTGCATTGCCAGAAAACTTTATTCATATTTATTCATAACACATACAAGCATTTTGCTGAATACTCCACAGCACATAATTTGGGAATTTCTAGTTATGGTGTTGACTGATAATTGCTTTGCTATAGCTACTTAATGGAATGCCATATAATGATGTCTTAAATTCTGGCTATTCCCCTGTGATAGATTTTCGTAGTACCTCATTTATATTCTGTTGTCAGTTTACATGTCTATATACTCCACCAGATTCACTCAATGACAAAGAAAACTGTTGTCAATTGTTTGTGTATCCCCAATGTTTAGAATTTTGTCAGGAGAGTTGTAGAAACTCAATACATATTTATTGAGTGTATGCACATAAGAATGAAAGAATGAATAAGTGAATAAAAGAATAAATGAGTAAAAACAAAAACAGCCATTTGATTTACTTTTACTGCTTTACTCAGTAATGTGCTGGGATCTACAGCAAGGGAACAGAAAGAACTTTCAAGTGAGTTATTCCTCTCTCCTTTTTCTAGAAGCAATATAGTCAGAGAACACTTGGCATGTCAACCCTGAAATGTTGCCAGCCTTTTGCTCTGGCCACTATTTTATTCCTCTCAATAATAACTCCCACCAGAAGAATGGCAAGGAAAGAAAGAGAAGGTTAAACTGAATTCTGTCAAATGTTGTTAAGAGTTGGCAGCTCCAGGAAAGGTTTTATACCAAAGAGAATTGAATCTAGTAGAAAAAGAGGCTACCTGAATCACTGTGAATTTCATTTATCTCTGTATCTCTGTTCCTAATTATCACTGGTAAGTGACAGTTGGCAAGCCCATGGAGGTCTTAGAAGATTATAAATTTAGTAAATGATCAAAACATAACATTTAAAAATTTCAGTGATCTATGCAAAGAAAAGCACACTGCATTTCATATGATGTTGAGGCTTGCTCCAACCAGCTTCTTTTTACATAAAATAAGATATTAAATTTATATGGTGGTATCTGAAATGTCTATTGTGACAAGATCTAATTAGGCTAAATGAAATGTAAAGTTTGAATGCTGGAACATAGATTCTCTTTCACTCACCCCAATCCTCCCCATATACAGAGACTGATTATATAAATTTATGTGTATATATATTTATATTCACTTATTTTTTATATATATATGTGTGTGTGTGTGTATATATCATTAGGGCTCATATGTGTGTATATATAATCATTAGGGCTTATATACATATTCATACACTCCCATTCACTTGACCCAAATGAAGGTAAATTATAAGACTAAAAAGAGAAGGTTTTTTTATACATATCTGAGAAGCAAGATACAGAGTCTCAATAATTCTTGTCATATTTAATTACAACTCTTGTAGAAAACACATCATATCAAAATAAAATGCTAAAATTTTAATTATTACAAAATATATCAAAGCAAATACTTATTGGAAATTTTTAAAAAGCAGAAAAGTTTTATAGATCTCAATACATGTAGCCAATTTTTTTTTTTTTTTTTTGCTTTAATAGAAGATCTCATTGTTCTTCTCACAAGAATTTACAGCCATACGTTAGGGCTAACCGCCTTATAGCATCAAGGCAGAAATCTGATCTCTTTGACAACCTGCCAACTGTTTGCATATGTACATTCATTGATAACACTTTACTTCAGAGTCATTTTCACTAATCTATTATAAACAGTTTGATGCTTTCTACATAACTGAAAAATGATGTCTTTAACAAATTATTTGAGAAGTGAATATTCTGCAGAGTTTCATAAACCAGCATTAGGTAAGCATACAAATAAATATAAGTTGAAGCATTTTAAAAAAAACTGGACTATCTTCATCAGAAAAAAGCTATTAAAAGAGGAACTTTGCTATTTAATAATAAAATATAAAATGTTATCCAAGTTAGAATCACCAACCGAAAAGAATATATAAGAACTATACATTGATATTAAATAATTGGATTTGATTTATGCAGCCTGGTTTTGAAAGTGTACCTCTAAATGGAAGATGAATAATGGACTGAGGTTTTTTTTTTTTTTAATTTAAACTGCCTTAACTCTTTTTTCCCTCAGCTAAAATACCTTAAAGGTGACAGTATTAAACACTCAGCAAGAGATGTACCAAGTGAGCCTCATTAATATATATACAGACCAGATTTTCCCAGGTAATACCTATGTGTACAGAATTCCCATTCAATTTAAAAGGGTCATGATTACATAAATATATAAATGAAAACCTTAGCTTATTATTTGTAAAAGTAAACCCTACTCATTCTCTTTTTTCTTTGCATTTCCTTCTAAAATATTTATTCATACCAGCATCTCTTCTCTCTCTCTCTCTCTTTTAAATTAATAATACTATTTTAGAGTTCCTATTTTTTTTTTTTTTTTTTTTATTCCTTGGCTCAATTTAGATGACCTACAACAGAGGTTTCTAAACACTAGTTTAAGGGCATTTGGATGGCTCAGCTCTTGGTTTCAGTTCAGGTCATGATCTCAGGGTCATAAAAAAGAGCCCCTTGTGGTGCTCTGCCCTGGGCATGGAGCCTGCTTAGGGTTCTCCCTTCTCTTCTCTCTCTGCCGCTCCTCCCCCACAAATGCACGCACCCTCAAAGGGAAAACAAAAACAAAAACCACTGGTTTAATTGTCAATCATAGCTACCTCTAGTGATTATTAAAAATACATATTTTAGGGTAGGCACATGGCCTACAGAATCCTGGGACCCAGGAATATGTATTTTTAATCATATAGGATAATTAATAATTGTTTAAAATATCTTAACTACCTAAAATGCGTCTGGGATTTTCTTAAATATTCAAGGTTACTTTAACACAGGTCATCTTCACCAGGATCCATTGAGGAAGTTACTATTATTTAGATGGGAAAACTAGGGAAGTTAATGAAATGTGGAGTTATGGTATCACTTCAGAGTCCTAGCTGTTGATTTCTTCTCACTTACCCAGCCTCTTTTGGGTGAGTCTAACATTTAACTAGGTTTCTATAGAATGTCCAATAAATGTGGATAACCTCACAGGTAGCTACACTGTGCCGGCCTCTCAAATTAAACAAAAAGTCCCAAAAGAAGGAACACTATATATTCATATTTTGGATCCTTTACTTGAGTTCTTAGTATAGATTTGTTGAACTTATTCTTCTTTTCAAATCCTCGGAGTGGAAATCACCAAAATCATATGCACTGAGGAAACATATAGGAAACTTTCCTTTTATGATACGGCCTATTCTATCACTGACCTAAACACTTTCTCCTACGTCCCAAGCCCATTTCTTAACAGTCTTAAAACTCTTTTTTTAAAAGATTTTATTTATTTATTGACTGAGAGAGAGAGATCACAAGAAGGCAGAGAGGCAGGCAGAGAGAGAGGGGGAAGCAGGCTCCCTGGTGAGCAGAAGACCCGATGTGGGGCTCGATCCCAGAACCCTGAGATCATGACCTGAGCCGAAGGCAGAGGCTTTAACCCACTGAGTCACACAGGTGCCCCTTAATACTCATTTTTATGAGGAGCAATTCTTGTTACCATTAGCTATGATTTTTTTTTTAATTTTAGAATTTTGAACATATTTATGTTCCTAAATTTATTATTTGAGATTGTCTGTGGCTAAGATTCTAGAAAGCTAAATGAAATGGCCAAAATTATACCTCATCTTAGTATGTAGCCCAGATAAGGTCCAGGTTTCAGGTCTAGAAACACAGAAAAATAAACTGAGTTGGATTAAGAAGAATTTATGTCCTTTCCCTCTAAGCATAATCTCTATGCACACTGTTCTTTTAAATACACTAAAAATTAACACAACGTTCCTTCATTATACTGGAATTCCATTCAGTGTTTTGTTTTGTTTTTCTGTGAACAAGTGATTGCCATTCATTAGTTTGTTTACAGAGATATGACACATTTTAATTTTTTTGTTTAGTTTTTAAATCTACCTTCTTTGTTTATGATAGCTACACAGAATGCAAATCATTCAAAATCTCCTATCTGTAGGTCGATAGAAACCTTTCTATAAGAATCAAAGTCAAAATAATGTTTCATTTCTTTTTTTTTTTAAGATTTTATTTATTTATTTGTCAGAGAGAGAGAGAGGGAGAGAGAGCAAGCACAGGCAGACAGAATGGCAGGCAGAGGCAGAGGGAGAAGCAGGCTCCCTGATGAGCAAGGAGCCCGATGTGGGACTCGATCTCAGGACGCTGGGATCATGACCTGAGCCGAAGGCAGTTGCTTAACCAACTGAGCCACCCAGGCGTCCCAATAATGTTTCATTTCTTAAGCGGGGTTACATATATCACTGTGAAATGAAAGCAACCCATGAAATTTTGTTTGGCTAAAAGTTTGCTTAAACAGAATAGAAATTCATATTTTCTGAGAGGAAAGGGAAATAAATGTACTTGAAAAATAATCCAGGTAACTTGAAGAATCAGATAATGGATTTCCATAAACACAAAGGCCTCAAAGCCTTCTCCATGCATGGGAAGGAAGTGGAAAAGCAAAAGGTGACAAGTTCTTTCTTTCTTACAATTAGACAGGAGGAAAGGCAGGAAGTGAGCAATGACTACTCAGGGAACAGCGCGCTCAATACTTACATGTGTGTCCGACATCCGTATGTGTCTCTACGAAGGAGGTCACCATTTTTTGCACCGTATATTGAAATTCATTAGGAGAAGCAATGGAGTAATTGCTAACCTCAGACACTGGTCTTGGAAAAACGATTCTCACCTTAATCAGCACAGAGCCTAGTTTGAATAATGAACACTGCAGGCATGTGTAGTGAGGTTAAAGAACAAAAAAATGAAATAAAAACATTGGGGAATATCACTTGTTTTCACAAATTGCTTCCTCCTTTACATAATCTAGTTCCCACAATATGCACCAACCTGGGAAGACACCTGCACCCAGGAGTGGTAAATACTAACTGTGGCCAGAAGGGGGAGCTAACAAATGTATTGATATAATGAATCTAGATTTTAAACTTTATGGAGACGAGACATCCATATTTGATTATCGATGTCAAATACAGTCACTGAAACATATTGATGTGGGGAAACACAGGTAGAAGAAAAGTTATTAAATTTCTTTGCTACCTAGAGCCCACTGAGAAGTCCTTGAAACAGGCAGAGTGACATTCCTCTAGGGACTTAACTGCCTCTACCTTAATACTTTGCAACAGGCAAAAGGCAGTCTTAGCCTGACCACACTCCCCCACCCCCATCAAAGACCCTGTATATCTACTTTAACATATAAAAATTCTTTTGGAAACTTCCTTTATCTCTAAACCCTCCAAGAGATAATGTGCTGGCAATCATCCCCAAGCATATGGCTAACCGATATGCATCTAAAGGGTCTCATGATTAAGGTTTTATTAGATGGTAATAAATGATCTTTTCCCAACAACAGCTAGCTCCTCAAGGTCCTGGAAAACTTGCTTCCAAAATTCCTTAGAGACTCATGTTATCCCTGATCCCCTACCAACTGGCAAGTGTATAGTGGACCACACCTCACAAGCCCAGGGTAGCAGCAGCTCTTTCTGCCCATGGGTCCTCGTGCTTTAATAAACATTTCAACATTTCGAAACAAAGACGTCTCAAGAATTCTTTCTTGGTTGACGGCTCCGGACTCCACCCACTGAACCTCACTTATATTCTAAAACTTCATCAATAATAAGCGGGCGATTATGTTTATAAATTGATATATACAACTTCTTTTCTCCATTAGACATGAGCAGCTTAAAGTTTGTCTTTCATTTCTCCATTTACAATGTACACGGTACCAGTAAAGAAGATTTACAGTAAATGTTGTTTCATTGAACAAATGAATGGAGGCACCAAAAACAAAGTGAAAAAGGGTCCAGAAATCATAATCCATGAGAAAAATTAAGACCCAGAACTAGAAAGAAAATCATGTGTCCAGGGACAAGAATACGAGTTCAAATATTGAGGTATTCCCTGAAAACTCTTGCACCAGGTTTTAGCATGTAATGTTTTTATTAGGATTTCTACTGTGTTGGCATATAGAATCCTGGAATAATTTTCTGGCTGTTTTTCTATACCCAATTTAGGTTGTGTGTGTCTGTACATGGATATGTTTCTAAGCATGTTAGAAATTTGGGAAAATATAGGGTAGGTGCATTGGGCAACAAACATTCAGTATTCAGGCTGCAAAGGAGAGGTTGCAATCCATTAAGGCCTCAGATTAAAGTTTCATTCAGCTTCTGTTTTGCTGCAGCGTAAGAAGTATGATTAAACCTCAGGTAAGTGTCCTAAGGCTAAAATTATCCAGTCAGACTTAACATGCTCTAGGCATCTTTATATTAATATACTATTTAATTGTATTCTATTCAGATTGCTTTATTCTACAAAAAAAAGTAACTTCTTTTTTTGTTTAGAATCACCTCTGAATACTATTTCATTTGGTATACTACTCATAGATGAACTGTAAACTTATTACAGTCTTGATTATATCTACCAAGTAGATTCTTAGTGAATTAGAAATAACAGGAAATATCATAGCAGTGTAAAGGCTTTCTAGAAAAATACTTATGCCTTAATTTAGTTTATCTGTTCACATGTGGCCTGAATCACACATATCCTGAATTTACCAAAGGGTGTTCAAGGCAGATGTAACATGGCCAATTTGGAAAAACTCTAGATAGAGGTTTAATGTTCCAGTCTGTAAATGAGGACAAAATTTCACCTCACTCCCAAATGTTAGCTAATGGAACATGACAAAGTTTTTACTAAGTCTTAAAGAAATGAGAAAAATTCACTAAGTATTTCTATAAAACCAAATTTATTCAATTTAATGAAATATTCTTTCTTTTGGGATTATATGCTTCCCATTACTTTTGAATTCTTTTTTTTTTTTTAAGATTTACCTATTTATTTTATAGAGAGAGACAGAGAAAAATTAAGTGAGGGGGGAGGAGCAGAGGGAGAGAGAGAGAGACATAGAATCTCAAGCAGACTCCTCAGCGACCAGGACTCAATCTCACAACCCTGAGATCATGACTCAAATTGAAACCAACCAAGAGTCAGAACATTAACAAATTAAGTCACCCAAGTGCCCCAAGAATTCCCTTTTTTAATGAAACAATAGGAATAATAGAAGATAATCATAATAGTGAAAACAAATTTTTATTTAGGGAGCACTTTGAGTTTAATTTTTAAATCAGTGGTTGGTGAACAGCATAATTACAGTTCTTCGAGACGCTTGTTGGGTTTTGTCTGTGAAAAAGAAAAAATGAATGATGCCTCCCCAAACGAACCTGGTCTGGCTTTTGAAGAAAACTGTGTGCAGTATTTGAACTTGGAGTTTATATAGCTTCAATTATTAATAAAAGCAGAGCAGTTGCTGTGTCATGTTAGAGATTGAGCAAGCCTAGGTACTGTCAAGTATTGTTTTAACACTTAATTTTAAGGGTAGGTATTCTTTATATAACAATTTATTATAAACTGATTTAGATAACATGACTTCAGGTAGTTTAACTTATGAAAAGGTAGCACTCCCAAATTATTTGTAACTAACCTATCTGAATCTTAGAAAACATATTCTTATAATAAAACAATTTTATTAAAGGAAATTGTGTTCCTGGGCCATAAGTCTCACGTAAGGCTATTAACCTATGCAATATGTAATTAATATATATGATATCGTTTCCATGAGAAGCACATTTAAAGTTATAATTAAGGATGTCTAGGATGCCTAGTACTCAAAGCTCTGTTGCAATAATCCCAGGGATCTAAATCCATATTTCTGAAAATGAGGGAAAATTCCCTGTCCAACCACATATTCATTTAGTTGTTCATTCATTCAACAATGATATTGATCACGTACCATGCTCTGGAGACACAACAGTGAACAAGAAAGACAACTGCATGTTTTTTACATTATATTTATACCTAAGACACTCTCTTAGGAGGTATATAATAGTAAGATACCGTATCATATAAAGTTGAGTTTCTGATAAGTGTTAGAAAGGAAATAGTAAGTGTCTGTTAGAGCTTTCCAAGGTATGAAGCAGGAGGCTCCAGGATTTTGGAATTCTAGGTGTATTCAAAACAGCCACTCCATGGAGGCTGAGGCATAAAAACTTTGCAGTAAGTGGCTCCATAATGACTATCCGAATAGCACTATTTTATCCTTATCATAAAATGGTAATGTGGCATATCTATTATTCACTGTCCTAGAATATAACAAAATATCCTAATGAAATTACATTAAAAATAGTGATAGATATTTTATTCTTAGAAATAAATAAACTATGTGCTTTAACAACTATGTGCTTTCATAGCAGTATGGCAACTATTATAATTAATAATGAAAACTTAAGGTTTTATTTGACAAAATTACTAAATTCTGTGTAAAACTTCAGAAAATGTTAATCCATCAGTGATTAATGAATAATGTCCAAAAAATTAAGGTAAAATCCATGAT
Organism: Enhydra lutris kenyoni; assembly: GCF_002288905.1. Lineage (NCBI taxonomy): Eukaryota > Metazoa > Chordata > Mammalia > Carnivora > Mustelidae > Enhydra > Enhydra lutris. The sequence continues at coordinate 15,276,075 of NW_019154105.1, read as the reverse complement.
CTAACAGCTAACCTCACATTGCACTATTACAAATTATAATACTGATCAGAAACTAGGAAAATAGAAATCAGCTGAAAAACCTGGAGAAATTTATGATAATAGAGGAAGAATAAAGTGGAAAGAATGATTACAATTCAGGAAAAGTTAAATAGGAGATAAAATAATTACATAAAAATTTATTGAATTAGTTTAAATACAAAGGCAATCCTAGTGACATTTCAAAACCAAAAATTGAATGCTTTAAGTTTGCTTGTCATTATTCAATGCTTTTCATATTAGTGATTTACAAATCTACTGTGGAGTGTGGTTGTCACACATCAACGATGTGCAGCTTGCTGACTACAGATGGGACAAGAACGTTCATTTTACTGCTATAAAGAACTGCACTTCTTTTTAAAATTGTAACAGAATAAACTCCCATTGTTATCTTTCTCCTTATGTTTACAAATTGAAAGGTAGATGTCTTTAAGGGCACAAATTACTGAAAATAATTTCATCCTCAAAGGAAGTTAATAAATTCAATAGACAAAATGGTCATTTAAAAACAACTGTTATTGGGTCACCTGGGTGGCTCAGTCAGTTAAGTGTCTGCCTTCGACTCAGGTCAGTATCTCCGTCCATGTTCTGGGATTGAATCATACATGGGGATCCCTGATCAGTGGGGAGTCTGCTTCTCCCTCTCCCCACGCCTCTTGCCCCAGCTCATGTGCACTCTCTGTCTCTCTCATATAAATAAATAAAATATTTTAATTTTTTAAAAATAAAAACAACTATTATTTAAAAATAGGAATTGGCATAGATGGAATACCACCTCAGATTTTAATACCACTATGCATGCTTGATCTGATTACTACAGCTCCAAGGGTATTTAAGACTTAGATAACTAAAGAAAAAAAACTTTCCCTTATGATGGAACTAAGTAAGCTTGATCATATGTGCTCCCCTACATAAATTATAGAATGTAAAAGAAGCACTTAGAGATATGTTGTGGGGGAAAAGCCACTAAATGCAGCAATAGACTGAGATAATAGAAAAGAAAGTCATGCATGTAAAGAGTATTGTGCCTACCTATTTTTTTCTGAAATTGCCAATTTATTATATAAAATATATAAAATGATTACTTGTCTTTTTACATAGCTTTATAGATAACACTCATCTATGAATTATTTATTTATTTATTTATTCATGTTACATATGCACTTCATTTCATGCACAGATGCAATCATACAGTGTAGAATAAAGAAAGCAAGCTGTTATGTTCTTCAGACATCAAATGATGCTAGCTATGACATTCAGAAATATTAAGATATCAAGCCTTTAAAGTGCTTAATATTTCCCTCTGAGTTCTCCTATGAGGTAAGTCAATATTCTCATCCCTAGAAAGATTTAGTAATTGACCTACTTGACCTAATTCATAAAAGGAGGCCAATGCAAAAAAATGAGCTAAATTTAAAAATCTCCTTGTAGCTGTGGTTGTGACTACATGATAAGAAACTGTCTACAATATAATAAATGATTCAATTTGCAGTTAAAAATAAGTAAAACTGATTTTGGAATCACCAACTGACACAGCCAGCATCTGGATTCCAGTATGTGGGTCTGTTAGCAGTTATTTTAATCTTTATTTAAAGAAGGCACTTCAATAAATGTTAACTGAATATCACATACAGCCAAGTTATACTTTGAGCAACAGTTTTACATTTTGAAAAGAGGCATTTTGTAAAACATGGCTTGATATTTAAATTTGTCCCTGGCAGTGGAGAAATAAAACATCAATTTACTGCAATAACAAAAAATACTTTTGAATTTCTGAGGTTTGATAAATACTGCAGTAAAGTTCTAACATATCATTGAATACAAGATTTACTCCTTATGTTTCCCAAAGTCCACAGAAAATATCACTATTATCTACTGCGTTATTTTGAAAAAATATTTAAATATTATTTATCTGATTTTAGAGTTTCAAATTTCATTGTTAAAATCCTTTACAAGACTTGAACTGTTTTATGTATTCAATTGTATAATGGATAATCTCCAGTCTTGAAACACTGTTTTAAGAAGTCAATGTCTGTTGCATCTCTGTATCCTGAATGCCTAGTATAATTCTAGAAGATCAAAAGATTTGTTGGATATATTTTTGTTGAACAAGTAGATGAATATATAAACCACAACTACATCAAGAAATTAAGTCCAAGGGCATAATTTCAATGTTATATACAAGATCATATAATTTCAAATCAAAGTTTTATTTAGAAAATCCACTTGTGCATGTGTGATGCAGTAGATTTAGATAAGATACAATATTTTCACATGACATGAAATCAATAGAATCTTCTGTGAAATTTTGCAGTTTCTTTCTCTGTCCTATCAAGGGGCAATAGATGAGATTACATAGATGTTTAATTAAAGCATGAGCTAAATAAATAATTCAGTTTCTCATTTATGTAAGTGAAAAGGGAATTTATTTGACCCTTGGAAAAAGTAGATCTGAAATCTCCAACAGTAGCTTGCATGTTGAGCTCACTGTGTTTCTTTAATATGAATATAGAATAAGCCTAATGTGGCCCATCCAACTGTGTGTAGGCTGTAATTTTCAGTGACAGACTAGCTAGTTGTTATTATGGTGCCTTAGACAAACTTTCCAGACGTGTAGGAAAGTGGCTCATAGGCACTGTTCCATATGCTATTATGATAAAGGAGAAAAACATATTCCTTCACTCCTAGTTCTCTGTATCACTGCATTCAGATAGGTTTTAAAAGAAAAAGTTCTTTATTTGAAGAAAATGTTTCCTAAACTGTGTTTCACTGGAAGTTCTTCACAAAGATGTTCCTGAATATAGTGGGTAAAATGTTTCCTGATCAAGTGTGGGTTAACCTGCAGTGCCATTAACATGTTTAAGGCTTAGTATAATGCAGCAGGTAGAGAAAATTAAATGTTTAATTCCACTTAATTTAAACTTCCCCAACTTACTTAAGTACAGAACTCCTTCAGCTTCACACATTTATTTCCTGTTTCAATCTTTAGTAAAATATCACTTTGAGAAATATTGGACATCAATTCAGGAGTTCTGGTCCTCCTTAATTTATTTGCCTAAAAGTCTGTCTTGCTTAATAAATACATATTCACTTAATGGAATGTATAGTTTAACCAAAAGAAAGAAAGAGAAACAGAGAGCAAGAAAGAGAGAGGGAGAGATCTATCTCCAATAATTCTCATTGCCTCTTCTGGGTCTGACCACATTATAACTTAATACTCCTTTAGAAAAATAGAAATTGGCACCTGTCTTAGTTCAGGTTCTATAACAAATAGCACAGACTAGGTGACTTCAACAACAAATATTTATTTCTCACAGTTCTAGAGTCTGGGAAGTCCAAGATCAAGGCTCCAGCAGATTTAGTGTCTGCTTACAGAGCAACACCTTCCTGCTATATTCTCATATGGCAGAGAAGGAGATGAAGATAGAGAGACAGAAGGACATACTTCTCTCCCCTGCCTCCTCTCATAAGGCCACTATTTACACCTTGAGCTCCACTCTTTCAACCTAATTACCTTCTGAATACATCACTCCTAAAAGCATCACATTATGATTTGAACATATGAATGGGAGGGATGTGGCCCAGTCAGTACAGAGCAATCAATACCTAAAATATCAAACTTCAACAAATTCACACCTCAGTTCTCAGACTTAACCACCCCACCTAGAACCATAGAATTGATTTCTTCATTAGATTTACACAAATTCAAACTTTGAGCTAATTCATGGTGCTAATATTTTTGTACACATTATTATCACTTATTCTGTCAGATTTCAAATCAAAGTCAGAACTATAAAAGCATAAAATGTGGGGGTGCCTGGGTGGCTCAGTGGGTTAAGCCTCTGCTTTCGGCTCAGGTCATGATCTCAGGGTCCTGGGTTCGAGCCGACATCCAACATCTGGCTCTCTGCTCAGCAGGGAGCCTGTTTCCCTCTCTCTCTCTGCCTTCTGCTCTGCCTACTTGTGATCTCTCTCTCTCTGTCTGTCAAATAAATAAAATCTTTAAAAAAAAAAGCATAAAATGTGGGCATTAAAAGAATCTTAAAAATTACCAACAATCATTTTTTACTACATGAGTAAACTGAGATAATTAAAGTTTGGAACGACTCACAGATTGTTATCGTTATTGTTTGTTGTACTGTTCTTGCCATTGTCTTTGTGGTGGTGGTTTTCACAGTTTCAGGCAATATGAATTCATTTTTAAAGAACACTCTTTAAAGTGTATTGGAAATCTGACTGAAAGGTCCCCCAATAATGGGTCCATGATCAAGGTAGCGAGACTGATACAAAGTGAAGGTCAAGCAAAGCTTTATTTATGGCCAAGCATGGAGAAACAAACCGACCCGATGGGCCATCTGTTACAAAGAGGCGACACCTCCCTGCCTTACAGACTAACTTTTATAGAGCAAAGGCCATGTGGTTGAGCCTGGCTACACACAGGTGGCCAATGAGATTGTAACACACAGAGAAAGCTACACAGTCGTGCTAGGTCACACACGGGTGGCCAATTAAATTACAATTCACCCCATAGTAGCTATTTGAACCAGCCTATCACGTTGGTCAGAATTGGCGCCCAAAAGGCGGGGCCCACACTCCTTGGTAGCTAGGGAGACAGTATGCACGCTTTACTGATTAGATGTCTCCATCTGGCCCGACTCATCCCTGCATCCGGGCTCTGTTCTCTCTACCTGACCTGACCCACCCTTCTATTTGGGCTCTGTTATCTGGGACTGGTCGACCATATTTTACTGGTTTCCTGGACTTGCTTTTAAGTAGGTTCCCCTGGGATGGGGGGGCAGGGGCAGGGGCAGTTTAAGTTTTACTGCATAAACAACAAAATCACTGTTTCACCGGATGGAATCACTCTGGCTAAACAGGCCCCTACACTGACCATACTGCACTACTACAAAGAACCCCAACTATAAAATCCTATGGTTCATCATTATTTTTTACACAACTTGTCCTAAAGTTTCCATCTGAGGGAGTGGAGTGCATAAAAGAATATTTAATTCAATATTTTACTGATTGAGTATATGATATTGTATCTTCATACTCATTTCTACTTTCAAAGAACAACACAATAAACATGTAGATGTCAGGAATGAACTTCAGTGCACTAAAAAATAATGCTACCATGAAAACCACGGATGGCTGGCTAGCTAGAAAGCACTATCAAATAGCTGATGACATGATAGCTGTCTTTCACCTTCTGGATTAATGACATACTAATAGCACTTTTTGGAACCATATTAATTTTCCTAATATTATTGCTGAAATTATATATGCTATTTTTTATCATAACAACCTCAATCTGTATATTTTAAGAATATAAAGAACTCCAAATTTATAAGATGATATAAATACCAAATACCATCATTTCTATTAATCACCTTCAAAAATCTCATTATTCAGTCTGGCATCAAAAGAAAGCAAACAGTAAACCGGAGAATCTTGCTTAATGGAATGACTTCATGTCTCAGGATTATAATTATTGTTATGCCTTTAATTGTGCAGAGTGTAAGGATTTGTGACATAAACTGAGTAATCCTGCATTACTTGAATAATTTATAATCTCAGCAGAGCTTTGATTCACTGGATTCCAAAACACTTGCATGTTAAAATCTACTGAAAGTCCAGGCATGCCCAAATATGCAAACCTCTGTTTAAAAATGAACTTCTCCAGGGCGCCTGGGTGGTTCAGAGGGTTAAGCCTCTGCCTTCAGCTCAGGTGATGATCTCAGGGTCCTCGGATCGAGCCCCACATGAGGCTCTCTGCTCAACAGGGAGCCTGCTTCCTCCTCTCTCTCTGCCTGCCTCTCTGACTACTTGTGATCTCTGTCTGTCAAATAAATAAATAAAAATCTTAACAATAAATAAATAAATAAAAATAAAATGAACTTCTCCAACATCCTTGGCATCTATTCTGTCCTGATGTATATAATGTAGAATGGAATAAACGAAGGATTAAGTTAGACATTCATGGAGCAAAGGAACATTATTTCCATTATCTGTGTTCCAGAGCAACTACTAAGAAATAAAGCTGAATTAGAATGTATTTTCTGAATAAATTCAGATCCACAACCTATGGCACTACACAGTCATACCAGCATTCTGGATATGTTAAAATACTATAAGGAAATCCTACATAAAGGAACAATATTAATCGATAGTAAATGCTGGCTTCCTCTTTTGTTTTTATATTTTTATATCTGCAACTTGCTCATCAGGAAGAGACTTGGCTTTAGATGCAGCACAGGGACTTTCAGAACCAGGTCAGCAATCACAAGGGTGATTTTCTTGGGCTCTAAGGAAACAATGAGCTAATAAGATGCTATTAGTTTTATGCCTACTCATAATAACTAGATGTAGACAGAAATATCCAGCCAAAGTAGCCTGGAAGCTACAGAGATATTTGTGTTACAGAAAAGAAGGATGCCTACAGCATAGACAATACAGTCAATAATACTGTAATACGCTTATTGTGGTGAGCATTTCAAAATGCATATAATTGTTCAATCACTATGTTGTGCAGATGAAACTAATCTAATACTATATGTCAACTATAGCTCAATTAAAAATTAAAATATAAAGAATGATGAGAACCAAAAGATACGTAATCCGTTACTGCAAGGAAGCCCAAAATACAAGGATGGTGGGAAAAATAACACAAAAATTTTAAATGAATCAAATAGATCCCTCCAATAAAATTACTGAATGTTGGATAAAATCCATATGTATTGTAGAAATTGTACTCCTGCTCTAGAGTAAAAATACATATATCTCTTTTCAGAGTTTTAAATTTTCAGAGAGTTAAACTTTCATAGATTTGTTTGAGGCCACTGTCTTAATCTGTTCAAACTGTTATTTCAAAATAGCCACAGAGCGGGTATGTTATAAACAGGAGAAATTCATTTCTCACAGTTCTGGGTGGCAGAATAATCAGATGAGGAACCTCTTCCAGGTCTCAGACTTCTCACTGTGTCCTCACATAACAGAAGGGGGCTAGCTAGCTCTCTGGCATATCTTTTATTAGGGCATGAATCTCATTCATGCGGGCTCCATTCTTATGACCTAAGCACATCCTAAAGGCCTTACTTCCTCATACCATCACATGGGGCTCTGTGATGTCAACACGAATTTTGATGAGGACACAAACATTCAGATCATAGCACCCACCAGTCTACAAAATGATCATTCTGCTTTTGATAAATGGTTTTCTCCTTTCACTGTGAATCTTCACTTCTTGCTACAATTAGAGCACATTCCTGTTTTGTTTTTGGGAAAGTGAATTGTTCATCATGGGAAAAAAAAATATTTTAGAAAACTCTCTATGTGTACCACGCAAATGGCCAGGTGACTTCTGGTAAAACCTCTTAAGTCTTCATTAATAAAGAATCTTGATGCTTTATTTAACAAGCAAACACATTTTTCCATCTTCACATTTTAAGTAAATATACTTAGTAAGATAATGATCAAGACATAATGACATTATAAGTGCATCAGTTACTAAGTATCTCTGGGGAAAATAAAAATAAAAACAAAAACCAAGAATAGAAACCAAGATAACCACACACACTGATAAAGGCCAGGCAATGTGCTAACCATTACAGTGTTTCCTCATCCTAATCCTTATAAGAATATTGTTCAGTAGGCAGTCTTATACATAATCTATAGATGAGGAAAGAGAGATACAGAGATTAACCAATTTGCTACACATTAGTAGTAAGGGGTGAAGCCAGATTTATCATCTAGATGAACTGTTTTCAAAGTCTCCATGTCAACCACACTGCTTCTAAGGAGGTCAGTATTTAAATAAATTAGTAATTTGGACCGAGCCCAATAGAGAAGGGACCCCAGAGTTGTGAGTATGTTTGCACAGGTTGTATATTTCACAATTCTAGGTGATGTCATGCAAACTTGTCTGTTTGCATAGGAGAGGAACTAAGTCCTGTTTATCAATGTAATCTCAGTGCTTGGCTTATGTTAGTCTATTGGTAAAAATAAATTACATGATTAAATAATCCTGGCTCAGGGCTGGATGACATAGAATGAATTAGAACCCTTTGACGTTGCTTTCCATTATTCTATTTTTAGCCAAAAATGTGCAGTCTTTTGGTTCCAAACAATCACCACTTCCTAGAGATTCAGATGCCTAGTTATTTATCAACCAGTAACAGATACAGTGAATATAAATTTACATCAAAGGCATCAGGGGACATGCTAGAGGTGAAGACAAAAAGGTCTTTACACTGGAGAAACTTACGGTAGTCACACAAACAATAGGTAAATCTAAAATATCCAAATTTTAGTGTGTTCAATACACAATAAGTGCTCTATTGATTCAGCCTAGGAAGTGGTCACCCTGCTGGGGGGTAATGAAAGGTTTCATGTATTGTGTCTTCAGCTGGGTCTTGAAGAATGTGATTAGCAGTAAGATGGGTTATATGGAGAGTGGGAGGGGAAGCAGTTCAAGCAATTTGTACAAAACGCTAGAAGTAGAAATTTATATGAATCCTTTGTGGAGTTAAAAAGAGAGAATTTAGTTCATTTGGAGGAAAGTGTAGTGGGGTATAAGCACAAAGACCACAGCGGCTAGGCTCCGGAGCACAAAGATTCCAGGCTGAGCGATCTGGACCATCCCTTCCTGCATTAGTGCAAGCAATGAATAGCATAAAAGGAAAAAGAGAGAGAGAGAGGGAGGGAGAGAAACAGAGGGAGAGAAAGAATAAGGCAATGAATAGCAAAAGCCTCAAAAACTTCAGACACAAGAGGAGTCTTGAGCATTCTCTCTCCCCCTGCTGCCTTTAATGGAAATAATCAACAGGAATGCTGGATGATTACAGTATATTTTTTCCCTGTGGGAGAGGGAGATTATGTACTCAGAACCATAAAGCATTTTGCTTGCAAAATTAATTCAAATTGACTTGCACGGGAGCACTGTCACATGAATTGAAAACACCTGAAGAACGGTGCGAGGAGGAAAAAAAAGATTACGATAAACAGCAATCAAACTACTCAGAAAAATACCTAGTGTTTGGACCCCAGGGACCTCTTCAAGGCCCAGTTTTATTTAACATCTTCATTAATAAGTGGGAAGATGGGAACAAAAAAATATCTTCATATTCACATATGGAAACTGGTGCAAATAGCAATGAGAACAGAACATTTTTTTCCAGAAGGAAAAGGATTTTAGGCCCAGATTTTACATGGACCACAACATTTGGTAAAGAAAATCTGGACAGAAACCTAGAAATCCTCATATATCTAATGAGGAAAAGGGAACCATGAGGACCCAGTAGGAAACAGGTGGAAACGATATTTGGAAATGATCCAAGTATGTGCACAGGTGTCTCACATCACAGGTAAGGTGACAGGAACTTGTACATGACTCTTTATTTTTTTTTTTTTTAAAGATTTTATTTATTTATTTGTCAGAGAGAGAGAGAGGGAGAGAGAGCGAGCACAGGCAGACAGAATGGCAGGCAGAGGCAGAGGGAGAAGCAGGCTCCCTGCTGAGCAAGGAGCCCGATGTGGGACTCGATCCCAGGATGCTGGGATCATGACCTGAGCCGAAGGCAGCTGCTTAACCAACTGAGCCACCCAGGCATCCCGTACATGACTCTTTAGAAATGATCTGAAACTCTTCACATTTATGCTCCCTGCTTGTTATACAGACCAATGGAAAAATCCATCAAAAAAGGAATGAATGGGAAGAATTAAGTATTTGAGTAGAACACTAGACAAGGTGTTGAGAATGGGTAACATGGCTGTACACACTGCAATCTGGAGGGAAAAAGAGACAGAGGTTGAGATGGAGGGAAGAAAAATTTCACAGCACGAATTTGTAAACAGGGAGGAAAATAATTAGTTGTGGAGCCATACTTTCCTGCAGAAGTAGGACTTAAACTATGGTCTGAAGGATGAAGCCTTCAGCTAGGTGATTACAGGCAGGTGAAGGAGGAAGGATTAACAAAAGGATTTCATGGATAAGGTCATTCTCCAGTGTATATTTGTGAATGTCCCTTACAATGTGGGAATGTGTTTTGAGAGCTTCTAAAGAAGAAAACATTCACAATATTTTACAGTGACTTTGAACAAATAAAGTGATACCTGATAAATAATACAAACATATCTCAACCCCACTTTGTAAGAACATACTGTGACTATTGCTAGTTCATGCAATATAATTGCATATATCAAAGACTAAAAATACAACATCTGTCTCGTATGCCAAGGCAGAGCTGGACATTTTAAAGAACTTTCTTCATAATTGCTAAGTTTGCATGTGGGAAATCTAAATGCAAAATTGTGCTTCTTCTAAACTTCAGTGTATGCTTAATTACGATCTTGAATTCCTTAAATTATTTATCTTAATTACCTTACGGGTTGGGTGTTCTTTTTGTTTTTGTAAAAAATAATGAATACAAAGCTACTTTGGAACAGGATTGTTCTTCATTATACTGGCATTTGCATTATATAGTATAATATCCATTCCCTTTAGAATTATTTTCTATCACTGTCCAAATAAAGTGCTTTTCTATATCCACTAATGTGTTCTTTTTTACCCACTTTAGCATTACGTTAATCTTTATTAGCCTCTCCATGCTCAGTGTGGGCCTCAATGCTTGTCATTATCTTTCCTCTCCTTCAGCGGAAAGCAAAGCCAAAATAAGATTCTGGCAAAACTTACCTTGATTATAACCAAGATGTAAGAGATTACCAGTGTTTAAATATTTCCCATCCTTTGCTTTTAATTTTGGGGAAAGTGAATCACACACAACCCCCCACCCCCAACACACACACACACTTTTGGTAAATCTGTGTATCAGAATAGAAAATCCAGTGTAAGTTCTTCCAGGTTCGAGTGAATCCACGTAACACACTAACAATGTATTCACAGTCCATTTTAAGTAATCTAAACCTGAGTTGTTTTCAACTTCAAAAGTAAGTACACAGGTTCTCTAGCTCAAAGAAATCAGAAAATAGAACAAAGTGACACTAAGACAAGAAAAGCCACAAACTCCTGTTGTGAAGGGTCTTGAATGGAAGATTATTGCTTGTTATTTCTCCCCCCCGGGCAGAGATCGGGTTACTCTTGTCTCTATTTTATTACAAATATGATTAAAGTCAATATTCTGAAATCTTTCTCAATTGAGTAAATTATTGCACATGATGCTAATAGCCCCTATGATCTGCATAGGAAAAGATTTCACAATAAAGCTTACTTTATTTGACTGAAAGAAAAGACAGCGAACATAAAAGAAGAGCTTGCAGGACAATTCAGAAGTGAGACCCAGGGGACTGTGTGGCTTGCCCATTGTGTGCTCCAGGAAGTACAGAGAACTCAGTGGGGAAATGGCAGGTTCCACCAAAGCAAGGGAGGCAGGTGTATCTTGTGATCTTTTGCAAGAACAACACATGGAAAAAAAAAAAAAAGAGCAATAGTGGAATTTCTGAGACATAAGAGCACAATCTACTCTAAACAAACATCATGACCATTAATTTGATTCTCCCAAGAATAAGCCTTGAAACGAGTTGTTCAAATTTCTAAGAAAACAATGTTATTTACAGCTATGCTTAGAGTATATAGATTAACCAATATTAAATGCTCCAGAAGATGACTAAAATAAATTCAATGTAATTTAAAGGAAGCAAAATACATCTTCAGGTTGTGTACAGATAGGCTGATAAAGCAATGGATACAAGTTTGAATATTTAAGGGAAGAAAAAAAAAAGGGAGAGAGAAGAAAGCCATAAGTGAGGAAATACTTATTTTATTTTATTTTTTTATTCTTTAGATTTGTTCATTTATATTAGAAAGAGAGGGAGGGGCGGGAGAGAGGGAGGGAGAGAATCTCAAGCAGACTCCCTGCTGAGCCTGGAGCCTGGCACAGGGCTTGATCCCAGAACCCTGAGATCATGTGATCAGGAGATCATGCTCTGAGCTGAAACCAAGAGTCAGATGATTAACTGAGCCACCCAAGTGCCCCTAGAAGATAGTTATCTGAGAAGAGTCTATCGGTTCTGCTATTATTCAGCCAAATGATTCAGTCAGAAAATTAGGATAAATGTATCGCCATGAAGTTTGTTCATCTTATTCTAAATATTTTCATCATGTTAATTGAAATGTGATTTATACAACATAGCTTTTACCTTTAAAGAAAAATACATTCTTGAAAGTTTTGCTTATCTTTTCCTAAAGTCTAGATGTGGAATTTGCTACGATACATGCCGTTTAATGGGAAAGTGAAGATAATAAAGTCTATTCATTTAAAAAAATTAAAATAGTTATAAAATTACAAGTATTTTGTTTTATTCTTGAGATTTAATCTACTTGCCAGAGAGAGAAAGTGAGAGCACAGTAGTGGGAGCGGGAGGGAGAGGGAGAAGCAGGCTCCCCACCGAGTAAGGAGACCGATGCTGGGCTCCAATCCAGGACCCCAGGATCGTGATCTGAGCCGAAGGAAGACACTTAACCCACTCAGCCACCCAGGCATCCCAATTTACAAGACTTTAAAAGTAAAATCTTATGAAAACACCAAAGAAAAACTGCAGGGATAAGAGTCCATCATGAAATCAACAAACTCAGGGTCTCTTTATTATCCCTCAGCCTCGTTCTTAAGAATCATTATTGCTGTTGGGGCACCTGGGTGGCTCAGTGGGTTAAGCCTCTGCCTTCGGCTCAGGTTATGATCTCAGGGTTCTGGGATCGAGCCGAGCCCCATATCGGGTTCTCTGCTCAGCAGGGAGCCTGCTTCCTCCTCCTCTCTCTCTGCCTGCCTCTCTACCTACTTGTGATCTCTGTCTGTCAAATAAATAAATAAAATAAAATAAAAATAATAAAAAAAGAATCATTATTGCTGTTAAATTATGTCTTCCTAATAGATTGAAACCAAAAAAGTTTGAGAACCTCAAAATAGAATATTAATGATAGGTGCTCTGGAGGAAAAAAGAAATTACTCAAATAAACAGTAAAATTTAGAATTGAAGGTAACCATGCATATTTTACATCAATTAGCCAGAAGTCAATCTATGTTTTGCTTGTATTTTGTTGTTGTTGTTGTTTCTGTTCTCAATTAAAAGCCAGTTTGGGGGGAAAAAATGAGTTTACAACCCTTCTCCTTAAATTTACTCAACATGAGATTGGAGTATTGAGTCTCATGTCTGGGCGTTGAAATATAAAAATTCTTGAAGTCTACTGACTTCATTCAATAGTCAAATGCCAAACATATAGGTGATTGGTTATCACTTTTAATTACCAAAATGTTGCTTTCTGGGTATATCTGGAAACAGCAATAGGGAAGCAGCTTTTAAATCAAGCAATATCCTCTCTATTTCTTTGATAGTTTAGGGATTAAGTGGTGCACTAAAATACATTATCTTATCCTAAAAACAACACTGTGAGACAAATGACATAATAGTCACGCAACCTCACCCGGCACTTAGGAAAGCCAAAATTCACAGAGGTCCCCAAAACAATAGGAATTATAGATACAGCTGGGAGTCAAGTTAATTCATTCTTTTAATGATCTACTATATAATTATATGTGTGTGTGTATTATATACACACAATATAACAAACACAACATACTTTTGAGCACCTATGTGCTATATATACATTTTTTTCAAATACTTATGATCTGGCAATGAATAGAATGCAACCCACTCTGGCTCATTTAAAACTTTTTTCAGGTGAATTTCCTTTTCAGCATCAATTCCTCTTTTATATAAACTAGGAATCTGGGCACCATCCAGAACCCAGTCATGTCTCTGGAGACCTAACTGTTTGGAGGACTTCGCCTCTGGTTTAAAATAATCAGTCTCCTGGAAGAGCGGGGCTTGAAATAGAATGTCTTTTACAGCTGCCTAACCTTGGGCAATGCACTTACCCTTACTGAGCCTCCTTTTCCTCATCTATAAGAATAATACTAAGTATCTTTTTTTGCATTGTCATTGTTAGTGTTAAGTGAATTTATGTACTTGAAGTATTTTTCACAGGAAGACAATTAGAAACAGTGATCCGATACCAGATGTGCCAAATACAATACATGTGGTCTTCCCAGTGTGGCACAAATTACCAGAGAGACCTTGAGCAAATACTGTCACCTCTCTGCCACTTTTACACATCTATAGAAAGAAAAGATAGGACTAGAAAACATTTCATCTACCACATTGTTCTAACACACTTTGATTACTCATTCTAAATATAATAATGCTGCCTCAGCTCCAATGTCAAGGACTTTTGTTTTCTTCTGTGCCATACTCACTGTGCCTAGAAAACTCACTGACACATACTAAGCTCCCAGTCCTGTTGAATGAATGCATGCAGGAAATTTGCATAAATAGCAAACCTTGCTGTAACATAGTACTTCTAGATATGTCCAGATTAAAAAAGGGAAGGAGAGTTTAAGTTACTAGCACGAAGTATGTGTGTGTGACGTGCATACACATACACATACACATACAGTCTCTCTCACATACTGTGGCTAAAGAGCACATGCTGAAGCCCAGATTTGAATGATGTTTCCTGATGAAGGGGAAGTACTCAAAGAAAATCTATCTAGAAGAAACTATCCCAGCATGTAACAATCAGATATTTCTTTTTTAAAGACCCTCCTGAAACAAAAGAAAATCCTGATGACTGTAGTTCTTAAAGATATTATCTATTTATTATTTGATAGAGAGAGAGAAACACATGTGCAGGCACACAAGTGGGGGGGAGGGGTGGAAGAACAGACAGACTCTGCTCTCTGAGCGCTGAGCCCCACTCCGCTAGATCTCTGGACCCTGACGTCAGCACCTGAGCTGAAATCAAGAGTCGGTCACGTAACCCCTGAGCTACCCAGGTGCTCCAACGATTGTATAGTATTAAATGACTCTAAAATACTGCTAACGTTACAGACTAGCAACTTAAATAATTTGCTGACTCTCACAAAATAGCAACCTTTATTCAGCTTTGGGCTGTTGAGGCTACAGAAGGCTGCTAATTCCAGTTCTGAAAGTTCCAACTAAACAGAAAAGCTGGAAATTCAGATCGTATTTGGAATCTCTCAATCTTTAATGCTGACAAGGAATTCAAATGGATATACTTATATGGAAAAATAAGCAAAACAAACAAACAAAAAAACAAAACAGTTGGATCTCTTGGTATAAGGAGAATAGAAATGCAGTAGATCAAAGAAAGAATATTTGCTGAGTGCCAACACTGTGCCAAGTTCTACTCTCAGTCCCACTATTTAAATCTTGATATAAAACTATATCTCAGTAATATGTGCTCCATTTTATAAATTTTAAAAACAATACAGTAAGTTATCATTTTAATACATATTTACGGAAGTTCTCTTATATGCCAGGACCTGAGCCAACTTGTAGAAACACTGCAGAATGGTAACATGAGATAGCTATAGCAAGCCCAGGAGTTGATAAGCATAAAAAAAGTATCACAGGAGCAATGATTGTTTCTAAGAAGTGTGTGGAACATGTGCATGACTTGAAGGGATGGATAACAGTGTTTCTTTTAAATACTTGCCTAATCCTTAGGTGCAGACTTGGGGTAAATAAATAAAATATTCATTCCTAAGGCCTGAAGTTCGAAAAATATTCTGAAAAGGAGAATATTCTTATTTACTTAGTTTAATAATGGCTTTCAGACTGGGGGAGCTCTGAGTTAGATCAAATCAATACAGCCTTACAAAAACAGTCTTCCAGGAAGCTATCAGATCAAATAATGACAACTCCCTGGGATCGAGTCTTTGAAGAATCTCCTGTCCCACTCCGCCTCTCCGGTGCCTGCTAGCCTGCTACTTCTTACCTCGCCAGCCGGTGTCTGGTTTTTCAAGGCTACCTCACAGCTGGAGAAGCAGGAAAGGACATAAGGAACCTTAAATGCTAAAGCTATTAAAATAAACTAAAAGAATGAAAGAAAAAAGACAATATCCAGTTCCAATAAATAATAAAATTTTAACCTAATTTAATCTTTAATTTTTTTAATGCTAAAGTTAATGCTGCTGTTCAAACAATATTCCATCATTTTTCTTGCGTAAATGATCCCTGCATTGCTCCAAAACTGGTTAATTTCTGGAGTTCTGAAAAATTGATTCTGACAATATTTGCCAGTTTTCTCATGGCTTATATGGAGAAGACTATTTGCAGAGGCCCTTACTCCAAAATTTTCGGTGGCCTCACTTTTGATCTATGTAACATCTAATCAAAAATTGTAAAACCTACTAACAATAGAGTAATATATTAATTCTTATTAGAATTAATTACACTTTGAATACTCATTTCTTTATGCTATAATTTTAAAATTTCCTTTATTTTGTGTTTGAATGACATAACACAAAATAAAACATCTATGTTCTCTACACATTGGACAAGTGTGGACAAGTACATACTGGGGCAAATGCACATTCACTGAGTTTCTCTACTTTAACTTTTTTTTTTTAATATCAACATCAGGCATAGCTATGTCAAAGAAACATAACTCAAAACATTATAAGAATGTTGAAGATAAAACACATTGTTTAAAAAACTGAACACGGGGCACCTCATGGCTCAGTCAGTTAACCTGACACTTGATTTTGGCTCAGGTCCTGGTCTCAGGATTGTAGGATCAAGCCCTGTGTTGGTCTCTGCACTGAGTGTGGAGCCTGCTTGAGATTCTCTCTCACCCTCTACCTCTCTGCCTATCCACCCTCCCCACATACTCTCTCTACAAAAAAAAAAAAAAAAACACCATTACTGAAAATTTAAAAATTTAAAAAAATTAAAAACAACAAAATCAACAGTATACTAACAATTATAATGGAAGGAAAAAGAAAGCATAAAGTTGTTAAAATGGAAAGTGCTCATTCTGGATGTAAAGGGACTATGTTGCTACAACAGAAATAGTTGTGTTTTATACAAAATTCATGTACAAAATTGGGTAATCTCCCCAAAAATTTAAACTGCAAAAGCAACTACAAATCAGATTTACCCTCAAAGATGGACTCTGCCAAACCTTTTCTGAATAACTCCTGGATAGAAAGAGGAGACACACAAAACGAAATTCAAAGGGAATACGAAAAATTTTCTCAGGCTTTTAAAAAATTAACTTCAACCGCACCTATCAGCTATCATCCCTGAAAGGGCAATTTAAAATATCTATATAACAGATCATTTTTGGTATGTGAAAAAATTCAGAGTACAAAATATAGCTATAGGTTCCCATACATGGATATTATCCAGCCATGTACTTGTAGAGGGGTCATAATAGATGAAAGAAAAAAAAACAATTTGAAATGAGGAGTGGGAAGAGGAAAACAGAAACGAAGAAGAAAGAATATAGGAAAGGTAAAAGAGAGACTAACAGAATATACACCATTATGTTGGCACTGGCTATGTTTGTTTGGTACTATACTTTTTCCCTTTGGCTTATATTTATGTCCTAACAGCTTAACAATCTGCTAATATACTTTATTTAGAGTATGTCTCTAAATGCAACCATAATTTTTAACAACCAAAACAAAATACCATCTTAATGAAAGAAATCACACTGAGATTAGGAAGTTAGCATATAAATTATGAATTACAATAATTAATACCACTTGTTTTACCTCCATAATAACTCTGTAAAGGACTGAATAACATACCTGATTTTTTCTTCAATTGCAAAAAAAAAAAATAATAAGTCTTGACTATTTGAGTTATGACAATGTTAGATTACTTAATTACACCAAAATTAACTTTGGAACTCATAGGAACTATTATTACTGCGAATAATTTTCTAAATGAATTACTTATATACACTATACTCTAAAGTTTTAAACATTCAAAACATTTAAATTATTTTCTCAAAATAGAGTATTGAAAAATACTATTTGTCCTTGCCACAATATGGTTCTATAATGAATTTAGGTAGTTTGAGTCTGAAAATTATAAAATATATAAATAAAAATCTCTCAAAATATGAATTGTTTTTAATAAGTCATGCAATACAGTTATTATTTTCTGTGTAATATAATGATTTTATGTCACACTATTTTACTTATATTAATATTCCATCTGATAATATAGTATACTTTTAATTGAGCAGAAGATAATGAAATACTTTTTAATATAATCCATGTATTAAGACTGTAGTTTTACTTAATTTTTACCTAAAACACATTATTTCTAATGTACACCAGTAAAATAAATTACTAGCAAAAACAATTGCTGATTATAAAAATCTTCCAATGAAACAGCTTTCTGAGAGTTTTCACTGAAGAAAAATTAAAGAATTGAAAGAAAACTCTGATTACCTACTTGATTGTCTAAGAAACTTTTAATCTCAGTAAAATTTAAAGGAATTTCTTATATCACTTTCATTCCCTAATGTAGTGAATAAAATACAAAATAAATTGTGCTTGAATCAATACTGGCCATTGACATGTTAATCTGTATTTCCTAGTCAATATAACCAGGATAATAGCAAATCAAAATATTTTCAGTTAATTTTCATTTTTGACATTTAACATGACGTCCACTCAGGAAGCTTAAGTTGTTGGGAAAATATAAAGGCTTACCCCATTTTTTGGAAAAGCAATCCATCCCAAGTCCCCCATGACAGTACGTGAATCCAATAAATTCACTGAAAGAAAAAGAACACAAAACTGAGTCAAATGTATAAAAAAGTATCACTATTTTCATAGTGTTAATAAAGTGCATATTTCTTACATAGCTGAAATTAAATTAAGTATTCGTCATGAATACAAGAGTTATAATTTAATGAAAACACTATTTGGATGCATAAGAACAAGTGATTTTGAATAAACATGTGGAAAACAATTACAGCAACAGTACGTAAACAAGTCATTACTCTAAGTGCTCTTTTCTGTCAAATAAGAATAAAAGAAAAGAAGTAGCAAAAGGAAAAAGAAAAAAAATGAAGTCGACAGAAAACTAAGGACTATGTCACTCCTTTAAAGGCTCTCAATTTGGGGATTAAGCTGCCATAAATTTGTGACTAAACATATTGTATTTTCTTCTGGAAAGCTATTATGAAGCAATTAACAAATAATTTACATTAAACAGAAATAAGCTATCCCCAAGTTTGTAAGATTTTTTTTTTGTGATATTAACCGAAATCTGTAATCCAAATTGCAAGTTAAATTAGGAAATAAATCCACACACGCATAACTAAGCCAAGAAAATTATAGCAGCTCTCAGGGTTGTTGCTAGAGTTAAGTGTCGACTGCATTCCCCAAAATATCTTCTACTTACAAATAACCATAGTCTATAATGTGCTTCTTATAGAACTATCAGCTACATTTTTGAAATGTAGACCTCAGTTATGGTTGTATATCCTAAAATATTTGGAACTGCCAGAATGGAAGCCCGAATATCATTATTACAAAAGGAAGCCATGAAAGACTATGTGTACACACATGCACTCACAGATACACACACAGTGTTTATATTTCAACAGGTTTATCTACTGTTCTCCCTCCCCGGGCCCAAATGAAACTAGCTTATGGGATGAGTCGTCAAACTGTCAAACTGCTTCAGACCTGGGTCACAGATGGTCATCTTTCCAGCCTATTATGCGTATTCCAAGTGATCTACCTGGCCCACCAGGGAGCTGAAACCGTCTGAATGAGCATGGCATATGGACCCAAAAGGGAAACCACTGGGTTATTCCTAGTCAGAGGTATTGAAGCTTCTTCCTTATACTACTTCAAGAACCACTACCTTGAAATGCTACCAATTCGGGGAAAAAAAAAAAAAAGAAAGAAAGAAAAAAAAAGATTCTATCTGTAAGTGTGAAGCTGGAGCACTAAAGTAGTAATAGCTGATAGACTGAGAAATGTGTTACAATACTCTTACAACAAAATATAAGGTGATGGGGTGCCTGGGTGGCTCACTCCTTAAGCGTCTTCCCTTGGCTCAGGCCATGATCCCAGGGTCCTGGGATCAAGACCCGCAATGGGCTCCCTGCTCCTAGGGGAGCCAGCTTCCCCCTCTTCCACTCCCCCTGCTTGTGTTCCCTCTCTCACTGTCTCTCTCTGTCAAATAAATAAAATCTTAGAAAATATAAGATGAAATTATTACAACCAAGAACATTAGGATCACAATTGAAATAAAAATTTTCTATGTATTATAGAAGTTATGTGCATTTAAACCTTATTATCCATTGTTATGCAAACATATGTCTGTGTAATACTAGTTATATAAAGAGAAACCAAAACTTTACAACTATCATATGATCTCCCTGATATGAGGAAGTGGAGATGCAACATGGGGGGTTAAGGGGGTAGGAGAAGAATAAATGAAACAAGATGGGATTGGGAGGGAGACAAACCTTAAGTGACTCTTAATCTCACAAAACAAACTGAGGGTTGCTGGCGGGGGTGTTGGGAGAGGGGGTATGGGGTTATGGACATTGGGGAGGGTATGTGCTATGGTGAGTGCTGTGAAGTGTGTAAACCTGGTGATTCACAGACCTGTACCCTGGGGATAAAAATGTATTATATGTTTATAAAAAATAAAAAATTTAAAAAAATTTTTAGAAAACACAGAAATATACTCAATACCACATATATATATGGCAGCCTTCTATGATATGTGTGTACTCAAAATACTTGTCTATTTCTCTCATTAGGTTCTGAGCCTTTAACTCTAAAAATCCATGCCTATAGAATGTTTGCATCATCTTTAGCCTACACATATCAGAGTGGCTTTATAGAATAATAAAATAAATAATTTGTTGGATTATTCTTTTTTAGAAGAAACTGGGCTAGCTGAAGACTCTTGTTTAAAATGATAAAAACAAACCGGAACTATTCCACTACCCACTGACCTTACAAATCCACCAGTCATCCCGCTAAATCTAATTTTTTAGTTAGATCCATACTCTTTTTACTCTATTGTTGGCTTTTCTAGTTTCCATAGGGACAAAGCTACATTAAACTTAAATGTCCTTGTCCTCATTTTAGTTTTTCTGGGACACTAGGGCTATGTCTAGACATGACTAAATACCATGGGAGTGCAGAACCTAAATCGTTATGTTTATTCAACCTTACGATTCACTTGATTCACCTTTGATATTGAACCGCAGCATATCTGTGTAGACCTGATAAAATAGAGCAAATCAGCAAGCTAAAGGCCTTCTACTATGATGGCAGTCAAACTGAACTTAATCCTGTAGTGGCAAACTGATGTGAATAGGAATTCTAGGAATTCATAACTAGCCTGTCATGAGAAAAATAACATTCCTTGTAGGCCTCTTAGTAACATGTGTATCTTCAAATATCCATTACTGCCAACAGAATTCCAGATTTCCTTCTTAAATTTAGTTACCTTCACGTGAATTAACTTTAATCTAAGTTACTATTCTTAACTCTTTTTTGACTGAAAATATATATGTGTATGTGAAATTAAATGAATGAATTCAAAATACTAGCTGCGCTGTTAATACATCTATTGAGAATTTTCAATATTGGCATACGTTACTAAGCACATGAAAATACCCACAACAGAAACGTACATGATCCTTCTTCTGATGATCTTGTCAAAAGTTCTTCTTCAAAGAAATAGATTAGAAATGTCTTATAAATTAGGAAGTTTATAAGATATAAACCTATGTCATTTCCTACTACTGTCTAAAATTGTTTTTGTTTTGGAAACAGATGTTTTCATACAATTCACAATGCAAAGAAAGATACTTATACATATGATTACTAAATTAGAAATTTTTAAAAAAGTAAAATTAGATGTTTCAGGCAATTAGTTGCAGATTACTATATTATAATTTTGTTCATATAATTCAGAGGAAATTGGAATTTGATGCCTCGGGAAAAATAATTAAAGTTGGAGTTAGTAGATAGTTGATAGAGATATTTACATAGAAATAGAAATAGATATATAGATGTATGGATACAGAGATATGGAGAGTGTTAGCTTTCTTATACCTCCAAGCTTTGCACTTGCTGCTTTAGCTTGTCCTTCCCACCCTTTTGAATCGCTAACTTCATTTATCCAACAAAACATATTTCAGGAACTGTTACCTCTAAGAAGCCATCTCTATTCCTCTTTCTTAAATCTAGATGAAGTATTATTACTGAATAGTCTATTAGCACCCAATCATTATCTCCAAAACACTGAATATACAGAATTGTATTGTTCCCTTAAAAGAATACCATGTTTGACCCATGCCTATGACCTAGCCTGCACTCAGAAGAGCTGAATAGCTGTTTGTCTTATCAATGAATCATTTGGTCAGTGGGCAGATCAGGAGGGTGTGTCTGAACCAACACACACCAGTGGTTCTCAACATGGGCATCTGATAATGTTTGGAGACATTTCTGATTGTAAAAAATGGAGGGTGGGAGGAGTATTTGCTACTGGATTCTCACGGGAAGAAACCAGGTATGCAGCTAAGCATCTCTCAATGCACAGCAAAACTTCCCCGCCCCAGATAATAAGAATTATCTGACTTAAATTTCACTAATGCCAAAGTTAAGAAACGCTGGTATACACCTATGATGCTCTCAGAAAATCTCTATTTTCATATTCTTTGTGCAGCACAGCAGTAGCACGAGTTTCATTAATAGAAGTTAGCATATTTGGAGGCATTCCTTATAAATAAATCAAAATACTACTATTTAAGGAAATAAGAGTAATAAAAATTGAAATCATATATGGGGGAAATAGATTATTCTTATTATCCAACACCCTTAAATCATTTTTCATATAACTAATGTAACTATTATTATAAGTGTTCTTATTTATGCTTTAATAATTTCTCAACATTCATGATGGCATGCATGAAAAAACACGACAACACTGATATTATTAATGCCTCCATTTCCTCTACTACTTAAGCTAGTAACATAGAAACCAGAAGTTTAGACATAGGGTATATATAAATGGGCATTTTCAGAAGTTCATTACCCAATATCATTACCGAATTTATTAAAGGGGGAGATTGGCAGTAATGGAGCACAGTCACTAAGTATCTTCTATGCAACAATTACAGTAATTAAATTGTTCTGAACAGTATATATGCTTGTTGTAAATTGCAATGAATACACAATGAGTATTGATCCTCATTGTACAACTTAATTAAAACTTGTCTGGGAGAAGCCACTAATGAATATAATTAGAGGGAATGTTTGATATTGCAGTTATTCTGAAAGACATTAATTAGATATCAGAAATTTTATGGAAAATGTTTTTATTCTATTATTTATATTTTAAAAATAAAGTCACACTATTAAACTGAAAGACAGTCTTCAAGGTCATTTTCCTCAGCCATTTTATAATTACAATGAAAATGGGCATATTAGTTGGTATTCTCATCAATAATTAAGAAGACGGATTCTCCAGGAGAAATAACTCTTCAGGGGTCAATGAGTATATAGTCTATTACAAATTCCTAAAGTTAATATAGGAAAAAAAGATTAACTAATACAGGAACTTTTAGGAAGTAAAAATAAGTTAACTGTCTATCCAAACGAATAACAGATTACAACTGAAACTAATTCAAACTAATCTGAAGTATACTTTAATTTTATTACTATACACTAATAAATTTAACACTTTCTTGAACAGAGAAAAGCCTTTAAAGAATTTACTTTCAGAAAAGTCAGAAAGTTGTTAACTCATTCTTTTGGTTGGGATTCAAGAGTGGGGAAAGGAAAGGATAGAATGAGTAAAATTTAATATGCATGAGAAGATTGCTAAGTTCTCAACTTCACACATTCTAACAATTAAAGATTAATTTAAGTTAATAATTCAAATATGCTCTTCAATGATTATAACTTTCAAATATTCATAACTTTCCGTGTATCATTTTGACTCCATATCTTCCTCCTTAACATCTTGCTATTATTAGTCATAAAAAGCAGAAACAAATTTGTTAGATTCTTCAGGAAAATGATACAATCAGATGAAGGTGTTTTGAAACTTTAGAGTCAAAAGACAGCTCAAGGACACTCCGTCCCACCACCATTAGTTGGACAAGGCTCTGAAAAATGTATGATCCTTGATAACACGAAGGTAAAATAGAGTGCCAGTGGCATATTCCTACACTTACTTTGTTTCTTATTTTCCCTATCTTTACGTAAACAAACAACACACAACTGTAATGGTATAGTTGGACCTTCACCACAGCAGGAAGGAATACTTTGGATTCATAGCAGAGAAGATGGCACTGTTTTTCTTTAAAGGCAGTAAATCAAAGTCCCATTGCATACAGTTAGGATTTTGATAGATGCTTGCTTATTGATTTCCATTTAACAATATCGAAAAGGCTACAGGATTCAATTATAGCACACATTTTACTGATCTATGGGAACAAACCCCAGATGTACAGCTGTCCAGCCTCTCTCCATGGTCCCAGTCAGCACAGATGTGATTTTTTGCTTCCAGGCTAAATTTTATAATTTGACAACTGCTGCAGGGAACAAAGAACAGTTGACAATATGAGTGCAGGGAAATAGTATATGTGTTTCCCATTGGAAAACTAAATTTGTAAATTTGGTAAAAATTATGTTAAAAGTTTAGGAGTGTTATGTAGATTTCTGGCAGCCCTCTACTTGAAGGCAAAAATCCATAACTAGCAGTGTTTCTGAAGACAATGAATGTAAGAACTTTTTTTTTTTCCCCCCAATTCTGAGCAACCCATGTGTATAACCTCTTTCAGGGGAAAAAAAAAAAAAAGGACGAATATGGAAAAAGGATGAATATAGAAAAATTTAAAAAAATTATTCAGTGTATACTATGTGTCAGATGTTCTATCAAGTAATTTATATATATTCTTTAATTTAATCTTCCTAACAAATGTATAGGCTTAATAATAAAACTGATGGGGCACCTGGGTGGCTCAGTTGGTTAAGCATTTATCTTCTGCTCTGGTCATGATCTCAATGTCATGGGACTGAGCCCCACATCGGGATCCCTGCTCCGTGAGGAGTCTGCTTCTCCCTCTGCCTCTCCCCCCACCATGCCTATTCATGTTTGCTCTCTCTCTCTCTCTCAAATAAATAAAATCTTAAAAAAAAAAAAAAAGAACACTGATTATTTCCAGTCTTATTCAGAGCCCAGCAGGTAAATCAAGGAAAGAAGAAACCATGAAGTAATACTTGACATCTTTATGACAAACCACAAGTGCTCCCTATGGCTTCCCACAACCCAAGTCCCTTCCTTGGAGCCAGAATAGAAGATACCTTGATTACAGCCATCTATCTCTCTGGACATCCAAAGGCCATTATCTAAACCCTGATCATGAATGAATTTACTTTGTACATGAACTATGGGTGCTGAACACTGCTTAAGAACAAAATATCATAATCAATTATCTAATTAAATATATATTATAAATTAACAATGGCCTCAAATGGTCCATCAATATTCCCTAATAAATCTACTCTTTGGGAAATCAGTCTTCTCATAAATTAACCACAAAATACTTTGTAAAATTTTAATTAAAATATTAAAAATAAATCTCATATTCTCTTCCAGCTAATGTTCTCTTCTAAATTCAAATTATTAAATGAGTTGTCAATATTCCTGTCTATTTCTGCATATTCTCTTCATTCTTTACCTAACCCACTACAATTTGGATTCAAACCTACCATTTTATCAAAACTTCTGTTAGCAAGTTGATTTGTGATAATCATGTAGCTCTGAGTTCCTAATTTGGCAGTATTTGTCCATACCCCCACAGACAAACTCTCTCATATCTTATCTTCAATGACAACATATTTCTGTGATTTTTCTTCTACTTCTTTGGCTATTATTCTCATTATAAGCTACTCTACCTGAACCAAACTTCAAACCCTGGCTTTGATTAATACTCTAATTTTTATAGACCAATTTCACTTCTCATTCTACACCAATGAATCTTGACTAGAACTCAACATAGGACTAAAAATAAAAGAGGCTTTTTGAAAGAGTAAATGTCTTGGCCCCAGTCCACACATACTGAATTAGACTATTTAGGATGGAAAATGGTTAGTAAACATTTTGTTGCTTGCTTTAAGATATCAGCATATATCCTTACATAAGAAACTCTATAGAGGGGCTCATGAATTTCTATCTTCAGATATAATGTAGATGTTAACGACCCCCATAAATCCATATATTTTGTCTATTTCTCTCTCCTGAAATTACAATCAATTTATAAAACTGCCTACTGTTTTTGTTTTTGTTTTTTTTAACACATTCATGATATGTAATCATCACCCAAATAAACAAAGTATCTTCCCTGCACAAGAAAAAACAAACATCTCCTCCTTAGGGAAAGCAATGCCATAGAACTACTTGTTCTATCCAGAAATCAGTGAGTCATCTTTGTCTCCTTTCCCCTTTACTCACACACTGAATCAGTGACCAAACCCTATCCATTCTAATGATCTCCTATATCTAACTCTCTGAACTGGCTGTTGTTTTTCATTCTACAGCATAACCAAGCCAGCCAAGTTCTTGCCATAATTTTTCACTTGAGAAAGTCATAACTGGTTTCTCTGTAGAAAGGCATGATCCCTGACAATTTCTTCAAAAAGCTGTATTCAGAAAGATTTTCTAAGCAACCAATATGATCGTGTCACTCCCCTACTTCAAACCTTATAGTTAGGTTTCATTTCTTTTAATAGAAGTCCTTCCAGGATTGGTCTCCATTTTCCTCACCAGTTTCATTCAGTCTTTTCCCTCCTTCCTTGTCCACAATATGGCAATACTGAACTTATTTCAGTTCCATTATGTGGTCTCACTATTGATTCAATTCTGTCCAATGAGCTGTGAAGGTGATCTGAAGGGAAGGGAGTTTTTGGAGAAGAAAATATTAGAAAAGGAAACTCCTGGCTGTTTTGAAAGTTGCTGGGTATGGGTGTATTTCCTGGAACTGATGCAGCCATCTAGAGAAAATAAGGAGAATCAGCAGAGAGCAAAACCTACAGATTAAGGTCGACAGAGTGAAGGGATGGGAAGTATCTGGTTCCAAATTATATCATAGAGTAGCTAATCCATCTAAATTTGAAACTTGCTTCTCTTAGGATTTTCTGTTATGTCAGAAAAAAAAATATCAATTTTGTTGCTTAATCCACTGAGGAAGTGACTTGCTGTTATTTTCAGAGGAAGACATTCTTAGTGATACAATTCCTAAATGGCAGAATGTGAAGGCAAACTCCAGTCTCTTTTATTCCAGAGTCTGCTTTCCTTTCATCATGCCTTGAAACATCTAATACTCTATTATTAACAACATTCCAATAACATTCCCAAATGAGTTACTTAAATTCAGATTATCTTTGAAGTGATCTCTAAAATGACCTTTGTTGGGGTGCCTGGGTTGCTCAGTTGGTTAAGAGTACAAATTTTGATTTCAGCTCAGGTCATGATCTCAGGGTCAAGATATGGAGCCCTGGGTTGGGCTCCCCGTTGGGGGTGGAGCTCGCTCAGGATTCTTGCTGTCCCTGTCACCCCCTCTCTAAAAAAAAAAAAAAACAAAATGACCTTTGATGTCCCTTTCAATGTTAATATATTATGCTTAGTTGTTGACTCTGTAGAACAACTATTGCCTTTAATTTTTTCAAAATACTTTCATCTTTACTCATTTTGTTATTTTTATTTCTTTTTCTTCATTTTGTTTCAAAATATTTTTCATCATCATAAAGAGTTTTAGCCTCTGCTCTTTGAAAATTAGGCAGTAGAATTTCATATTACAAAGCATAAAACTCCGAAAGAAGCAAAACTTAATAAGAAATGTAAACTAAAGATTTCTGAATAGTTATTAAACTCTAAAATTGTAAACTCGGGGAGATGGCAAAGAGGATTTCAGAATTAGTATCCACTGGTTATTCCATACAAAGTTTTTAGGCACAGGTAACAATGAAATCCACTGACAGCTAAATTATGACTAATGAGCAGTCTGCTACATTTGCAGGACACATAGCATGAAAAGACCAAAACCATATGGTTTTCAGCAGCTACCTTGTCAGGTGTGGTAACCAAACTTGTCAAATTTTACATATTGTTTTTATTCTAAAGAGAAAAGTAAACATTAAATGACATAACAGGCTTGAAAATCATCACATCACAGAATACACACATTTAATAGCTACTCGGTTCCACATCACACTGTATATGTAAGAAGCTATTCCTTACCAAATAGTGTAAATCTTCAATACTTGAAATAAATGTGCTTATTCACAATTCACTTTTTGAATGGTTCACTGCACAGAGAATATTCATTAAGTCTATGGTTCTGGTTTGCTACTATGTAAGCTTATAGAAATGAATTTACTTTGAGGGACTCAATTTTTGTATCTGTAATATTAGTGATTGAAACTAATAAAATTATATGTCTGTGCTTAATATACATATATCACTTAGTCTTAACAATGATCCTTTGGTATGTTTTTCCCCTGTTTTTCAGATAAGGAAATTTGAAGTTAAGAAAAGTTAAATAGGGCAGTGGTCCAAGGTCCCAGAGCTAATAAGCACATAGGTGGACTATAAATCCAAGTCTTCTTTAACTCCAAAGCTCTTTCTTTTGCTTCTATATCACATCTGTCCAATGTTGGACTTGCTGAATCCAAAGGTTTACTCCTTTGAAACTCTTAACCCCTATATCTCAACAAGTTTTATTAAATCAATGAATTGTGAATAGTATGCTACAGAACCCAGCATCTACCATAAAATTCTAAGAGTACTGTATATAAGATGGAAATCTTCACATATATTAACCTAAACAGAAAAGACATTAGTTTTTCCTGGGAAAATCAGAGTTTAGTATCAAATATCCAACTAGTTTGCAGTAAGTTACAAATTTAGTATCAAATTTCCAAAGATTCAACTAAGTTACAAGATCCCTGAAAGTGAAAGTGTAAAGAACAAAATAATTATGAACCCTCTTTTCCTAATTTTTAATTTTATTATTCATTATGCTTTACACATGTTAATTGGGGGCAAAACAGGACATATATTTGTTCAAATACATGAACTTTGTCCTTAGAAGACAAAAAGCACATAAACATAGAATGAAAAATACATAGAAAGCTGATTCTTTGTTTTGAAGGCATCCTTACCCCAGTCCCTAATTATCCCTAATGCTTGACTGAAATACCACAAACTACAAAACAATCTATATAGTCATTAGCTTTCAAGCCTTCAGGGCAGGATAAATGATGATTGGATCTGAACATGAACTAAAACAGAAACTTGCACAAATTCACAGTATGCATTTTAAGGTGATGGCATTTCCAAAAAAAATGAGTAAAAAACTGAGTAGTCCAATAGCCCTTTTTGTAAAATGATAAGTGACCCAAATTTCTGCTGTCAACTTCAGTCATTATGCTTATGTCAGTCTTACAGCTTAATTAAAATTTAAGGCTGATGTAAACCCTACAAAATTATTCTTTATTATCTAAAATAGAAAAAATTATATTACAAAAAATCTTTGAGTAGCCATTTATCATGAAAACCTAGTTAAAATGTACAGCAATACAGACAGAAGTATCAAGAAAACTTGTGGCTAATAATTTTAGGTGGTTGAATATAAACATTTTACTACTTATGACCTAGCCATAGTTATCCATCTCAAAATAGCTAGCAGCATTCATGATGACAAGAAAGTAATTTTTAAGTCAGTTTATTGAATACAATTAATTATATATCTTAGCAAGCTTTAAGATTGATGATCTCACAGCAATCATTTTTGCTCAAGAGTCTATTTTTGGTCAAAATATAACCTCAGCACTTAGCTATTTCTCCTTTCACAAAGTATAGAAAGGAAAAGTGAAAAAAAGAGATAAAGTGAAAGTGTTTGACATTTTCTGAGGTATTCTCAAAGATGCTTTTTATGGCTATTAAATATTCACATTCTTTCTCCTTCCTTGGTATCAGATTCTTACTGTGTTTGGAGTGGCGATGTGTCTAGTACCATACAACAGGTCATGATCAATAATGACAATCATGTCACTATGATCTTCGCCTTCCCTGGGTCTGGTGGCCTTGTTACATAGGTCTCACTAATAAGACATAAATAGAAATCTACCTTCCAGTGCCTGGGAAATTTTTGTTGTCCTAGCTTAAGGAATAGGGCTGTTGGAATGGTTCTTAGCTTTTCTCTTTCTCTTCTTGTTCTGAACTGGATGAGAAGCTTGGAGATGCATCAGTTTTCTCACAATCGTGAGACAATAAGCTTGAGAGTAAGGCCAAAAAAACCCTGCAATGATTCTAATCCTGACATCATGAAGCCGCTGAACCCAAATCAGCAAACTTCTCCCCTGAAACTTCCTTCCCAAACATTTAAACAGCAAGCACTCAACATCTTAAGTCATTGGTGAATAGTTTTTGTAGTCTCTGCATCCTTATACAATCCTATATGATATATATAATGCATAAACAACTGAGGAAAAAGTCTAGCTCACTGCCTTAACTTCTATTCCAGGTATATGGAATACGGCACTATCAAAGAATGAGGGTAAACTCATTCAGCAAATATTTATTTAACATCTATTTAAGTGCGTTCTCTCTCACTCTGAAATATAAATAAATCTTCAAAGTAAACATGACTTCATATTATAATTTGTTAGATTGTCAGAAAGCTACAAGTCAGGATCATAGTATACTGATGTTCCGTGCAAAATTCTTTTTATATCTTAACAGAGTGGTTTTCACACTGAAGTCATGATGCCTCTGTGGTTCGAAAGAGATATCTTAGAGGCACAAACAGATGAAGGGAGGGAGACGTAAAAACACAGCCAGGAAACCCAACAACTCTGTTATCAGTTTCATATATTGAGCTTCCACAGTGATTCTTCTGAATGAATTTCTGCTTCTTTAAAAAAAGAGAGAGAGAGAGTTTGAAAACCACCACTAATATTATGTCCTTGGTTTTCAACAATGACTCATATTAAAAACCTATTAAATGCAAATCAATTCTGTGCATTTTGAAAAATTGTTAAGACTACTATTCATGCTATTGCTTAACACCGCAAACAGAAATACCACTGTGGCCAGCTTCTCTGAAATCCCAAAGTCAGGAAAAAAAACAAGTTTTTTCCTGATGTAAACTGAAAGGTTTTCTACCAGGAAATGATAACTATATAACAGAAAACTTGTACATAAATATTTCTATCCAATTGCTCTAACATTGATGGTAGTGAGATTTTCTTGATAAAAGTGTTCCCTGTTTCTCTACACATTGCCTGTATTTGTATTATTCTTATATTAATTGAATTTCTCACAAACGTGATTTTTTAATAAAACATGATTCCGTCCTTGAAAAATTACATGCATAAATAAAGTATAAATCATAATACTAAGTACATTTACATGAATGTAATCTCTAGCGTAGTGGGTATAACCAAGATGTTCACCATCAAACACTTCTGGCTCCCATCTTGTCCATTTATTTTGTGTGTAACCGAATACATGTTACTTAATTTCCTCCAAACCCAATCTCCCATTAATAAACTGGAATAATAATACCATTCCACAGGGTTGTTGTTGAGAGTTAGAAATTATGTGGTAATAGTCTTCACAGCAATTATCATTATTATTCCTCCCATCTAGAAAAAGATTCACTTTGAAGGATTCTTGGCTCAGTAGAATACAATATTAACGCACTCATATTTCTGAAATATTTGCTAGAATTTTTAGAATAAATAAAAATATGTTCAAAAGGGATAATTCTTTAAATATACTAACTAGCTACTGGTTAGAATTAAATACACTAACGAAACACGAACTGAACTCTACTTAAAAAGCCATTCATCTTTACATTCTAAACTTTCTTCTCTAATAAGTTTATTTTTTAATGTCATTCTATTCACATGGTAGATGTTACCCATTTCCCTTGCAATATTAAGAATTCCTATCAGGTTATAAATCTAAAGTACTTCATAAAGTAAGTGACAGTCTAAATAATCCAGGAAATCTAGAATAAGCGAAAGAATAAATCCATCCCCCCTAAGAAATTTAAATCATTAAGAAACAGATATTTTATATTAATTGTTTTCCTAGAGGTAAAATCAAATCACACTTAAAGCAGAAAAAAATTATTTTACGTTGGTTGATAGTGGCTCAGTTCATATGAACTCTGAGACTTTCTCATAAGAAAGAAGGAGGGGGAAGAAGCCATAGCTGATGAAAGCACAAAGGAATAGGGACCACAGGATATCTACTAATTATTTTCTAGTCATGTTCTAATCAGTAGAACTTTCTTCTCCTTGATGTTTTTGGTCATTTAAAATGAAGTATTCTACTGCCAAATTTCTTGGTGTTAACTTGTTTGGGTTGGCAAAATCATACAATCTTTTAGTTGGCAATTTTGTAGTTCAGAAAAAGACTCTATAATACCAGAGATTCTAAACTCTAATAATTACGAATTTAGGAAAAGAGTTACATTGACTCTACTAATAAAACAGTAATGAGGTCAGACTGGTCATGGTTAAAAGCAGTGTCTTTAAAGAAACAAAGACATGACTTATTAAAATTTATTCACTAAAAATAAATTCATAGAGTATAACATACTTTGATGATATCTCATAAGGAATGTCAGACATTGGGGTTTGCTCACAATAAGTTTACAGACAGGCAAATCTTTCCTCATACTGATGCACGTAGTAAAGAAAAATAATAGCTCTACTGCCAGTTATCTGGAAATTAACTTGCTTTGGTTGGCAAATCATACTATCTCTGGTAGTAGCAAATTCTCAGTACAGAAAAGAATTTTTCTCTGATTAACCTTTACTTTTTACAGTGATTTCTATTCTGATCAAATATCAGAACTATACAAACAAGGAAAAACTCAATTCTGGTTCAGTGTGATAAGCTACATATGAAATGAGAATTGGCACACGATCTTGGAGAAGTTGGGGAAGGGTCCTGCCATATATACCTAGGCATAATGATCAAATTACTTAGGTGAAGGAAGGAGCTGAGTGTTGCCTACCAAGCACACAAAATCCAACTGCATTAAAAGCAAGTCTCCCACTCAGGAGACTGGGAAGGCAGAGTGGGGGAATGCTGAGTGGGGGCAGGGAAGCAGCAGGAGAGGTGGCCCAGAAGCAAATCACCAAGAGCTTTGTTTTTTGTTTTAATATTTCATTTATTTATTTGACAGAGATCACAAGTAGGCAGAGAGGCAGGCAGAGAGA
The DNA here is from genome assembly GCF_002288905.1 of Enhydra lutris kenyoni. Classification (NCBI taxonomy): domain Eukaryota; kingdom Metazoa; phylum Chordata; class Mammalia; order Carnivora; family Mustelidae; genus Enhydra; species Enhydra lutris. Next base: position 15,242,917 of record NW_019154105.1, on the reverse strand, counting down.
GAGAGGAGGAAGCAGGCTCCCTGCAGAGCAGAGATCCTGATGTGGGGCTCGATCCCAGGACCCCAGGATCATGACCTGAGCAGAAGGCAGAGGCTTTAACCCACTGAGTCACGCAGGCGCCCCTCACCAAGAGCTTTGTAGTTAGGCTCAAGGAGTTTAGATTTTAGCATGAGCTCACTGCAGAGCTACTGAAGGATTTACCCAGGAAGTAAACAAGGGCTGCTTCACCAAATCTAGTATTTTTCTCTGGTATTTCCATTTACAATAAATACTAGACAGTACTCACTAATGTAGAAAATTAGCCCTTGCTAAATATTAGTGTGCCAACCCACACTATTTTTTTAATACATGTAATATATAACACATATAATGTTTATTATGTACCAGAACTTTTAACAAACATTTAATTGATGTTTTCTCAGTATTAATTTTTGCAATATTTGTATTAATATTTCCATTTTACAAACAAGAAAGCATATGGCCAGGGAGGTTTTCTAGCTTTGCCTAAATCACCCAGCTCTAAGTGGATCAGCCAGGCTCCACAGCCTACACCCTTTCAACCCTCTTATACTGCCTTCTAAAGTGGAGTCCTGGTTCTGTAGTTAGAAGATTTATGCTTTACAACTAGTCCTGAGTTTTTTTTTAAGATTTTATTTATTTATTTGACAGAGAGAGACAGAGAGAGCACAAGAAGGCAGAGCAGCAGACAGAGGCAAGAGGGAGAAGCAGACTCCCCACTGAGCATGGTGCTCGATCCCAGGACCCTGGGATCATGACCTGAGCTGAAGGCACTGAGAAACCCACCACCCCTAGTTCTGTTTTCTTAATAGATCAAACTTTCTTGTCTTGATTCCTTTGTTGATGACAATGATTTATCTAACCTATCCTATAGGCTTTTTTAATGAGATTCTCATAAAATAATATAGGTTAGAACATTTGGTAAACCATAGAGTAATAATGTAAACTACATAAAAGGGATTATAAAATATATGATATAACTGTGCATATAAAAAGGAAAAAAAGAAAAGAAAAACAGCATCCAAGGGGTTGGCTGGGATAAAAGACAAAGGTAGATGCATTTTTCACTGAAGTTTTCAGTCCCCTCACCTGTTACAAGTAGTAGTATTGCCTCAAAAATATAATACCACGAGTAAAGGCAAAAGAGCATTTTTAAAACTGCTCTATTCCTAAGAGAGCAAGGGGTAATGATCTTAGGGAGGGTTTCTTTTTTTCTTTTTTAGTATACCTTTTTTTTTCTCAGTTTTCTTGAGAAATAATTGACATATGTCACTACAGACATACCTCATTTTACTGCACTTCTCTTTATTGTGCTTTGCAGATATTACATATTTCACACACTGAAGGTTTGTGGCAACCCTGCACCAAGCAAGTCTATCAGCGACATTTTTTAAAAAAATAATTTATTACATTTTTTTAAAGATTTTATTTATTTATTTGACAGATGGAGATCACAGGTAGGCAGAGAGGCAGGCAGAGAGAGAGGAGGAAGCAGGCTCCCTGCTGAGCAGAGAGCCCGATGTGGGACTCGATCCTAGGACCCTGAGATCATGACCTGAGCCGAAGGCAGAAGCTTTAACCCATGAGCCACCCAGGCGCCCCAATTACAAATTTTTTTAAAGATTTTATTTACTTATTTGTGAGAGAGAGTACGAGAGCCAGAGAGATTGAGAGAATGAGTCGGGGGAGGGGCAGAGGGAGAAGCAGGCTCCCTGCAGAGCAGGGATCCAGAGGCAGGAGGACATCCCAGGACTCTGGGATCATGAGAGATTTAGCCAACCGGGTCACCCGGGGCCCACAGCAGCATTTTGTCAAAAGCATTTGCTCACTTTCTGTCTTCGTGTCACATTTTGGTAATTCTTTCAGTATCTCGAACTTTTTCATTATTATATTTGTTATGGTGATCTGTGAGCAGTGATCTTTGATGTTACTATTGTTATTATTCTGGACTGCCACAAACCACACCCACATAAGATGGCACACTTAACTGATAAATATTGTGTGTTTTCTGACTGCTCCACTGATTAGTCACATACCCCCTCTGTCCCTCTCCTCTGGCTTCCCTATTTCTTGAGACACAACAATATTTATATTAGGCCAATTAATAATCCTACAGAGGTCTCTAAATGTTCAAGTGAAAGGAAGAGTTGTGTATCTCTCATTTTATTTTTTTAAAAGATTTTATTTATTTATTTTACAGAGACAGTGAGAGACAGAGACAGAGCATGAGCAGTGGGGAGGAGGCAGAGGGAGCGAGAGAGGCAGGGAAGCTTGCAGGGAGCCCAATGAGGGACTCGATCCCAGGACCCTGGGATCATGACCTGAGCCGAAGGCAGACACTTAACCAACTGAGCCACCCAGGCACCCATATATCTCTCACTTTAAATCAAAGGCTAAAAATGATTAAGCTCAGTGAGGAAGGCATGTCAAAAGTGGAGACAGTCCAAAAGCTGGGTCTCTTGTACAAAAGTCCTAACCAAGTTGTGACTACAAAAGAAATGCCCTTGAAGGAAATAAAAAAGTACTATACAGTGAAGACAGGGATGATAAGAAAGCAAAACAGCCTTTTTACTGATATGAAGAACAATTTTAGGCATCTGCATAGAAGATTAAACCAGCCATAAAGGTTCTTTAAATAAAACTCTAATCCAGAGCAAAGTCAAAACTCCCTTGTATTCCCTGAAGGCTGAGAGAGGTGAAGAAGCTGCAGAGGAAGAATTGGAAGCTGGCAGAGAGTGTTTCATGAGGTATAAGCCAAAGAGCCATTTCCATAACATCAAAGTGCAAAGTACAGCAGCAAGTGCGGATGCAGAAGCAGCATCAAGTTATCCAGATCTAGCTATATTGAGCAGTAGAAGTGCCTATTAAGCAGCAAATTTTCAGTGTGGACAAAACAGCCTTATATTGAAGAAGATGTCATCTAGGACCTTCATAGCTAGAGAGGAGAAATCAATGCCTGGCCTGGAAGCTACACAGGCAAGGCTGACTCCCTTGTAGGGAGTATCTCTTGGAGCCAATGTTCAGTCACCATTCTGAAAATCCTAGGGATCTTAAGAATCATGACAAATCTACTCTGCCTGTGCTCTAGAAATGGGACGACAAAGCATGGATGACAAACACACATCTGTCTGCAGCATGGCTTGCTGAATATTTTAAGTTCACTGTTGAGCTCTACCGCTCAGAAAAAAAAAATTCTTTCAAAATACGACTGGTCATTGACAACACATGAGATCACTCAAGGCCCTGATGGAGATGTACGATGAAATTAATCCCATTTCCATGCCTGATAATAACACAACATCCATTTTGCAGCCCATGGATCAAGGAAAAATTTCGACTTCCAAGTCTTATTATTCAAGAAATACATGTCATAAGGCTGTAGAGGCCATAGATAGTGATTCCTCTGATGTATTTGGGCAAAGTATATTGAAAGCTTTCTGGAAAGGATTCACCATTCTAGATGTTGTTAAGCACATTTGTGATTCATGGAAAGAAGTCAAAGTATCAACATTCACAGGAGTTTGGAGGAAATTGATTGCAAACCTTCATGGACAGCTTTGAGGAGTTAAACGTTCAGTGGAGGAAGGCATGCCAGATGTGGTGGAAATAGCAAGGAAACTAGAATTAGAAGAAAAGCCAGAATAAGTAACTGCATTGCTGCCACCTCATGATAAAACTTGAAGGAATGAGGAACTGCTTTTTATGAATGAGCAAAGAAAGTGATTTCTTGGGATGGAATCTACTCTGGTGAAGATACTGTGAAGACTGCTGACTACAGTCAAGAATATTACACAAACTTACTTGATAAAGCAGTGGCAGGATTTGAGAGGATTGGCTCTAATTTTGAAAGAAGTTCTACTGTGGATAAAATGCTATCAAATTGCATCACACGCAACAGAGAAATAATTTGTGAAAAGAAGAATTCATTGATGTGGTAAACCTCGTTGTTTGTCTTACTTTAAGAAATTACCACAGCCATCCTGACCTTCAGCAACCACCGCCCTGATCAGTCAGCAGCCACCAGCATTAGACAAGACCCTTCACCTGCAAAAAGATTATAACTTGCTGAATGCTCTGATGATGATTAGCAATAAAGTATTTTTCATTAAGGTGTATACATTGTTTTTTACACCTAATGCTGTTGCACACTTAATGAACTACATAAACATAACTTCTGTATATACAGGGAAACCCCCCAAAATCATTTGACTTGCTTTATTGTGTTATTTGCTTTATTGTGGTGGCCTGGAACCAAACCTGTAAGATCTCTGAGGTATGCCTATATTGATTGGTAAGGACTTACCACTGCCATTTTGTTAATTTCTGAATGCTTTATAGATCCATTTTCCTTGTTTCTCTTACATTTTTGTGTGATTTTGATGTCTTTTGGCATCAGCATGCTTTAACTTCATTATCATGTTCTTTTGGGCAATTACTACAGGATATTCCCTTGAAGTTACCATGAGGTATACATAAACTGTTTTAAGGTTATAACAACATATTTTAAACTGATAACAACTTAACTTCAATGTAATTCCTAAACTTTATAATTTTATTTCTTTTCCCTCACATTTTAGATTATTGTTGCTACAATTTATGTTATTTTAATTGCATAACTAATAACAGATTACTGTATTTATATTTCTTAAAAAATCTTTTAAAGTTGTAAGCGAATTATACACCATTATTATGATATTGCAGAATCTGTGACTATATATTTACCATTACCAGTGAAATTTACACAATTTTTTTGTGTTTTTACATTGTTAATTAGCATCTTTTTACTTCCACTCACATAACTCCCTTTAGCATTTCTTGTGGGACAAGTCTGGTGGTAATAAACTTCCTCAGTTCCTTCCTCTGTTTTTTTGAGAAAGTCTGTATCCCTCCTTTGTTTCTGAAGAACAGGTTCATCATGTATAGAATTCTTGGCTGACAGTTATTTTCTTTCTATATTTTGAATGTCTCACCTTTCCTGACCTGAAAAGTTTCTGCTGAGAAGTCTGGTGAAGGTCTTATGGGTGTTCCCTTGTATGAAACTTCTCTCTTTTCTTCTCCTACTCTTAAAATTATTTCCTAGTATTTAAAAATTTAATTATAATGTGTTTCAGTGTAGCCCTATTTGGATTCAATCTATTTGGAGTCTTTTGGGCTTCATGAACCTGGATGTCTACTTCTCTCTGAACTTCAGAAAGTTTTCATCCGTTATCACTTAAATATATATTCTGTCCCTTATTGTCTTCTCCTTCTGGAATTCCCATATTGTGAATATTATTTCTTTTCATTGTATCCCATAATTCTTGTATGAGTTCTTCTTTTCCTTCCTTCCTTCCTTCCTCCCTCCCTCTTTCTTTCTTTCTTTCTTTCTTTCTTTCCTCCTCTGAGTGATTTCTAATGTCTTATCTTCTAAGTTGCTGATTTTTTCTTCTTCTGGTTGAGTCTACTTTTCAGAATTTTCATTGAATTCTGTAGTACACTTTTTTATTTTTCAATTCTAGAAAGTCTGTGTGTTTTTTGTTTGCTTTTGGTGGTTTCTCTTTCCTTGTCAAACTTATTTCACTCATGAATTGTTTTCCTAATTTCATTTGTGTTTCCTTATAGCTCACTAAACTCTCTTAAAAGGATTACTCTGATTTATTTGTCTGACAGTTCACAGATCCCCATTTCTTTAGGGTGAGTTATTAAAGCTTTATTAGATGTCTTTGGTGGTGTCATATTAAACTGATTTTTTTTTTTTTTTTTTTTTTTTTTTGGTGATCCTGGACTCCTTATATTGGTATCTGCACATTTAAGTAACAGGATCCTCTTCCAGATTTTAGAGGTTTGCTCTGACAGATGCAGTTTCTTCACCAGTCAGCTCAGCTGGAGTTTTTGGGTGTGTGCTGGTAATGTCCCTGGACGGGCAAAGTTTGCTATCATGGTCTACTTTGGGAGAGGGAACTGTTTGAGCTGTAAGAAAGGGATGGGAGTTGTACTGTTGGTTGATAATAGTTGGATAGGACTGCTGCCTTTGTTTTTCACATAAGACTGTTGGATGATCTCCACAGTTGCCTGGATCTCTGGTAAGGCTTACTAGACAGTCAGGACTGGGCACAATATTTAGTAGTAGATGGAACTATGAATTTGCTTCCCTACTCGGGAAGGACAAGACCAAGGGATGTACAGCTTATTGTTTGCATACTTGAATTAGGTATGACTGTGTACTGAATTCCTTCATCAAATAAGGCCACTGGTTTTGCTTTATAAATGGGGAAAGGCACGGGTTGTGTTCCTTGTTCAAATGCCACTGAATGTTGGGCTATTGGATGGGCTGTACAGTTTCCTGCGTGCTCCAATTTGGTTGCCTTGTTGGACAGGTTGAAGGATGTATTCAGCACTGAGCAGAAACACAAATTAAATTCCCTGTTGGGGTACAGTGGAAGAAATATCTCTAAATTCAGTAAAGTCCTTTCTTTGTCATCTTAACTCAAGCAGACCTACATCCAAAGTTTCTAAACTGAACAGAACCACTGGCTTTGCTCTGCAAACTATTGGCTTTGCCTACCTGATTTGAAGCATGAGCTCTGATCTGGGCCACACAGCCTCCTGGGAGTTGTCTCTTGTCCTTCTCGACAGATGGGGCCATAAGACACTCTCTGCAGAAGATGGGGCTGTGATTCAGCTCCCTGAATGGTATGGGCAAACTGGGCTGCAGGACTGCCAAAACTTCTCCTTGGAGGATCCAAATCAGGCAGACAGCTCCCCACCCTGTTTCCTAGTCAGAGTAAGCCTCTGACTTGATTCTGCAGATGAGCAGATCAGCATCTGGTTAGGATTACTACTTGGGCACTACAGGTATGAACTTCATCTGTCATGATCCATGTGCTGGTTGTTGCAAGCCCCTCCCCCATTCCCCAAGGCTGTAAAACTCCCCGTGACTGAACCCCACAGATTCTCCTGTAATTTCCATGGTGTGAGATCAGAGCAAGAGTTCTTACAAAGTGACTCACAATCCTGGGGGAGTATTGTCTCCTCTGTGTTGTCTTTCCCCACTGGAAGAACCAGAGCCAGGGGAGACCTCTCTGCATTGTGTTGCACTGGAGAGGGGCAATGTGGTCAAGGTATAGATGCTTCTTTAACCCTTCTAGTGTAGTATGTTTTGCTCTCTGTGATGTGTAGAGGTGCTTCAACCTCAACCCATGTTCTAGGATTCTCTCAGTGGTGTCTTGTTCTTGAATAGTTAGTTATGCTTCCTGTGAGGGAAGCAGAAGTCAGGAACTACATATGTCACCATCTTAGAGCCATCACTCCTCCAAGAGAATTCCTTAATGGGATTTCGGGTATAGAAACCTGAGTCTACAGCTTAGCCTGGACTAGGGATTGAGAACTGGCTTGCTTATATACTAAAATAAGAGAAAACAACTCAAAAAGTAAAGAATGGGGGCGCCTGGGTGGCTCAGTGGGTTAAAGCCTCTGCCTTCGGCTCAGGTCATGATCCCAGGATCCTGGGATCGAGCCCCGCATCGGGCTCTCTGCTCAGCGGGGAGCCTGCTTCACTTCCCCTCTCTGCCTGCCTCTCTGCCTACCTGTGATCTTTGTCAAATAAATAAATAAAATCTTAAAAAAAAAATTAAAGAATGCATGCCCTGAAATGGAAGCAATGTGTGGGAAGAGATCTTGCCTCGTGCTATCAGGGTTCAGGGCAATGGAAAGGTGAAATGTCAACATAGAGTATATCAGAGCATAAGAGCCTTAGGACAAGCAGCTGATCAAATATTTACTGAGGGGAGAAAAAAAGGAGGGAGCTGCAAGTGAACTGCTCAGAAAATATGTTCTGGACTGTAATGTAGTTCTGTATGCACTTTTACTGTACTTCCCATTCTCAGTGGAATGAGCCATTACTTAGATGATGAGAGCAAGAGTGACTGTGGATGTCTGGAGGACTTTAGTCAACAGTATCTCCTGGTCTAGAAGAGCTGTTAAGAGCTGTGCTGCAGTCAGACTACCTGGGTTTGAATGCAGATTTCTACCACTTTCAGATTTGCAACTGTGGGTGAGTTATTTAACCATTCCCTGCTCACTTTCATCATGTGTAAAATGAAAATATAATAATTATTATTATTACTATTATTATTACATGATTTCCTAAGCTTGTTTTGGGGAAAAGAAATCAATATATATATATATGTAAACTACTTAGTAAAATGTCTGGCACACAGTATGTCAATAATCAATGTTAGCTATAATTATGGTATACAGGTATGTCTACTCATTAGTATGTAAATAGAATCCTACATTTCATAAGTAGTTCTAAATACAGTACATTCTAAACTTCCTTACACCTGTTTATGTTAACCTATGTAAAAAGGATAAGCATTCACAGAATTATATTAAAATCTTTCTGAAAATATTAAAAAAAATTATACTTCCCAGTACTATTTCAAATTCTGAATATAATTGAACAGACCAGAAAATCATATATTTCAGACTAAAAGAGTGATGTCAAATTATAATGTCAGATATCTTTTTTAGGAAACTTCTAAGAATTTAATTCTCCCACCTATCCACTGGGTCATTTCAATAACTATCTATCCATCCACCTATCTATCTGTCAACCAGGTAAAACTAACAAAATACTATGCTAGGACTAAATATCTAAAATATTTGAAGATATCTCTTGATACATTTTGTGGCTAGTAAGCAAACTGTGACCTCTACCTGGGGAATAATAAGGTAAAATGCAACATTTACAACCCATGACCCTTATACTTGTGGTTTTCTATTTCCTAATCAGATCCCAGTGTTCAAAAGCAATAAGGAGGAAACCAGCAGAAAATTCAGACCACATCATGTCATTGATTTCTATCCTGGTTAGCTCTATGGAAATTTTGCACATGTAATTCTTTTTTTAGATTGTTCTCTGTCCCAGTTTCCCTTAATCATCCAGGGCAAGTGAGATGATAACCTGTGATTGTGAAATCTTCTCTCAAACAACCTGTATTTAGTAGCGGGGGAAATAGAGGGGCTTACATCTGATGTATACCTGCTCTGCTCTAGGAATTTCATTAGGCAACATATATACATTCTTATTTTATCTCCACAGCAACCCTATGAGTGTGTGTTAACACTTGATTTTAACTATGTGGAATCTGAGGTAGATGGTTCAAGACCACTAACGTGTGATAGAGCTCATTTCATGGTGTTTACATCTCCTCACTCTGCACTACCCAGTACGAAGCACAATTATTGTGAAGTTAATTAAAATTAAGCCACTGGGCCTTCAAGGACATAGGCCACTTCCATGCTATTAAGGCACTAAAGAAGTGTTCACTAAAGCCATAATTCTGTTATATTTGCAAAGGTAAGATATTTTTATATTCCTTTTCTTAAGGAAGTTTCCTCTCATCATATAAGTTTAAAAACAGAACTGCTGCACACAGTGCTTTCCTGTATCCTGATCTTGCCCAGCAAGTCAGGTGTGCACAGGCATGCACTACGTGGAGTGTTAATCGGGCAGACTCCCAGAACTTTCATTTGTGACATTCTCTACCAATTAGAAAGTTGTTTCATTTTGTTTGTTCTACAGGACAATTATGTAAAGTAGGCAGTACCAATTACAAATAAATGAACTGAGGTTAAAAAAAAAGAAAAAGAAAAAAGAGAAAACTGAGTGAGCATCCACAGAACTTAGGGCTGTTAAGCAATGGAGATTAGCCAAAAACAAAACAAAAACAAAAACAAACAAATAAAAAACAAAAACAAGGCTAGTTTGTTTTTGAATTTCAAAGTCAGTGTTTCTGTTTTTGCTTATTTTTCCATAATTCTATAACATTTCATCATTTTTCAACTTGTGTTTCATAAGCTTAAATCAAAAAACAGTGACTCCAGTTCTCTAAGATTACGTGGTTCTATTGTTAGTTGTTCCCCACCCCCTTCCAGAGAAGCCAAATATGATGGTTTGAAACTAGACATGGTTCAAATCCTTCAGACAGAAGTTTCCAAGGATTTTCTGCTTTTCTCACAAGGCTAGTTGTATACCCTTGTAGGAGCCTCATTACACTGCCCAGGGTAAAACTCTTGAGGGAGAAGAGAGAGTCCACTGCTATCTTCCACAAGACCAGGTGGCCAGCCTCACCTGTTCAGCTAGCTCGAGAAAGCCAAAATTTGGCTCACAGAGAAAGCTCCTGCTGAGGACTGCTGGGCTGAACCAGTGCCAGCCGGATCTACCTGCTGAGTTTGTCTTTCCACAGAAAAGACATTAACAAGCATCCTGGAACAGGAAGTTACAGCTGGTGTAAAGAAAGTGAGCTATCTTATAAGAAACATAAAGCTCACAGAGACACCTTAAATTCTTGTGTTTCTGATTTATGAATTAAATAAACAATGTATGACTTAGTTTGACACAATATGCTCTTCACCTTTGGAGACTGGGTCCCATGCTTTATTTTACAGACTATTACTTCTCACCCAGTTTGACATCATGACCTCCTTGGGGGTACTGGAACATAGGAGGCATGTGTTACTGTCCTTTTATCTTGCTTCAACTTTGTCTGAATGGAGTGTCTGATAGGAAAGGTGGGAGGAAGGAGGGTTGGAAAGAGAGTAAAGGAAGGACCTGAAGGAGGAAAGGAGGGATTGAAGGAAGGGGGTGGGGGTCAGGGAAAGGGAGACTTGGCAGATAAAAATAAGAGTGTGACATTATTATAAGAGAAAAAAAAGACACTACCCATTTCTGAGTAAAAGAACAGACTGTATTTTCTCTAAATCTTCCAATACTTAGCCCGAAACATGTTTCCAAGTAGGAACATTTTCTAGCAAAGCATATGCAAAATATTTCAACCCTCAGGTTTTGGCTCTTTGATTTTTTTTTTCTCCCCCAGAATCACTTACTTAACAGAGCTATGGGCCCAGTTGAGTTAGAACTGAAGACATGTGTGATGGATGGAGAAGATGGCCTGGGCAGCAGTCCAGCAACTAAAACAGAATTAGAATCATCACAGACACTTTAATCCCAATTATTTAATCTGCGGGGTGTCTAACACCATAAGTATTTGGCACGACTCAACAAAACAGTAGAATTTACAGAGAAACAGAAGAAAAAAAAACCTAATTTGATGAAATAAAATAAAGAGTTTTTTTTAATTAGACTATAATTTATATCCTCAGAGCATAAGTGTAACAAATATAAACTTAGAGTAAGTGTGGCGGGGGTGGGGTAATGTATTTTTAAAAAATAATATAAAAAATAAAATGCAAGCACTATTATTAATATCAAGGTCATAGTGATACCATCTTGACACCTTTTCCCACTCTTTGTTTCAGCCTCACCGTGATTTTTCTACACACCCCTAAAAGTGTCCATGTGCACCTGTACCATCATCTGGCGAAATTACTGCACTCTGCTTAATGAATGCACCATGATTAAAGCCATGAACACGTGAGGAAAGAATGCATGACCTAGGGTTGATTTTTGACCAACAAAATTTTGTATGCTCTTCAACAGTATATGAAACAATTTAAATGATATGAATAAAATAACACATAAACTGGTCAGAGACAAAAGGCTGGAGTTCCTATAGGAAAAGAAGAGCTAGAATAAATCTTAATTACAAACAGAACCTACCAGGTTTTCCTTAACTGAAATACATTGAAAATGGTATTCTAAAGGCAAAGCTCACACACATTTTAAAAAGGATTTTCCAGCAATTTTTAAATGGTAGAAATGACTCTTTAGGGTTTCTTTCAAGCACTAAAGATAAAAAAAAAAGCATTTAAAAATTGTACTAACACTAAATGACAGTTAATAAATATTATGCTAAACCACAGAGTTTTCAAAATCACTCCACATTTCTCTAGACACAATTCACATATTTATGTACCTTAACAGTGCTTTTCCTTTTTGTATATTCACTTACTTTTTGCTTTCACTAACAGATATTAAGTAAGGTTTTTTTAAGATAGTAATGAAAGAAGCTAAAAGGGAATTTAAAAGTCTACATTTCTCATGAAGTTCATTGATTAGAATTATATTTTAAATCATTTCATTGTTTTCTATTATTACTGTAATATAAATTTTAAATTGAAGCTACCTCTTGATTTTATGTGATCAAAATAAATGGAATGAATGAATCCTATATCTGTGAAATTTATAGTGTCAGAAAATGAAAATTCCAATCACCTTTCAATACTCAGGAATACCTGTGTCACTATCTATTTATACATTGATTTATAAACAGCAATTTCATAGCACAGTTTGTGGCATTATTGATCCTACTATATTTGTGGAAAGTTCTTCATTATGACACCTTGTATATGTTAATAAATGTATTATCAAAAATGAACTGTTTTCTAAAATTTGAATTTAAAATTTTAGACATTTTTTCTTCAGCAAAATATATTTTTTGTCTTCTTCAAACACTTTAAAATCTATTTCATTAACTTGGAATAAAGAAATTTCTGGATAGTCAGAAACTAAAAAGAGAAAAGTAAATATATGATAAAGGGAGACTTTTCCAAATACTCATGCTAATTGTTTTGGAAGTTCAAAACAAATACTTAAGGGTGAATCATTTTAGTTTGTAATTTAGACGTTTTTAATGGAACCAATAAAAGACTTTCACAGTTAAAAACTCTCAAATCTTCCAGTTTCCTAATCACTATATAGTGCTTTAAAAATTATGAGTAGATCAGAGATTCTCTTATCTTTCTTATATCAAATACTTCCTACTGAATAAAAACATTGCGTTTATTACTTTAAAGATATATATTATTAAGCTTCTTAAAAAATATGGAACTTTTTAATCTGTATTTACAAAACCTTTAGAACTCATTTTTTTAAATCTACTTTGTACACATTCATAAAAACAATAAGTGTACCACCACATCTGGGATACAATTCTTAATGTGATTTAAAAATACATTAGGTGTGTTATGTATACAATAGACTAGGATAACTCCTTCAAAGAAATCACCACCTAACCAACTGGATTACATAAATTTTGATAAAATAACGAAACGTGTGGTTACCCAGTAGAGCTACCAGTAGGAGCTATTCTGCTCTACAGATAAATACATACAAAGATATAAGAACTGCAAGAGTCATTCAGAGTCTCTAAGGTGATAATTTACATTTTTTTGCTTGAATATCGCTTTTATAATAAAAATATACTCTTTCTGAAAGGGAAAAATGGACAAATACTGCAATCAATTTTTAATGGTTTGTAATAAGCAAGGACGCATATTCAAACTTCAGTTAATTTTGATGCTTTACGAAAACAATTGTAAAACTATTTTAAAATGGTAAAAAATGCATAAATCATATTTGAATAACTAGGTAACTCTGTTAATTTAAATTCAAACCACTCATTAGTAAAATGAAATATATCTGGTAATTTAAATGCAAAAAATGAAGTAAAAAGAGTTAACAATACTTTCTATAGTAGTTATGTCTTTAAGATACTAGCAGCACATTTTTTTTAAAAAGAACATTAAGTTTGACTCATATAAGTAAAAATAGCTATAGTTAGTTAATATAATAATGCACATCATAGTCTATTTTTATAGTCAAAGGTAGAATGGTTTCCTCCAAATGAAAGGGAAATTAATTAGTCATTCAAGCAAATACATAATAAGAAAGCACTCCAAACAAAGGAGATTCAAGTGGTCAAGTCAATCAGCAAAAATGTAGTGAAAGTAACTAAAGCACAGTCATTTTCGCAACAGTAGCAATATTGAATAAAGTCTAGTATCTAATTATATAGTTTGGCAATGTTTGTCTATAAATAGCTGTATCACCTAATTTTGACATTTTATGTAGAAATATTCTAAATGGTCACATTTTGTAGAGAAGAGTATTAATAATATAAATAACAATAAGTACAATAATGCTTCTAAGTATAAAAAAATAAACCCTTTAATCCTATGTAGATTGAAATAAAGTGATATTACAAAAACAGTATTTTCAGCAAAAGGAGAAATTTTCATTATAAATGCAGGAATTGTCCACCCTCTCCTCTGTCTTCTATGAGGAAATGAAATCTTCTCACCCTGTCACCCTACACCCAAGATTTTTGTCTACTTCAAAAAAAAGCTTAAAATTAAAGAGTCAACCCTTTACCCCTCTTTCATGCTTTATAAAGCAAAAAGCCAAACTCTTCATGGCCTCTCCCTTCTAACCACCTAAGATTCAAATAAGGGTAATTGCTCTCTTTTTTTGTTCAGTAGTGTCCTGGTGAGGGAATGATTTTACTGTCCCTTTTCTGTGGGGTCCTGCCGTTTTATCTAAAAGGAAATGAATTATAACAGGATGACAAGGCCACAAAACAAAGCCATTTAGTTTACAAATCTATTATGTCCTTCAATCTGTTTTATGGGCCTGGTCCTATTATAAACCAAGAAAAACCCTAAAACAAACTCTTTTTTTCCTTTCTTTCCAGTGGAAACATCTACAATTTTATGATTCTTTAACAGTTTAGCCTAAAATGTCTTCACTGTGTGTGTGTGTATGTGTGTGTGTGTGTGTGCGTGCGTGTGTGTTTTTCCCCCAAGAGTCCCTCTACCCCACCTTCTCAAACGTAGAAAACATCAGAAACAAGAAACTGGACTTTTTGAATACTAAGTGCTGACAACTGTCAGAAGCACTTTACTGGGACATCACTGACTGTAGCTTCAATGAATTAAGCTTGATTCACTGCGGGTGAATCATTTTCAATGCAGAGCTGTTCAGCAGTAATTGGCCAAGAAACCCTGCTGCGAAAAGCACTTGTCAAATAATGCTTGTTTACAAATATATCTCCAGACAGCAAAAAGTGGCAGTTACTGAATAAGTTCAGGGCCACCTCCAATATTCATAAAAGTGGACATGCTCTCTTTACTTATTAAATCTATTAACATTTTCACTTGTTGATATACTTGCTAATGTTTGCCCTGCTTGATCAATCTCAGAGATAAGTTTCTTGTTAAATATGCTTCTGAATTATTTTATAATAAAAGTGTCTTGTATTACACCAGAGTTCAAAGGTTTCTTCCACATGTAATTAATTCCTAATATATGTAAAAAGACAATGTATTTTTTTCTTATCTTAGAAATCAGTCTAAAGAGTACATTTTCTTCTTATTGTCTTTTATCCAATATATCTTAACATTCATTCCATCTCAGTTTAAGATTCTAGATGTATGTTTGGCCTTTCCTGTACAGTTCTGCTTATTTATGTCTACCAAAGTTAAATTTTAAAAATGACTAGAATACAAATTGTGAATGTAAAGTCACATTTATGTCTATCTGCCTTGAATTTTTTTCTCACATAATGGGATCATTCATATTATATATATATATATATGTATATATATATATATATGCACACACCCATATATATATGCACACACACACTATAGTCTGGGAAGTCACTAGGTATCTATAGGTTGCAGAAGGCAAAGTATATGAGAGCAAGTTATTAATGGATGCTGTGCATACATCAAATCTTTCTGCCCCTGATCTTCCAAAGACCTTCCAGAAATTAACAATCAAAAACAAACTTAAAAACTCCAATTGGAATCTTTAAACAAATTAATAAATTCCTATTATTAGTATCTTAATATAGTATTGTTTGATTTATAATAACACATGGAGAAACAGAAAGGGGAGCATAAATTTTATAGAACAGAAGTAATGTTCTGAGATGATACCAATGGAAAGATGGAAAACTGTTGGGTAGAAATGGAATGAATGAGGTAAAATAATATATATTAATACGATTTTATTTCCTACTATGTGAAATAGTGATAGACCCCTGCAATCCCCACCTCACTAGGGCCAAAGTTTTGCTGTGTGTTCTACTAGCTGGCATAAGGACAAGACAACCTGTGGTTGTTAGGTCTGTGATATCAACCAGTCTACCTTCCAGAAGATTTGAGCTCTGCTTACATCACCTTAAGAAGCCAGTGCTATTTCCTAGCTTCTCTCCCATTCCCTCTGCCTCTTCCTCCCAGGCGCAGTCCTGGCCCTAGAGACAACATTTTTCCTCCTTCCCTAACGGAAAGCTTCTACTCCCCTTCATCTCTACATAAACCACTTCCTTCATCACACCTGGGGAGGGGGGGAATGAAATATAATGGGAACAGGAAAGGATGAATGACAGTACTATCCCTGTTACTCTTTAAATCCAAACCAGGATGCCCCTTCCGGTGGCATACGACAGTTCATAAAAGGACTCCAAACCCTGTCACCATCTTCAGGACTTCTAACATCATGAATCTAACATGAGAGGTTAATAAAACGACTATGACTGAAAACACTTTTTCAACTTTACAGAGAAGGGGGAAAGATGCAGATGGGGTTAAGCATGAGAGATTACCATAGCTAGCTAGCTAGCTAGACTGAGCTACACAGAATCTTTAAATCAGATTTAAAACAATAAATGTGAGGGTTAAAGAGAGAAGTTCACGGGGTGGGGTGGGGTGGGGCCGGGAGTAGCAGTCGGCCCCGCTTTCACAGGGTTCCTAGGGAGCTGGCAGCGCTCCTAAACCAGCTCAGCGCCTTCTCCTGCAGCCACACAACCCGTGCAAGTCACGAGGACATACACGACCCCGAAGGCTGCTGCTTCATCTTTCTGGTCCAGCGTCCCCAGCCCTAGGAGTGGAAGGGATTTTTTTTTTTTTTTTTTTTTTTTTTTTTTCCCCAAGGCTCTGTGCCTCACCCGTGGCTTGCGGAGCCGATTCAAATCGAAACCCCAGTATTCCAGCCGGGGGTTAGGGTTTTTGATGTTTCCACGGTGGAGCTGACCGCTTCCCTGCAGCCCGGATCGGGATCTGAGACGCTACACCTCCCACCTCCATTCTGGAGGAACGAGCCTTTGAGCTGAGCCCCAGCGCGGCGGGGGTGTGAGAGGAGCCAGCGCAGCTGGAGCAGACCCAGAGCCAAGGGCGGCTGCCCGAGCTGTGGCGGGCCCGGGAACTGAGCACGGCTCCGGGAGCAACGAGCGCCACGGAGGTGCTGCTCCCGCGGGGCCGACTCTCCCGCCCCGCCGAAGGCTGACACGGCTTCAGAGTCCGGAGCGCAGGATTGGGGGTGGGGAGGAGGGCTGGGGACTCCAGGCTCGGGCTCGGGCCAGAGCGGGGCTTTCCGTCACGCAAACACCGAGACACGAGCCCTAGTGGGTTCGAGCAGCAACTTCCTGGCAGCGACACTCCACCCCTCTTCCGCCTCCCGCCGCATCCCACCTTCCCGCCTTCTTCCACTTTCACCTCGATGTGACGATGAGCCCCCAAAGTGAAGGGCACCCCACAGTGTGGGCGCCTTCTGTCCCTCGCCATTCCCCTCCCTCGAGAAATAACAGCTCTCGCCACCCACCCCAGAATAGCAGCTGGCGATGCCCTAAATAACAGCTTCCAGAAGGCACTTTCCCCCAAAATAAAAGCAGCCAGTCACCCCCACAATATTTCCCATCGCCGGCCTCAAATAACGGTTTCTAAGCCCCCCGCTCCCGAGATCGTGGTCGCTGAGCTTCGAACAGTTCCCACTCCTCCAAGCCCGAAATGTCACTTCCCCACGCGCTCCAAGTGAGAACCAGCCGCACCCAACCTCCCGGCGCGGGTCTCGGACCTCTCCTTCCCCCGCGTGCAACTTCCCAGCCCCCCAAACAGCCTCGGTCCGCACGCGGGTCCCTCGCCCGGCGCCCCGCACCTAAGGGCAAACAATGCACCCAGAAACAGCAGAGGGGGGCGAGAAGGCTGGCGAAACCGGACACATGTGAATTGGCGATGCGGAGGGAGATTTCGTCCGCGGCGGCAGCTTCCAGACCGCCCCGACCCGCACTTCCAGGCCCCGCCTCGCCCCTCCGCCCCAGGTCGCTGCGGTCCCCACCCCCAACCTACCTTCGTTGCTGGGGCTGGCCAGGAGGGTCCGGAGCGCGGCGCACAGGAGGAGGCAAGTCCAGAGGGGGGCCCTGCGAGGTGCGGAGTAGCAGCCGGCCAGAGATGCAGGGGTGCTGGGGATGTCGCCGTCGCCCGGGGGCCTCCGGCGTCCCGCACCCGGGGGCCCCGAGCCCCGCATCTTCTCTTGGCCGCCTCCGCCGCCGCTGTCCCGCGCGTCTCAGTCCACGGCCCCGGCTTCGCGGAGGGGGCGAGGGAGGCTCGCGGCGCCTTCGCGTTCCCCGTGGGGTCCCTTGCCTTCTGGCGCGCGGCTCTTCCAAATGCGGGGACCGCGGGTCCGCGGAGACGTCCGAAGTTTGCTCCCGGCTCCTGCCTCCCTTCTCCTCGGTGGGGCTTACATTAAATACTAGCTATGGCTGAGAGCGCGGTTCTGGACCGGACACCAGGGTGTCGAGAGGGTCCCACGTCCTGCTTCTCTGCCTCTTAAGACTTTTCAGGATTGGGGTCTTTAAAATGCCCCTGAGGGGAAGATAAAGATTCCTTTTCAGTCTTCAGGGCTGAAATAAACGACGAAGGGAAGGGAGACAAGTCATCGTAAGTCAAGAAAGATCCTCACTAAAAAGAGGAGGAAAAGACAGGGTGGCTACGGATAAAGGAAAGGAGTTGAGAAAATACGAGCGAGGCGAGCGGAGGAAAAGATCCGGAGAGTTCCGAGCCTGGCAGAAGGAAACAGCTGCGGGCTGAGCGCGGACAAGGGGAGGTCCTGGCGGCGGCGAGCGGGCAGGAGCGCGGAGCCCGGCGGCAGCAGCCCGGAGCTGCGGCGGTCCCCGCGGCTCGGGGAGGAGGCGGCGCGCGCGCGGCTGGGAGGACGCGGTGGAAACTGCACCGCCACCGCGCGCTCCTCCTGGGTCTGGAGCTCCGTCGTCTCCTCTGCCTCCCAGCTCTGCACCTCCCCTCCTCCCCCCTCCTCCTCTCGCCAGCTCCCCCGCCCTCTGCTGCTCGCAGCCTCGCCAGCGAGCATCTACTGTAAGTGTGAGCTGTTTAGACGAAGGCACACACTCGCGGAGGGAAGTGGTCGGGAGGCTGCCGTGGTGAGTGTTGCCTGGCGGTCTCCGGGAAAGGCGCGTCTTCCTCCCCGGAGAACTGGGGCGAAGAATTCTCTGGACAGTGCCTGCGAACACCGGGGCTCCCGGGAGGCGGAAGGGAAATCAGCCTTAGGCTCCGCCGGCCGCCCTTGGAGACGCGGGTCCTTCGGTTTGGCACCGTGCCTGCTGCCCATCGCGGGCTTGTGGCATCAGCCACCTTGTCACATAACCACGTCTTCGCGGGCTGTGCTGGTCCGTGGCTAGTTTCCCAAACACCCATATCGCTCGCTGCTGCTCCCCCTTTCTATTCTTCCAATACTTTGGCAGCTGGGATGGGATAATTAGTCAACGCTTCCTTCAGAAGTAAATTGTAGAATTTCTAAATATAGACACCGTGACTATAATTGAAATTTCAGGGAGTCAACGAATTTGACTGACTGATATTTGTAGTGTGCCAGGTACTTGACGATGTGATCATTTAATTCATTAATTTCATTGATAGAATGTGTTACAGAACTTTAGAAATTATATGATACGCAGCTATAGGCAATTAATTCCGGTGAAATTAGCACGGGTCAAATAATTTCAGGGTTTAAAAAATATTATTTTAATTTCGTGTATTCTACTGCATTGAGAGATTTACAAATAAATTACCAAAAAACTGGTTTAAAAGAATTGACTTTCTATGCTTCACCTTTATTATGTATTCTCTTGCTTTTAATATTTTTTCTTCAACTTTCTCATTCATTCTTTCAAAGAGATACATCTGAAGGGCAATTGTAGTAAATACAGCAAATAAAACATATACCAAAAGTGTGAGTTTGGGAGAAAGGTATCTTGTTTAATTTGTGGTCTAGTAACTACTGTGAAGATTGGGTTTGCATTCGCACCTCAAGAAGGGGAGTCCCCTCACTAGCTTTGACATCTAGAGTCTGTCTTCACAATAAATTTCTCGTCATCTTTAGCTGATGACATTTGTTTTCTGTTTAAATATTTGTAATAAAGATGAAAGAACAAAGAAGCAGTGATGCAATTTTATAAAGAGGTGGAAGCTCATCTTTGTTTTTTTTTTTTTTTGGTTTGTTTTGTTTTTTGTTTTTTCTGAAATGTTTTGGCACCAGAAATCTAAAAGCAGCTTCTTTTCATTATAATGTGCTCCAAATGCATGAAGCGAATTTAAAGAAATGGCAGTGAATCAGCCTTTCAGTTTGGCAAAAAACCTGATGGAAAGTTGGGATACAAAGTTGAATTTTATATTTCTATTTGAAGACCATTCAAAATGTAAACTCCTCCTTCCAAATTATAGTTGAATTACTTAAAAATATCTACACAGAATACCAACTAAGTTATCTAAAACCTAGGGATACGTAATAATACTATTATGGAACGTAGGCAGTTTAAGGGGACTTTGAGCCTGCTACTTTACTTCTATAGGTCTCAGTATCCTCATCAATAAAATGATTTGGAGAAAATGATCTTCAAGTTCCTTTTACTTCCATATCCTTTGCATTTCTATGTTACTACCCTGTTCACCTATCTCCAATTACTTACTGTTGAGTACAGAATTTTTCAATTTCTTCAGCCTGGCATTGAAAGTATTCTACTACAAAAATCTTAAATAAATTTGCTGTTTTACTTTACCTTAAGTTTTGAAATTCAGTATTCCCTAAATAGCTCATACCTCTTCATTTTTATACCTGGCATTCCATCCCAAAGAAGATTCACCCCCTAAAAATATTTAACCCTTTCCCTCCCACACATCTCTCTCATCTAAAATCCTTCCCAGTGTCCAAAGAGTATAAGTAATCAAGATTGATCTTTTCACAAAAAGAATTGATTTGGTTTTCCTTCTCAAAGTATCCATAGCTTATGATGTATGTCAGTCAACACAATGGCAATATTCTCTGAATGAAAAACTGGAACCAATTATTTAACAACTATAAGTTTATGTATTGGGATGAAAGGAATTTAAACTGGGTATGTCAAAGAAAACTTGGGACGCTCTTCACTATGGTGGGTAATTATCTCCTACCCAAAATACTGAAGTCTTCTTTAATTGACTAAGGCTACAGAAAGCCAACTCCTTAATTTTCTTCACCTTAAATAGCAGCCATCTTCATCAAGTTTTTTAAATAACATTTGTCATATGTCCTTGAAAGAATGAACAGCTATAAAATGGAGCCCCACTAACAGCAATGAAAGAGTTAATCAAGGCAATGAGGATGGTTTGATTTGGGCCTCAGTCTCAAAAGAGAACTTATATCTGGTCTTGTGTAGTTTTCTTGGAATGTAAATACTATCTTAGCATACTGACATTGGACCACAGTATTGCATGAAAACTAGATTTGTCTTTTTCCTTCATACTTTACTACCTTGCACCAGAAGAGGCTAAAACCTCAGTAAGGGCTTGAAAGTCCCATTGTTTGCATTTCTCTTGCTTGGGATAACCGCTGTGGCCTCAAAAGGTGAAAGTGGCTGATGTCTCTCTGGATTTCACTGTGGATTTGGCTTTTTGCTAAGCTTTCACTAGGAAAGAAATTCAGAATCACCTTGATAAGACACCTTGAAAGGTTACTACCCTATAAAAGGTACTATAGTTAAGTTCAATGTATTAATAATCCTGAATATCTTCACTGAATTCAAAGTGGAACAACAAAAGCAATTATAATAAGCAGAATTGCTAGTAATTACTGAAAATGTGCTATGTGTGAAGCATTACATGATGTTTTACATTAATTATTTTACTTAATACTGACATTTCAACCACACTGTTGGTGTAATTATTAGCCCCATGTTAATGATGAGAAGACTGAGGAAATGAGGTTAGGCAATCTGAGTGGCCCCACAGTCTCACAGCTAATAAGACAACACAGTTTTAACCCATGGCTCTCATTCTGTGTAAAAAAAACTGTAATGTAACGGAAGTGAAGAATAAATGTGATAATCAGTTATTCAAAAAAAAAAAAGAGAGAGACAGAGAGAGAATGAGAGGACTGCCCCCAAATTCTGCATTAATGGGAACAATTAATAAATAAAAATATTCTAATCTTCAGGTTTACTTAAATCCAAAAGCAGCTAGCCAAATAATGTAGTACACATCAGATAAATGAATAGAAGAAAATAAGAAACAAGGGAGCCTATATAAGCATTTTTTGGGGAAAAAGATTGTCTCATATAAACAAAAATGTTTATACATTTTGTGTATAATGGAGAGACAATGGGCCAAATCAAGAAAATAGTGAGGTGTGTGGACAGATAACATTAGCACAAATTGCCCAAAACTCATTAAACCATGGTAGAAAACATAAACAACAGTCTTTAGAAAAATAATCTAAATAGGGACTCCTGTATGCCTCAGTTGGCTAAGTGTGTGCCTTCAGCTCAGGTCATGAGCTCTGAGTCCTGGGATTGCGCCCTGAGCTGGGGCTGCCTCTGCCTCTGTTCCTCCCCCAACTTGTACTCTCTCTCTCTCAAATAAATAAATAAAATCTTTAAAAAGAATCTAAATAAAACTTCAGATACCAAAAAGCATTTTTTCCTAAAATATTATGAAGTATTGGCTATTTTTTACATAGCTGTTTTTTAAATATTTTTGCCCCTTAGCAATATGATATCTTTGGGAGAATTTGGGGGGTTTTAAGCAAAAGCAAAGCAAAATTTTAACCCATGGTAGATTTTAGATATGGAATTATAGGATAGCCTAATGAACTATAAGATACACTAATGAAGTTAATTTTTCAAGTCCATGATTTCCTGAAGAGGATATATATATGGTGATGTTAATTATTTTGACCCCAAAGGAAAAGGCTGACTAAAATGTATTTAAGCAATCAATAGCTCTTAAAGTTCACAACCAAGAAAATGCTAATGTATTCATTATTTTATGTCGCATTTTAATGTAATTAACATAAAACAGATATTATTTTAATTTCTGTTCATAGTTATGTTTTTTTTTAAAGATTTTATTTATTTATTTGACAGACAGAGATCACAAGTAGGCAGAGAGGCAGGCAGAGAGAGAGGAGGAAGCAGGCTCCCCGCTGAGCAGAGAGCCCCATGCTCGATCCCAGGACCCTGGGATCATGACCCTAGCTGAAGGCAGAGGTTTTAACCCACTGAGGCACCCAGGCGCCCCCATAGTTATCTTTTTAAGAAGTTTTCTGAAGTCTCCGAGTCACTTCTCCCTACTAATGACCTACATTTTTACTATTAATGTTTAATATAATTATGTTTCAATTTAATTGATTATTGAGTGATTTAAAAAATAAGGAATAAATACTTTTTAATAAGTTAATAAGGATTTAATTATGTTATTTTATTAGTTAACAACACATTAAAATATTACTTGTAATGAAAACAAAAGTTTAAGATAAAAACAGCTTGTTAAGGAAGTGAAACCATCATGGATGGCGCTGTCCGGGTAGAATATGATGTTATATATTTGTCAAAATGCATAATGTACATAACACCAAGAGTGAAACCTAATGGAAACTATGGACTTCAGTTAATAACAATGTGTCAATATTGGCTCATCAGTTGTAATAAATGTCAACTCCACACCTTAAAAAAATAAATAGGTTTCTATCACAATCTGCCCTCATTTTTGTCTTTTTTATGACTACCAAGAACATAATAAAATCCTCCACTGTCAATGAGTACTAATAGAGAATTTTGTAGCAAAGAATAAGAAGCAAGATATTTAAATAAATTACCATGAACTGAATAGCCACCGATTTCTACTGGTGGTAGTGGCGGTTGATTTCTCTAATCACTCCTGTGTCCGTGGGTGAGGAGTACTGACAGTTCATGTAACGGGAAGCCAGTGCTGCTGTAGTTGATGAAAAACCAAACTGAATTGCCAGGAATTCTTTGGTTGTTGTTTGCCTCCGGTATCTTAGAAAACTGGCATCAAATGACATTGTGGACAGTGAAATAGTAAGGACTCTGGGGGCTGAAAAAG
This sequence comes from Enhydra lutris kenyoni, assembly GCF_002288905.1. Lineage (NCBI taxonomy): Eukaryota > Metazoa > Chordata > Mammalia > Carnivora > Mustelidae > Enhydra > Enhydra lutris. Next base: position 15,219,007 of record NW_019154105.1, on the reverse strand, counting down.
TAGAAAAGTGTACTCAGAAGAGTCCCAAGATTGAAGTGATACACTGGGAGAGCGACTCACTTCGCTAAAACTCACCTATCCTAACCATCTTCTGGATTCTGGAAGCATTTACTGTTATGCAAAAAATAGGTTGTAACATTTTTCATATTCAGAGGGAGATTTTTAATAAATACAGTGCTTACACTCACTTGAAATTCGTATATAATCTATGCATACAGGAACGTATTTCATAATCTAGCTAGCTATAGTTTCCTAGAGGAAAAACTGATAAATTTGCTCAGTGGCATAAGTAAATATGAGGTACATATGCAATCAAGCTTTCGATGCTGCTGTTGGTTGTCCATGAAACAGGCGTCTAGGTAAAAGCTAGCGGTGTTAATCTCATGGACTCTCTCATGCTCTGTTGGTGGGAAGTGAATCTAGAACATCTTTTGTAGGGTGCTTCAGAATACCATCAAGTGCCTTTAAAATGTGATAGCTTTGCATCTAGCAATTACAGATTTTTAAAATTTAAACAAATAAATTAATTAAAATGCACTAAAAGATGAAACAGAATGGTATCGTTAAGTTTTTATTTAAATTCCAGTTAGCTCACATACACTGTAATGTTAGTTTCAGGTGTACAATATAGTGATTCAACACTTCCTACAACACCTGGTGCTCATCCCAAGTGCCCTCTTCAATCCCTATTACCTATTTCACCCATCAACTCTCCCACCTCCATGCCGGTAACTAACAGTTTGCTATCTATAGTTAACAGTCTGTTTCTTTGTTGGTCTCTCTCTCTCATTTTTTCACTTTGCTTGTTTGTTTTGTTTTTTATTTCTACATATGAAGGAAATCCTATGGTATTTGATTTTCTCTGACTTATTTCGCTTAGCATAATACTCTCTAGCTCCATCCATGTCATTGCAAAAGGCAAGATGTTATTCTTTTTGATGGCTGAGTAATAGTCCATTATATATATATATATGGACATATACATATATATATATATATATATATAGACACACACACATACCACTTCTTCTTTATCTACTCATTAGTGGAGGGACACTTAGGCTGTTTCCATAATTTGGGCACTGCAGGTAATCCTGCACTAAACATCAGGGTGCATATAACCCTTTGAATGAATATTTTTGTATTCTTTGGATAAATACCTAGTAGTGCAATTGCTGGATCATAGGGTAGTTCTATTTTTAAATTTTTGAGGAATCTCCATACTGTTTTCCAGAGTGGCTGCACCAGTTTGCATCCCCACCAACAGTGCAAGAGGATTCCCCTTTCTCCACATCCTTACCAACATTTGTTGTTTCTGGTGGTTTTGATTTTAGTCATTCTGACATGTGTGACGTGGTATCTCATTGCAGTGTTGATTTGCATTACCCGGATGATCAGGGATGTTGAGCATCTTTTCATGTGTCTGTTAGCCATCTGTGTGTCTTCTTTGGAAAACTGTATATTCCTATCTTTTTAATTGGACTATTCCTTTTTGGGGTGTTGAGTTTTATAAGTCCTTTATGTATTTTGGATACTAACCCTTTATTAGATATGTCATTTGCAAATATCTTCTCCCATTTCATAAGTTGCATTATAGTTTTGTTGATGGCTTCCTCTGCTGTGCAGAAGTTTTTGTCTGTTTGTTTTTATTTTGATGTAGTCCCAATAGTTTATTTTTGCTTTTGTTTCCCTTGATGCAGGAGACGTATCTAGAAAAATATTGCTATAGCCAATGCGAGAGAAATTACTACCTCTGCTGTCTTCTAGGATTTTTATGGTTTCAGGTCTCACATTTAGGTCCTTAATCCATTTTGAGTTTATTTTTGTGTGTGGTTTAAGAGAGTAGTCCAGGTTCATTCTTCTGCATGCTGCTGCTCAGTTTTCTCAACACCATTTGTTGAAGAGACTGTCTTTTTCCCATTGGATATTCTTTCTGCTTTGTCCAAGATTGATTACCATACAGTTGTGGTACATTTCTGGGTTTTCTATTCTGTTTTATTGATCTATGTATCTATTTTTGTGCCAGTACCATTCTGTTTTGATTACTAGAAGTTTGTAAGATAACATGAAGTGGAGAATTCTGATGCCTCCAGCTTTTATTTTTTCCCCCCAAGGAGACTTTGGCTAATTGAGGTCTTTTTTTGCTTCCACACAGATTGTAGGATTGTTTGTTCTAACTCTGTGAAAAGTACTGTTGGTATTTTGATAGGGATTTCATTAAATGTGTAGATTGCTTTGGGTAGTACAGACATTTTAACAATATTTTTTCTTCTAATCCATGAGCATAAGGTATGTTTCTGTTTCTTTGGCCATCTTCAATTTCTTTCATCTATGTTTCATAGTTTCCAGAATACAGGTTTTTCACCTCTTTGGTAGGTTTGTTCCTGGGTATCTTACTGTTTTTGGTGCAATTGTAAATGGGGTTGACTCCTTAATTTCTCTCTCTGCTGCTTCATTATTGGTGTATAGAAATGCAACAGATTAGTGTACATTGATTTTGTATCCTGAGAATTTGTCAAATTTGTTTATCAGTTCTAGCAGCTTTTTGGTGGAGTCTCTCAGTTTTTCTCTCTGGGTATTGTCATCTGCAAAGAGTGAAATTTTACTTCTTCCTTGCTGATTTGTATGGCTTTTATCTCTTGTCTGATTGCTGTGGTTAAGACTTCTAGTACTATGTTAAATAACAGTGGTGAGTGTGGACATCCCTGTTAGGTTCCTGATCATAAAGGAAAAGCTCTCAGTTTTTCCCCATTGAGGATGATATTAGCTGTGCGTTTTTCACATCTGATCTTTATTATGTTGAGATATGTTTCCCCTAAGCCTGCTTTTTTGAGGGTTTTTGTCGTGAGTGAATGTTGTACTTTGTCCAATGCTTTTTCTGTATCAATTGAAACGATCATATGGTTTTTATCCTTTCTTTTATTACTGCGGTGTGTCACATTGATTGATTTGCAAATATTGAATTACCCTCACAACCAGAAATAAATTCTACTTGACCATAGTTAATGATTTTTTAAATGTATTTTTAGATTCAGTTTGCTAGTCTGTTATTGAGCATTTTTGAATACATATTCATCAGAGATATTGGCCTGTAGTTCTTTTAGTGGAGTGTTTGTCTGGTTTTGGTATCAGGGTAATCCTGGTCTCATATAATGAATTTGGAAGTTTTCCTCCATTTTCTGTTCTTTTGGAAAAGTTTGAGAAGAACACGTATTAATTCTTCTTTAAAATTTTGGTAGAATTCCTCTGTGAAGCCATCTGGTCCTGGGCTTTTTTTTTTTTTTTTTTTGGTGAGTTTTTCTTGATTACTAATTCAATTTCTTTGCTGGTTATCAGTATGGTCAAGTTTTCTATTTCTTCCCGTTTCAGTTTTGGTAGGTTATGTATTTCTAGAAATTTATCCATTTCTTCTTTATTGTCCAGTTTATCAGCATATAATTTTTATAATATTCTCTTACAGTTGTTTGTATTTCTGTGGTGTTGGCCATCATTTCTCCTCTGTCACTTGTAATTTTATTTGGACTCCTTTTTCCTTTTTTGATAAGTCTGGTTATAAGTATTTCAATTTTATTAATTTCTTAAAGAATTAGCTGGTTTCATTGATATGTTTTATGGCATTTTTAGTTCCTAAATCATTTATTTCTTCTCTAATCTTTATTATTTCCTCCCTTCTGCTAGGGCTAAACTCATTTGTTTTTCCTTTTCTGGCTTCTTTGGGTGTTTTTGTTTTTGTTTTTTTTTTGAGATTTTTCTTGCTTCTCAAAGTAGCCGTGCATTGCTATATGCTTCTCTCTTACGACCAATTTTGCTACAACCCAAAGAATTTGGACAGTTGCATTTTCATTTTCATTTGTTTCCATGTATTTTTCTATTTCTTCTTCGATTTCCTGTTTGATCCATTCACTGTTTAGTAGCATGTATTGGTGGTCTTTCTGGATTTTTTTCTAGTATATGTGCTGCCGAAGCGAGCACATTCTGGATTTTTTTCTAATGGTTGATTTCTAATTTCCTCACATTGTGGTCCGAAAAGTGCATGTACGATTTCAATCTTTTTCTCTATCTTGAGGCCTGTTTTGTGACCTAATATGTGTTCTGTTCTAGAGAATGTTCCACATGCACTCAAAAAGAATGTGTATTCTGCTGCTTTAGGGTGAAATGTTTTGAATATATCTGTTAAGTCCATCTGGTCTAGTGTGTCATTCAAAGCCATTGTTTCCTTGTTTATTTTTTGTTTTGAGAATCTGTCCATTGATGTAAGTGGGATTTTAAAGCCCCCTACTATTATATTACTATCAATTAATAACAATTTGTTATTAATTGTTTTATATATTTGGTTGCTCCCATGTTGGTGCATAAATATTTATAATTGTTATATCTTTTCCTTGGATTGTCCCCTTTATGATTATATAGTGCCCTTCTTTGTCTCTTGTTACAGTCTTTAGTGTAAAGTCTAGTTTTCCCAATATTTAGTATTGCTACTCTGGCTTTCTTTTGATGTCCATTTGCATGATAAATGCTTCTCCATCCCTTCATTACAATCTGCATGTGTCTTTAGGTCTGAGTCTCTTGTAGTTCTTCTATAGGTAGGTCTTGTTTTTTTATCCATTCTGAAACTATGTGTCTTTTAATCAGAATGTTTAGTCCATTGACATTCAAAGTACTCATTAATAGATAAATTTATTATAATTACAATTTACTGAATTGTCTATTTATTATAAATTTATTTTCATTTTATTACTTGTTTGGTCATTATTCCTGGAGATTCTCTCTGATCCTTTCTTTTGGTCTTTCAAGGAGTCCCCTTTACTATTTCTTGCAGGGCTAGTTCAGTGGTCATTAACTCCTTTAGTTTTGTTTGTCTGGAAACTCTTTATCTCGGCTTCTATTCTCAGTGATAGCCTGATGGATAGAGGATTCTTGGCTGCAGACTTTTTTCCATTTAGCAAGTTGAATGTATCACTCCATTCTCTTCTGTCTTGCCAAGTTTCTGTTGAGAAATCTCCAGCTACACTAAGAAGGGTTTTTCCTTTTATGTTAAGGACTTCTGTTGTCTTGCTGCTTTTAAGATTTTTTTTTTCCTTATCACTATATTTTGCAAATTTAATTATAATGTGTCTTGGTGTTGGCCTGCTTTTGTTGATTTTGATGACAGTTCTCTGTGCCTCCTGGATCTGGATGTCTGTTTCCTTCCCCAGATTAGATAAGTTTTCTGCTAGTATTTCTTGAAATAAATTTTCTGCCCCCTTTTCTCTTCTTCCGGGACTCCTATACATTTGATGGAGTCACTGAGTTCCCTAAGCCTATCCTCATTTTATGTAATTATTTTTTCTCTCTTTTGTTCATGTTGATTACTTTCCATCCCTTTGTCTTCTAGGTCACTAATTCATTCCTCTGCTTCTTCAGCTTGCTGTTCCTTACATCAAGTCTGTTTCCAATCTGGTTTATTGCACTCTTCATTTTTAATTCTCTTTTAACTCTTTTTTATCTTTATGGCAATGGTCTCACTCTTGTCTTCCATTCTTTTCTCAAGCCCAGTGAGTATCCTTATGATTGTTGCTTTAAATTCCTCATCAGACATGTCATTTATATCTGTTTCACTTAGATCTCTTCCTGTGGTCTTATCTTGTTCTTTCATTTGGGATAAATTCCTTCATTTTGGCATTTTGTCTAAGTCTCTGACTTCATCTCTGTTTTGGAAAAGCCAGTTATGCGTCTTGCTCCTGAAAGTAATGGCCTTAAGAAGATAAAGTCATATAGTGCCCAGGGCTGGTGCCTCAGTGAATGATTCTGGTGTACTATGTGCACTCTGCTTTTGTGTTTGGCTGCTCTGCAGAGGCTCTCTTTGCCTGCTCCAGACAGTGTTTTGTCTCTGGCCTGAATGTGGTGAGTTTTAACCAGGTGTGTACTGGTGTGCTTGGGAAATGAGATCTGACATCAACTCCACCAGAACTGAGACCCAGCAGAACTCTCTAGATGGGAAATGTGGTGTGGGCAGGGGTTTGTGTTGGTCTTCTGTGGAAGGGCCCACTGCACTGGGACTAAGGCCAGTGTGACTGAGAAGGGCAGTCCCATCAGATTGCAGGGGTGTGAGGCTTGATGTAAGCAAGTTAAGAAACCAGCATGGGTGTTGTACCTTTTCCTGCATGTTGCTCAGTGTTTATGCTAAGGGGTGGGGGAAGACATTGTCCCTATCCAGCCCCATTGTTCCTGGAGAGATGTATCCTGGAATGCGGCCTGTCAGGGAAGCCCTCCTAGAGTAACAAATAATCTCCCCTCTTTGGCCCCAGGCATTTTCAGATCACTCTCACCATGTTATCTGCCCCCAGGTTGCTTGCCTGCCTTGTTTAAGGAGTAGAGTAGTGTCCTCCTGACTGTATCCTAGCCGAGCCTGCTGACCTTTAAAATGCCACTGGTTGCAGGAACTCACAAAATCCAACCCCTCTTGTCTAAGCTCATGCTTTTGGGGAAACATTGTCCTTGTGCATTCCCCTGTGTGCTCCTCTTTCTTGCCCTTTTCTGAGACTGTATCTCTCTTGCTTCCACAGCACCAGTGATCCATTTCTCTCCTAAACCACATCCCTGCACTTCCTACCTTCTTCCATGTTGTCTCTTCTCTCCCTTTAGTCCTTGAACTTGTTCTGTCAGTCTTCAGGTTCATTTCTGGACCATTTAGGATGGTTTGATAGTTATCAAGTTGTGTTCATGGGAAGAGGAGCGCCTAGGGTCCTCCTGTTCCACTGCCATCTTTTTTCCCCCATAATTAATGGGTAAAAATCAGAAATTAATGTTCAATAAGAAGTGTTAAATATATCTGTATAATAATGCAACACCATGGAACCATTTAAATGTGTGGAAGAATATATGCATACTTAAAAAAAACTCTAAAATATCAGATTATAAAGGCACAATTTAAAGCATTTTTTTTTTTAATTTGGAAAGCTATGTATCATTAGTGACATCTGTATATGACTGGTGGGATAATTTGGGTTCATTTTTCCACTTTTATTTTTGCATTTTCTATAACTGGCATTTATTACTTATATAACCATGGAAACATAGAAGTAAAAAATATCCCAGAAGAAATACACATACATATAACGCACAGATGCACAATAAGGAAAACAAAAATAAGAGAAAGAGAAAAGGACAGAGGAGAGTTGAGATACAGTGATAATGAAGAACTTTATGTTACCACAAATTAGTAAATAAAATTCCTTCAGTTAGCTACTGCACCTATTCTGAAAAGAGCTAGAGGACATAATCATTTCTGTGGTATGTCCATAACATTTCCAAGTATTCTGACAATGTTGAGAGGCATAATTTCTGTTGTGTACCTCATGTCCAATGCATTTCCTGCTGGAATCTCTACCACCCCTACTTAGTTGATGGCAGTTCTGTTCTTGTTTCTTTCCACACTGGTTTACCTCATAATTGGCTATGTCCCTCTTCCTCTGCTGTAATAATTATAGGCTTCAAATAGCTAATTTTCTTAACCTTTTGAAATGAGAGGAAGATTGTAACACAGAATCACCAAATATTGATATTTGACTTCAGTGTTCTAAAATCTGATAGCCTGAAATATCACTGCAAATTTCTCTGAAGCAAGTCTTTTCATCAAATTCTTTCCTGGTATCAGTTTTCCTGGCTTTCTCTTTTATAGTTTTCATCTCTCCCTTCTTCAAGGACCTAAATTCCCATCTTTTCAATTAAATAGATTTGCAAGTTCATTTTCTACAGTAACCTTATGCCCAAAGATTCTCAACAAATATAACTGAAAAAAAAAAAAAATTATAGAGAGATTTCCGTAGTCCCACTGGCTCAAAATAGAGCCACCTTCTAAAACAACCCTTTTTCCTTCATGTCTCCTCCTTGTTTTATAAACTTTATAAAAACATGAGAGCTATATAGAAACAACAAATATATATTATTAACTACATTTAAGCAATTAAAGGACATAAGGTATGAAAATAAAGGACATATAAGAAGATAACATATGAAAATGTTCGTAAAGCTTCATAGTAAAACTAGTTGATTTCATTAAAAGTACTATGAGCATTTTTTTTGTCTTGTAAATGAAAATGGATTTACCTGTCAGTACCCATGACCTCTGAGAAAGAACATGACTCAACAAGGGACCTACCTGTAAGCATGAACATAAATCATCAATTGAAATAGTTGTTTAGAACCTACCAATAATTTTTATTGTTAAACCTGAAATTTTTAGTAAATGGAAGTCAATAAAAATATGAAAATGGGTGTATTATTTTATAAATATTTATTTTAAATATTAAACAAATAATTTTAATTTTTCCCGAGAACAAAAATTCTACATAAATATATATAAATTTTCTTTTTCCTCACTTATACAAAATATAGTCCCAGTATTATTGTATCTGAGAATCAGATTTTATTCCATGTTTACAAACAATTAAAAAAAAAACCCAAAGGCAAAGTAGAAATGCACATTCAATATTTTAAAAAAACACCTCCAAGTTCTTGTTCATGGGCACATGTATGAAGCCTTCCTGCAGACTTACACAGTGGACTCGTCTGAGCACACCAGCCTCCCATTGGGAGATGAATGGAAGTGAACATTAGCACCTTCAAAATGTGTCAGAGTCCCGATAAGCAAACTTTTAAGCACTGCATTGTCTCTTAAGGTTCTGCCTATGAAAGTTATTTTACTATAAGTGAATTTTTGTAGACATTTCATTTTGAAGTAATTATAGATTCACAAGACATTGCAAAGATATTTACAAAGAAGTTCCATGAATCCTTCCCTATATTCCTTAATTTTCCCTATGTTAATATAACACATTTGTAACACAATATGACAATGAAGAAATTGACATTGGCACAATTTATAGGACATATTCACATTTCAACAGGTATAAATGCACTCGTGTGTGTGTATGTGTGTGCAGTTTACACTTGTACCATCACCAAAATATCCCCTCGTTACCCCATTATAGCTGCATATATCCCACCACCTCTAGCCCTTGGAAAACACTAATAAATTATTTTCCATTTATATTTTTATGTTATTTCACAATGTTACAGAAGAAGAATGATGTAGTATGTACCCATTTATGATTGACTTTTTTTCATTTAACATAATTTCCTTGAAGTTCATCATCCAAATTACATATATATATATATATATATATATATATATATATATTCCTTTTTATTGCTAAGTAGTATTATATAGCATGACTGTACCACAATTTGTTTAACCATTCACTCATTGATGGACATTTGGGTAGTTTCCAGCTTTGGGCTATTACAAATAAAGCTGCTAAGAACATTTGTGTATACAAATTCCTGTGTGTAAATAAGTGTCATATCTTTGGAGTAAATGCCCAAGAGTGCAATTTTTGGGCCATACGGTAAGTCAATTTTCACCATTAATTTTTAAATGTATGTGATTTATTACCACTCCAATTACACCTCCAAGTTATCAGCAACAACAACAAAACAACATGATGAATCAAATCCAATTGTATAATCTCTTTGCAAAGAAAATATTAAGACACACAAGAATGTTCCACATAAATATAAAACAGCAAGTGAAATAGCTAGTGGAAGGATGAATAAATAAAAAAAGAATACCTGAAAAAAAAATAAAGAATACCTGAAGGAGAACATTTTTAAATCAAATTAATATCTTGATATATAAATCTATATCTCTATATTTAAACTTCAAGTATCTTAATAGTAGGTAACTAATTTTCTTAATGAAATAATAGCCACAAACTTTTACTTCCTTGATTTACTGAAAAAGTATATTCTTCAACATCATTCTCTCTTCTTAAAAAAATTATTTTAGACTCTTAATGCTTATACGCGAATCAGTAACTCATATCACTTCATCCCAAACTGACATTTCAAAAGATGAGTTCAAATACATTTGCAGAGATATTTTTGAGTTCATTCAAGCTGAGCAGTGCTTCTTATCTTTTGAAATGTCAGGCGGCTGGTCTGAAGAAAATGGAAACAGATCTCTTTTTTAACATCATTACATTGTGGTCATAGGATTATGACTTGGTTTCTCCAACCACACTGTTGGAAAAATATCGTATTTATTTATGTACAAAGGTTTTTCTTTTCCAGAAGAAAGAAAGAGAAAGAACGACAGAAATAAAGAGAATAAGAAAGAAAAGAAAAGAGCGTGTGAAAAGTAAAAATCAGTCATCTTAATTAATTTGCATTGGGAGTTTTACCTGAAGTCCCTTTTTATATTCTTCCGTTTTGGATGTTCTAATCACATTAAGTGGGTTAAAACTTTTATTATCATGCAGTAATGCAGTACTATGAAAATCCAAGAACTGAATAATATGGACCAAATAAAGGATTTTTGAAACTTAAATCTGACATTAAAAATATTTTTAAATTGCAAAAAGCTACATATAATATTCATGTACCCTTAACTCCACCCAAATATTTACAGTATCCTTAATTTCTTAAAATCGTTAAAAATGCTGATGAACGTGTGCCTTGCTTAAACAAAATAGATTGAGCGGTGCCTGAGTGGCCCAGTCAATTGAGCATATGACTCTTGATCTTGGCTCAGGTCTTGATCTCAGGATCATGAGTTCAAGCCCTGCATTGGGCTCCACACTGGCTGTAGAGCCTACTTAAAAAGGGGGGGGAAAAAAAAGTAGATTGAACACATGATCCGCTATAGATTGCCTCTGAAACTCAACTAAAATTACTAATGAAGGGATTTTTAAAATTACTAATAAAGGGACTTAACACAAAGTCATAAGGAGCAAGAGAACAGAAAAGGAGAGAACAGAAAAATATTTTGGAAGATGGACTATAATTGAATGAGTGATATATAATCTAAGAGTCCCAAGAAAATTGAAGCTTAATCAACAGTGGGGGAAAAACTAATAAGCATCCCAATATTTCCTTTGAGTATTTTATTTTAGTTGATATATAGTGTTATATTAATTTCAGGTATATAATATTCTGATTCAACAATTCCATGCATCACCCAGTGCTTGTTAGAACAAGTGCACTCCTTAATGCCCATCACCTGTTTAACCCATGCTCCCACCCACCTTTCCTCTGGTAATCATCAGTGTGTTCTCAGCAGTTAAGAGTCTGTTTCTTCACTTCTCTCTAATTCTCTTTTTTATTCTCTTGATCATTTGTTTTGTTTCTTAAATTCCACATATGAGTGAGATCATATGGTAGCTGTCTTATTTCCTTTAGCATTACACTCTCTAGCTCCATCCATGTCATTGAAAATGGCAAGATTTCATTCTTTTTATTTAAACGGACTTATTTTTTTTTATTAACATATAATGTATTGTTTGTTTAAGGGGTACAGGTCTGTGATTCATCAGTCTTACACAATTCACAGCACTCGCCATAGAACATACCCTCCCCAATGTCCATCACCCAGCCACCCCTTCCCTTCCAGCAACCCTCACTTTGTTTCCTGAGATTAAGAGTCTCCAATGGTTTGTGAAACAGACTGATTTTTGCTATGAGTCTGAAGAAGGCTCTGAAATTTATGGCATCATGTAATTCAGATAGTGGAACAATGGAATAAAAATATAAGTTTTAGTTGAAAGTGTGTTGTTTTTTTTTTTTCAAAGTGTGTTTTAAAAAGAACCAGATTCCCAGATTCTGTTTCCCAATCTGTGCAGTTAGGTAAATTGCCCTCTTCCTTACCCCATTCAAACCTTGAGTTTTATTCTCTGAAAAAGTTAAAGAGAAGCTCATATTCTAGTTTATATCAGGCAGAATGAAGATAAGAATAGTGTCCTGCATAGCAACAAATTTCCTCAATGCTCAGTTGCTTGAAACCACAGGGATCACTTCAAAGCTTCTGTAGACCTGGAAACTGGGCAGAGCTTAGCTGTAATGTGTGGGTAATGTCCTTCAGAAGCTGAAATCAAGGTATCAGAGGGAGCTGTAGTTACTTCAATGCTCAGCTGGTGAAGGACCCACTTCTGAGCTTACTTACTTTGTTGTTGGCAGGATTTGCTTCCTTGTAGGCTCTCTGTCAGAGGCTATCTTTAATTCCTTACCGCATGAGTCTCTTCAACATTGCATCTTGCTTTATCAATGTGAGTAAGTTGAAAGGTGAAAGTGTATGTGAGCAAGACAAGAGTTATAATTATTTAAAACCTAATCTCTGGAATTATAGTCTATCACTTTTGCCTATTCAATATATTAGAAGCAAGTCACTAGGTCAGCACACACTCAAGGGGGAGGGGGAATTACACAAGGATGTAAATATCAAGTGAGATAAGGGGGACATCTTGGGAAGTATGGCTACCACACATGTCCAGAACAGCCAGCCTTCCGTGCCCACTCCACACTGAACCCATGATACAGGAATAAGACCAAAAAAAAAAAAAAAAGCTTTTAAAACTAAATATATGTGATTGCAATGAAAAATTCAACAACAGGGTTGATTATACAGTGAAGAAAATGAAGCAAGGAAAAACATGGGGTAGCAGAGTGAATATAAGAAATTGAGAGGACTCCTGACTGCTGAGAAGTCAAACATTCCAAAATAATAATTCCAGAAAGAGAGAAAAGAGAATGAAAAGAAATCATCCAAGAAATAATTAAAGTAAAACATATAAAAATGAAGGACACAAGTCTGGATAACCTATACAGTAAAATGGATAAAAATAAAATTAGCAAAACTATTTAGTATTGTTGATTCATAGATGATTTCTCATAGAAAATGTCCTTTCAAACAAAACCTGAGGAATGAGAAAGTTTTAAAATGATTTAGATAATTTTGAAATGTGGAAATGAGAAAACATGAGATGTTTGCAATGGGATGGAATGTAATATCTCTTTGGCTTCTCTGCCTGTGGAATTCCTTCTCATTTTAAAATGCTCTTCCCAAATACCACTTCTTTTTCAAGTATTTGCCAATAGGCCAAAATCTTAAAGAATAAATGACTCTCTCCCCTTGCATTTTGTTATTCTTAGAGCTGGTGATACTAATGACTCTTTTCTGTATTACATAAGGTCTTTAGTGGCAGAAAACATGTACTAAAAATTTTTGCTGCCAATGTCTACAATAATATGAGATACAATAATGTGTGTATAATCAAGCCATGTTTATGAGATGAATTTAACTGATTTTTTAAATGTTCCAAATCTCCTTATTCATAGGTAAGAACTTTGCACAAATTATCATACTTTGTAATTTTGTGATAACTACTCTATATTTAATTTATGTCTATTTCATACATCCTTAGATGTGTTAAGAATCTTTTCAAGTTCCAAGATCATGGTATATTTACTTGCAAAATATTCACAATAGAATGCTGATTTTTTAAAAAGATTATCTATTTATTTGAGAGAGAGAGAGAGAGAAAGAGAGTGTGTGAGTTGGAGGAGGGACAGGGAGACAATCTTCAAGCAGACTCCATGCTGAGTGTGGATTTTACCCTGGAACCCGATTTCATGACCCATGAGATCATGACCTGAGCCAAAACCAATATTGGATGCTTAATCAACGGAGCCATCCAGGAACTCCTAAAATGCTGATTTTTAAGCATCTTTGTATTTAGAAGACATACGGATTTTCAATCTGGTGACACAAAATATATTTAAATAATATAGATTTTATAAATAAATGCACAATGCATGTTTTCCTATTCTTTAATTTTTCCTGTTTTCTTACTTAACAGTCCTAACTGGGTTATGTTTTGGATGAGTAGCAAACCCAGGAAAGACACAATTTGAGGCAAACTGCTTTAAAGCTTTTTAGCATTACCCTAAGGAAATCATAAAAGTCACTATGATATCAACTATTAAATCTAGATTAGTACTTGGCGGTGGGTTTATGTTGGGCTATTTTTTTTTCTAAGTGGATAAAGGTTTTCCTCCTTGCTTAATGAAAATTTTTGATGGTATTCTGAGTATTAATTTTAAATAGAAGCCCAAATTAAAGAGAAAAAAAAAAAAACCTTGTTTTAGTTATGAGTAACTGATATCAGTATCATTATTTTGTTTTATTCAACTAAAAACAGTTAAATTTTAGTTAACATATTTTGGAAAGATAAGCATTAAATTCTAATGAAACTCTGTACATGTGTACAATTACTATTCAAGTTTGCACACAACTACTGATAAAATTGCTGTAATTGTGCTTGCGTGTGTGAAAAAGCTCAATGTTTAATAAAAAGCTGTTTTCACAATTAAAATTTTTTTTCCCTATAGCCATTTATAGAACTGAATTTTTCATTGTTTTCAAGTCAGTTTCAGCCTCAATTTTAGAGTCCAGTCTATTCACATGTCATAGCCTGAGAATTGCTAATTTATATAGACAAATTCATTTATTCATTCTGGTTCTTTTCCAGGTGGTTTTGTGTTCTAAGCTGTATGAATTTTGCTTTGAGTTGTTAGCACTTTCTTCGTATTCTTTCTGTCTGGATTGTAATTCTTACATCTGAAATAAGGAACTAGATGTTACCCATTGATTACATTAAAGCACAATGGTATTTCAAGTCATACATCTTCTAGAAATTAAGTATCTAAAATTTGGTCAGCAGTTAAATAAAAATATTATTTGTTCCATGTTTGTTAACCTAAAGCATATTCATTAATGGTAATATCACCACTAAATTGAATACCTGCCCAGAGCTATAGGACACATACACACAAAAAAAATTTTATATGCAAACTCTGTATCTGTGAAGGAATTGATGATTACAGCTATGGCCAACTTGTAAAATTGGCAAAGAGACTGACTTTTTTTTTTTTTTTTTGTTTTTCCTTCAGAGACCTCTGCTTCTCTGTGGTAGGAATACCAGCTTCAGACAAAGCAGTGTTCAGGTCATGACTCAAATATTCTGGAAGTTCTGTTGGAATTTATATTGAGTAAGAATGTTGCAGGGAAATGACTCACCTTACAAGAAAATTGTGTCTAATTACATGTCTTTTTCCAATCTTCATATGCTACTGTTCCAAAAAATCATTGTCTTTATTTATTTACATATAAATTATGTCACTGACACTATTATCATTGGCATAAGATAATAGTATCATTGACACTATTTACACAGGTAGAATAGCATAATTATGTTTTCATGGGCATCATTGGAAATAGACTGTCCCCAAACCTCACTGCCTCTTCTATATTTGCCATTTAGTGCAAAATATCGAGAAGAAATAAAGCTGACAAAATTTCGAGATAGGTAGCTACTAAGCTATTGTTCTTTTTATATTAAAAGTTAACCCTAGTGCTTTCTCTAGACCAGTGGTACCTCCATTTTTTTTATTTTTTAATATGAAACACTTCATAAATTTGTATGTCACTCTTGCGCAAGGGTCATGCTAATCTGTGTATTGTTCCAATTTTGGTGTATGTGCTACCAAGGTGAGTATGGTCCCCCTAATTTTTTGATAACACATCCCATCATAAAAACATTTTTGGACGAAAATTCTAAAATACATTTATTTACTGGTAAATTATGTATACATACTTCTTAACTAGTGCAAGTATGTACATTTTAAGCCACAACCAAATACAGAGGTGTGAAAAATGATAAAACTTTTTTTAGAGATTTCATTAAGAATATGTATATTCACATTGTCTTTTCAAGATTTAGAAATTTTTTGGCGTCCTTTTGTCATGTCAGTTTACACCATCACAGTTTGTATCTTGCAGTGTGGTCTACCAGAAGATTAAACGTGACTTCTGCCATTTTTTGATGTTTGTTCATGTTTGGATTATTAATCATATATTATCTTTAATACATGTTTATTTGGCAGAAATCTTTGTATTTCACTTGTCCATTTTGTGAGTATTACACTATTAAAACTACAAAACATATAGTGTGTAAGTCCATTCAACTGTGTACATGCAAACTTCATTAAGTTGGAAAATGCTGAGGCAAATATAAGATTAAGTGTGGCACTGTCAATCATTCTAGGATATGGAACTTCTACTCTATACATAGGACATATCCCATGCCTGTGACAAGTGACCCCCCTCCCAAAAAAGGGACTAAGGAAGGAAACTGTCAGTCTGCATATTCAAATTCTCCAAGGGATTGTCTCCAGTTTGCAGGCAGCCTCCTTAGACCAGTTGTCTTCCAACTGGGGTATACATAGCCTGGGGTGATACGATATAAGCACAGATGGTTTTAAGAAAATTAATTTCCTGATCCTTACTTCCATATGGATTCTTTCCTAAGACTGATAATGTTCCTGAGTAAAGCAGTTTCTTTCCTACATCTCCTTTCTCTAATACGTTTATCTAAACTTTATATTAAAAAGGAATACTTCTCACCCATCTTAAGGCTAATTATGATATGTTGTTCCAGGATGTAAAATTCTCCAGTGTTTCCCTCATCTCATTCCCTCTATCTCTCTTTCTCTCTTCCTCTTTACCCTCCCACCCCCTCATATATATACAGAGGATAAACTAGATTTTGGTGCTAAAGTTGAGAAAATGAATGATTCTAATGACTAGAAAACAAACAGTTTTCAGGTAGTTTCCAATTCATAATTTTTAACAGAGCTGAAGGAGAACCAAATTTAGTTATCAGATGACAGATGATGAAATTTTTTTTAAAGGGAAATCAGCCTGAGATTTTTGTACAAAACTCGGAAAAGGTTCAAAGATTTAGTTATGGGCTTACAACAAGTCTGTTCAAATCTCTTTACTTATATGAACATAGTTTCTTCATGCTTAAACCTATTTTTTTTAGATCTATTTTTTTTTTTAAGAAAAAGTATGGAATGAATGTTCCACATTATTCACATAATAAATAATACTTATCCATGGATACATGATAGAATATCTTTGATGAACTGCTCATTACATTTATATATAATAGCAAAGGTATGTCAATGTAAAATACTTTTTAATTTTTACTGTCTTATGTTTATAGGAAAGTTTAACAATAATTTTCAGTTTAAATATATATATTTTATTGCAGAGAAACAATAGAAGGCTTTCAACAAAGACTTGAATGTGTTGTATATATTTGAATAAAATCTAGTGAAAGAATTGGGATTGAATATGATCTAAAAAAGTAAAAACCATGCAATATTATACTTGTTTGTGTATTTTTTTTTAATTACCGATGTTTTGTATCCAATCATTATGATACTTAAGTCTCATTGGACAGAATTTAAAAAATTGACATAATCTGTCCATTTTTAAATGCCAGTATTTAATGACATAAAATCTTAAAATGCTTAGCTATTTTAAACTATTACCACTAAGTCGTCAACCTGGTAACTTTCTTAAAAACATTTGTTTTATTCTAAATTCTTATGGGGGATATATGAGGAAAAATACTTAAAAAACCCACTCTTTTCCACAAGCACTATCATTACAACATCTGTTTATATCAGAGATTAATATTTTTGAATAATAAGATCTACTCAGATTTTAGCCACCAGATAATAGCAGGAGAGAGATGGAGAAAAAATAAATATGAGAGAATATTAGGAGGATTTTAGATCTGATATAAAGCTAATAGTTATTTCACACATATAGATTTAATTCATGCTACACCTGAATTCAGTGAACGATAATTTTGTGTCATGTCTCCTTGATCAAGAGAATTGCTACCTAGTATACTTTAAAAATATTATTGTTTTATTATAATTAATAATACTATTACTACCACCACCACTACTACATAGATGTTGAAAGCATTGGGAAATTGATCAACTTTCATGGGTCATTGTAAGCCACAGCCCACGGGTCAGATTTGTGAGGCCATATGTGATTTTAACAACCATTCTGGATAAGTTGACAATTATTACATTATCTTTAAAGAATATTATTTTATATTTTAAAATCTTGTTTTCATTCATGCTTCCAAATAGTTCCAGATACCAAGCTGCTGTTTTTATCTCTACCTTAAATTAAGAGGGAAACCTCATTTTAAGATCTCTTTGTTTCTAATTAGTAAGAAAAAACAGTTTTTCAATAAATAAAAATCACACAGATGCATACACATATTGCATTTTAGAATGAGGACATAATGAAGCATTATTCACTTAGGGAACATGGGAAATAATAAATGATTAAAAATAATACCATTATTGAAATGCCACAGACCACAATGATATACTCTAAGAGTGGGTAGAAAACCAGAAAATATGAAATTCAACTCTAAAGGTAATATTTTAATAAAAGATAGAACATTTTGTTATGAAGAGTTGGCCCTAATGATATTTATCAAAAAGCTTTTTGATGATAATTTTTGTATTTATTTTAATAAGAATATTAAAATAAGAGAGAGAGCATCTATGATATTGGGTGTTTTTCTTTGTGCTATTTACTTTATATATGCTATTATTCTTTCTAATATGTATATTCTTTTTTACCACATTTCTTTGTGCTATTTACTTATATCTAATGTCTATGAATCTCTGACTATATTTTCTCCATTTTGTTTTTCTTCCTGATTATACAACTGGACTGTGTTTTCTACACTCCTTTTCAGTGACATGTGGCCATTTAGGTTCAGCTCATTGAATATGAAGCAATCAGTTCCTCTTCCCAGAATAGAGAGAAACTGCCCTTGAACCCCAGGCTATGTTCTTTCCATCAGTGGGCTGAAAGGAGAGAAATTCAAGGACATGGAGGCAAATGAAGCCACCATGTGGCAGGACCCTGGGGATCTGGATGGCCGGGTAGAGTGGCACCCCCATGAGGGCCTGACCTCTTTGTGATTTCAATAAGAAATAAAGTATTTGTGCAAACCCAGTGAGATTTAGTGGTTCATTTCTTAAATCAGTTAGCCTACTTGGGCTATATACCATCTGTGGGTATCTTTGACCACAGATGCTCATCATTTCAAACCACCCTTTTTATCATTGCCAAATAATTTTTACATCAAAGGGCTGTTTGGGGGCTGCCTGAGTGGCTCAGTGGATTAAGTCTCTGCCTTCAGCTCAAGTCATGATCCCAGGGTCCTGGGATCGAGCCCTGCATCGGGCTCTCTGCTCAGCAGGGAGCCTTCTTCCCCCTCTCTCTCTGCCTGCCTCTCTGCCTACTTGTGATCTCTGCTTGTCAAATAAAATAAATAAAATCTTTTAAAAAAAGGGGGGGCGCTGTTTTATGGCTGTTTGCTTCTAAACTGTTGCTTTGGCTCACTATCCCATTGCAGTTCCCATTATGACCCTAATTCCTCAATATTTTAATGTTTATTTTACTCAGTTCCTTTTCCATGTTTCCCTCATCGTGGATGCCCTGCCTTCTTCTCTTTCTCTACACAAATCTCAACTTTCCTTCCAGATCCTGGTAAAGTTCTTAATTCTGTCTTCTCTGATTATCCTCATCTCCCTTCCCATTTTAGGTCCTCCGCCACAACCCTCCGGTCCTCCCCTCTATCATACTGCCCCTCACTCACTTTGTCCTTCTCACTCTTTTTTTCAATACACAGAGTTTATTACCCCCACAGTGCCTGCATTTATTTGATTCATTTTCCCGAAACTCTCTTACCCTAAAATCTTTCATTGTTTTCACCCTTTTTTCATGCATGTCTTTTATCATGTGACATCTCTCAGAAAGGATGTCCCTGATTGGCCTGTTTAAAACAGTTCTCCTAGGGTGCCTGGGTGACTCAGTTGGTGGTGCAACAGACTCTTGGTTTGGGCGCAGGTCATGATCTCATGGGTGGTGGGACTGAGCCCCACATCAACTCTGCACTCATCAAGGAGTCTGCTTGAGATTCTCTCCCTCTGCCCCTCCCACCACTCACTTGCATGCTCTTTTTCTCTGTCTCTCTAAAATAAATAAATAAATCTTTTAAACAGAATAAAACAGAATAAAATAGAATAGTTCTCCCCAAAGGCTGTCACTCTGCATCTCCTTATTTTGCTTTATTTTTTCCAGTGTTTATGATCATATCTGATATTTGGTATGCTATTTGTTCATCTTCTATTCCCTCCCCTAGAATATAAGCTTGCCCGAAGCAGAGGACTAGTCTATTCTGTGCTATATGTCGGGCACCCAGAACAGTGCCTGCCATATATTTGGGGCTCAATAAACATCTATTCAATAAAGAGTTAAAGAGTCAATAAATCAATAAAACTATCCTTCTGAATACTGTGTTAATGGTGATTAAAACCAAAACCACTTTTGGTACCTTTCACGTGCGTTGCTTCATTTGAGCCTCTCTTCCTTTCTCTCTCTGCCTCCCTTCAGTTTGAGAAGTTTTGCATAGTTGATTATTTTTTCTTAAAGATTTTATTCTTTTATTTGTCAGAGAGGGAAAGAAAGAGAGAGACAGAGAGCACAAATGGAGGGGGGAGGGCAGGATCCCCTTGAGCAAGGAGCCAGATGTGGGACTAGATCCCAGGACCTAGAATCATGGGTTCTAGGACCTGGAATCATGACTTGAGTTGAAGGAGATGCTTACCAATTGAACCATCGGGGATCCTGCATAGTTGATTACTTAGAAATGAACACACTGAAACTCAAAATTACTCTGTTAGGGAATCTCAGTGATTGAGTAAGAATCCATGTTTTTTGACCCTAAACCCTGTATGATTTTCACAATGAAATGCACATACCATCAGATAATATGCAAAATCGGTCTTAATAACACTGACCTATTTAGTACTTCCCCATTATTTTAATAGGTGTTATTGGTACAACTAAATTCTAAGCTTGATGAAAGAAAAGATCCTATCTTAACATCAGAGTAAGAGGCTGTATTTACTCAAATATTTCCATTGATTTACTCACTTATTGATTTATTTGTTCAGAAGCTTGCATCAAGTATTATTGAAAATCTAGTTTAAATATAACATGGTTCTCTGATAATTTATGTTGTACACATTCAAAACTATTTTTAGCCTTCTTAAAATTAAAATATACACATAATGAAATAATGGCAGTACTTTATATTCTGTGAACAACAATAAAAACTTGAAGCTCTTAGTCCTATGGCATATCTACTTAGTTTGAAGTGAATACTGTTTAAATAAATTAATCTTTTGTGAATAAAAACATAATTAAATGAAATTTTGTCATGTCTTTTCTTTCTTTGAGAGACACACCATGTGCCACAAAATGTTGCTACCTTTCACACGTTGGGTGGCCTTCATTTATATTTGGACAGATTTTTTTCTCATGCAAAATGTTCTCAAATAGTTATGAAGCAGTTAGAGGAATAATTGAACATCATGGTAATAATTTATGCTATACTTCTCAAACAAAGAAAAAGCAGTCTCCCCTCCATTAAGTTGTGTAAGCTATGTATAGGGTTTGCATCAAAATACATGCTTGTAGGGAAGCACAGTAGAAAGCCTTCCTAGGGACTGGCCTGTTTGAGACTTTCTTATTCTACTTTGGGATTGCAAAATCTTGGTCTTGTTGATTCTCATGGTTTCTCTAACTAGCTTTTGCCACAAGTGGATTACTTTCTTTTAACAATTCAAGATGTTTTATAATCAGCTTTTCTACAAGAGAATAAATAACTACACATTTTCTTAATCTTTGACTTTAATTATTAACTTCACTTGAGATACTTTCCACCGAATCAGAAGCCTTTTCCCAAATCACTTTTTCTGAAGTAACACCCTGTTTTGCAACTTTTATCCCGTATCCTCCTTTATTTCCCTTCACAACACTTATGCCGCCTGATATATATTAAATATTTTATTTTCTTATTCTCCACCTTCTTCTGTTAGAATGATAAGTTTCCTGAAAGCAGGCACATTTCTGCCACTGCTTTTTGAAGATTTATTTTATTCCTGTGTCCCTGCACATAGTATGATCAGTTAATACTGAATGAATGAATGGATGAATAGATTGATGAGTTCGTGTTTCAGTTCTAATTCACTGTGTCCCAGGAGAAGTATTTGGCATAGAAAATTGACTATGTTGAATCTACCAAGATTCAAAAAGATTTGTCACACTTTTGCGCTATTTATTAATAGATTTACAATTCAAAACGAAGACTAAGTTACACATACTAGGAAAAAAAGAGGAAAAGTGGAGCATAAACCTGTGCTCCAATTACCTAATTGTATAATCTTAATATTTAAATATAAATGAAACAATTAACCCATTTTTTATACTCTTTATAAAATCACAAGTCATAGTTTATTTCTGTTCTGTCACGTACATATCTGGCAAGATGATTTGAGTTCTCATTTAGAAACACTGGCAACTTATTTTAAAATAGTATATTTGTTCCTCTCTAGTGAAATGTGCGAGACACAGAAATAGAACATTGTGTGATGGAACAGATGCTGTGGCAATGGTGAGTTTATATGAGGATGCTGATGACAGATGCCGCCTTATAGCATTAGCCAATAAAAAGTATGGGTATTACTGTTTACACTTACTCAAAATGAGCTGGGCTATGGGCAACCCTGAATGCACAATCTGACTCTTATGTATTGTAAGTGATCTTGTATTATGGATATAATAAATATCCAAATTTAATTTAAAAGGAAATAAAGATAAATTTATTTTAAGGCAGGTAGTGTGGATCACTTCAATTCTCTTCCCCCTTAAGGAAGTGCTTTATTCTCTACGGCAAGAAGAGAAGAACTAAAATAAAATTTACTTGGAACAGAATTCATTTGAAAATAGTTAAGTAATTTTGAAGACCAAATGAAACACAGATTTTCAACAGAGAAGATATTAGCTATAACAGTGATAAATATATTGACTAGAATTTTTTTCCTTTTTTTGGACAACTAATAAATATGAACAGTTGAAATTAAAATTAACTAGAGGGAGGGGCGCCTGGGTGGCTCAGTGGGTTAAGCCTCTGCCTTCAGCTCAGGTCATGATCTCAGGGTCCTGGGATAGAGCCCCGCACTGGGCTCTCTACTCAGCAGGGAGCCTGCTTCCTCCTCTCTCTCTGCCTGCCTCTCTGCCTACTTGTGATCTCTGTCTGTGAAATAAATAAATAAAAACTTTAAAAAATTTAATTAGAAAGAATTTCCAATTATTTTGTAATGATAGAATTATGTTTTATTCTACATCACTAAAAATAAGTGTATAATTCACTTAAATATTTTTACTTAGATAGCTTTAATATCGTTGCATGTGTCATAGGAATCTTTTGATCTACAAATGTAAAATAATTAAACTGAAAATCAGTATATTTTGGTCATTTTACAATCCTGTCAGAATTCAATTTCACCAGGTTTCCTATTTTATCATTGACATTTTCGACAATAGAAGTAACTTAAATGAACAAGTTGTATTTGTTTCTTTCCACTATATCAGTTTCGATTACTGTAAACACATACTTAGAGATAAAAACTTGGGTACAGGTAATGTATATGAGAGGTGATCTCAGGAGATGCAACTCAGGGAGTGTGAGGCAGGGAATATAAACTTGGGTTAATATAACTGCTGTTCTAGGGTTCTGACTCAGTCCTCTAAGGACCCTCTGCGAAACTATGGAACAAGATTCAGAATCACTCCTCCAGAAGAAGGGAGATCTTGCATTGACTCATTGATGACCCCAGTCCTCACCATTTGACAGTTAATTGAGGAACACCAGCTCCCTAAAATTTACAAGTTGTCCCTAATTCTATCCAAGCAAGTTCTCAGTCACCAACAACGTCCTCAACAATAATGTATTATATTCTTAAAGTTTACTAAGAGGGTAGCTCTTACATTTTGTATTCTTACCAACTACACACACAGAAATAATAATATTGAGGGGAAGGGAAGAAACACTGGGAGGTAATGGATATGTCTATGGCCTTGATAGTGATGATGGTTTCTTGGGGGTATATTTATCTCCAAACTCAAGAAATTACATACATTAAATTTGTATGACCTTTTACATGTCAATCATACCTCAGCTGAGTGGTAAAAGAATCCTCAGAAGATAAGATGAAAGAAGGGTTTAAATGAAAAGCTGAGAGAAGGCTGGAAAGTATCAACTTAAACTACAAGCGATGTCAGTTGGGTGAGAATATTTGGGATGGGGCAGCAATAACATTTGGTATAGAGACTTTTTGTCTTTTGGTACATCAAGGTCAATGGTTTTGCGTGTGGGGGGGGGGGGGGGTATTATAATCTGTGTGTTTATGTATACTTTAATTTTGCTTTAGTAGAAACAATTGTCCAAAAATTAAAAATAAATGCTAGGGAAGTTTCCAGGAATTAATAAACTCAACACAAATGCTAGCATATGAGAATAACTCTTCATAGGTTAGTTTTGCTACTATTAACATTTTCTTCTTACTGCACAAGTATAATACCTATACAAAAAAAAAAAAAAGAAAGAAAGGAAGGAAGAAAAGAAAGAAAGAAAGGAAGGAAGAAAAGAAAGAAAGAAAGAAAGAAAGAAAGAAAGAAAGAAAGAAAGAAAGAAAGAAAGAAAGGGAAAAACAGTAAAAATGGGCCATTGGAAATGTCACTACTAAATAAAGAGGTGATTTTCATTTTAATTATTTTTGTCCTAGTGCTCCCTAAATTTTTCTCCCTACATATTGGCATGAAGAATTTCCTCTTCATAAGATCAACAGAATTAAATTTACATTAACTTCATTTACCTTGAGACAGTTAATTTCTTTCTTCTTTTTCCCTTCCTTCTTTTTTTCCCTCTTTCCTTCCTTCCTTCATTCTTTCCTTCCTTCCTTCATTCTTTCCTTCCTTCCTTCTTCCTTTTTTTCTTTTTTTTTCTTTTTTTTTCCTTTTTTTTTTTTTTTTAGTTATGTCAGGGGTCAAGGGGAAAAAAAAAGAGAAAAAAATAACTTGATACATTTCTTTGGAGCAAAAAAGAATCAGTATAGTTTGAACTGTCCAGATCTGCTTTCTACCATCTCGAAAATACTTGCAGTCTAGCTCATATAAATGCCACTGAGTGAAGGGAAAAGGTCAGGGGAAAGCTTGCGGCTGCCCCTTTGTTCAACTTCCAGTCATGCTAATCTGTGTACAGGCTTATCCCCTGAGGCTCGAGTTCTTCCTTGAAGTCCTCTGCTTTGGTTTCATTCATTTTTAGTGAAGAACATTTTCTGAAATTCTAGGATATACTGAAGGTCAGAGGCAAAGCTAAACAGGTAATGCCACTGGGTCCCTTTCAATAATAGCTACAGGTTTACCATGAGCCATAGGACTTTTCTTATATCATTTTTTAAGAACAATAATATAAAGAAAAAAGTCACTATGCTCTTTCCATGCTTCTCACAATCAGTAGGATAATCACTGTTTCTAAAGAATACTAAAGCTTCCAATCAAATCATTAAATCAAATCAATCAAATCATTGTAGAATTTTGAAAAGTTATCAGTGGTTTCTGAAAACACATTAAAGGTATGAGTTTCTGGTGTAGATGTCATATGTATGTCCAAATGATCCCTTTCCTACTGTTGCCTATCCACGTGGAGTGTTACATTATATTTAGAAAAGTCTTGTCCCAAAGCATACAAGCAAGGGATTGGAAAGGACCCAATATAACACCAGTCAATTAATCTGCCATTTGAAATTATATCTTAAAGAGCTAGGCTTCTACCTAAAACAAGTAGCGCTGAAGGGCTGAGTCTCAGCCACAATTTTGAGGGTCAAATGTATAGAATTAAAGAATAAATACAAAATTATCCAGAATGTAGTAGGTGTAAAAAGAATAAAATGAGGGAATAATTGGAATAGGTCAGGATGAATGAAGTGGTACCTAAACTATAGGCAAGAAAGCTTACCACTGGCTTTTCTCAGCATGTCCGATAACTGCCTTTCTGACATTTAGCATTCTAGGACCCAGAGTGCTTCCTTGGAGAATATGGTTCAGTCGAGTATTTTCCTGCAGCACAATATTTTCACTCTCATGGAAGAACACTGTTGCTGTCCATAGGTTTTACTGTAAAATTATTTTTAAGATCTAACAAGGTGTGCACAAAACCAGCAAGGAGGACCATCAGTAAAGACCATCTCTGGATTAAAATTTGAAGCCATTAACCTATGACCATTATAATTTCTATTTTTTTTACCATACAATTTCTAGAGAGCCTAGTTTAAATATATCATACTTCTTAATAAATGTTAAGCACTTCATTGAAGGATGCACAAACAGAAAGTTTAATCTATCCATAAACAACACAACCAGTTAAAAAAAAATTAATGAACTTAAATGTGGATATTTATTTCAATGAGAAAAAAAAGACAATTGCTTAAAATTAAAATCCCTCCCCCTCCCCCTCCACCCCTGCCGCTCTACACACACACACACACACACACACACACACACACACACACTATTGGTTTTGTTTCTCTGGAGAATCCAGACTAACATGGTCACTGTTTTGAATCACAACAGTGAAATAAAGGTAACTAGAACTTCAGAGAGGCACTGTGGTGGATAGGAATTTAAATATCTGAGTTTATATCCTGCTCATCTTTTACTAATTATGTATTCTTGGGAAGCTTAATTAGACTTTCAGGGTATGAATTTTCTAATCTGTAAAATGAGATGGTAGGTAAAGGTTGGTGAACAAAGCTGCAAGAGACATAGTATATTTTGAAGATTGACTGGAAAAAGAATCCATGGGAATTCCTTAGAATAGTGATTTCATGCAGTGTAAGCGCTTAGATAGTACCCTTTTTCTCTGTAACATAGAAAAATTATACTCTCTTTTGTTAAAATTATTGATTTTAGCATATCTTATGAGATCAAAACATCCTAGAATTGTAAAGATGCTATTAAATTATCAGTAACAGTCAATTATTTTAGTGGTAAGTAGCAGATTTTGATGTAAGCAGTAAAGGAATATGTTATTTTGATGGTAACAGATTGAATATATATTGTATATACATTATATACATATAATATATATAATAGCTATTTACAGAAGAATGAGAACTAATAAGTGATAGAATTTAAAAATCACCATGTTTGGGCTCCTGGGTGGCTTAGTTGGTTAAGCAACTGCCTTCAGCTCAGGTCATGATCCTGGAGTCCCAAGATGGAGTCCCACATGGGGCTCCCTGCTCAGTGGGGAGTCTGCTTCTCCCTCTGACCCTCCCCCCTCTCATACTCTCCCTCTCTCTCTCTCTCTCAAATAAATAAAATCTTGAAAAAAAAATCACCATCTTTATAATACTCCATGTTATAATCCATTTGATTGTATACAATTGGTAGATGCTAAAATCATTACATGAAACTGTTTTAGAAAACAAGATATAGACAAGATGCCTATTATCACTCCACATATTAATTGTACATTATAAATTTGAAAAATGCACCTTCAAATTCAGGATCATTCAAACTACATCCCTACACCATGATATTCCTGGTATAGTACAATATTAAGTAGCCTAAGTCACCTAGAAAATATCAATCCCTAAAATGTGTAATCTGCATCTATTCCAGCCCCAAAGCCCGATGTTCACTTACAGGAAATACAGGAGATGAAAGAACAAGGCTAATAGTTCCGTGAGGAAACAGTCACACATACCCAGAATGAAGGACACTCTCTAAATAACTGGTCTGAAACAATCAACGTCCTTTAAAAACATATGTGGAGATTGTTCCATATTGAGTTAAGACTATAACGTGATGAAGGAATATATGTATCCTACCAAATAGATATGATTTATATTATTAATTAAAGGCTCTCTCAAAAATTAGAAAGAGAGGGACGCCTGGGTGGCTCAGTTGGTTAAGCAGCTGCCTTCGGCTCAGGTCATGATCCCAGCATCCTGGGATCAAGTCCCACATCGGGCTCCTTGTTCTGTGGGGGAAAAACAGTAAAAATGGGCCATTGGAAATGTCACTACTAAATAAAGAGGTGATTTTCATTTTAATTATTTTTGTCCTAGTGCTCCCTAAATTTTTCTCCCTACATATTGGCATGAAGAATTTCCTCTTCATAAGATCAACAGAATTAAATTTACATTAACTTCATTTACCTTGAGACAGTTAATTTCTTTCTTCTTTTTCCCTTCCTTCTTTTTTTCCCTCTTTCCTTCCTTCCTTCATTCTTTCCTTCCTTCCTTCATTCTTTCCTTCCTTCCTTCTTCCTTTTTTTCTTTTTTTTTCTTTTTTTTTCCTTTTTTTTTTTTTTTTAGTTATGTCAGGGGTCAAGGGGAAAAAAAAAGAGAAAAAAATAACTTGATACATTTCTTTGGAGCAAAAAAGAATCAGTATAGTTTGAACTGTCCAGATCTGCTTTCTACCATCTCGAAAATACTTGCAGTCTAGCTCATATAAATGCCACTGAGTGAAGGGAAAAGGTCAGGGGAAAGCTTGCGGCTGCCCCTTTGTTCAACTTCCAGTCATGCTAATCTGTGTACAGGCTTATCCCCTGAGGCTCGAGTTCTTCCTTGAAGTCCTCTGCTTTGGTTTCATTCATTTTTAGTGAAGAACATTTTCTGAAATTCTAGGATATACTGAAGGTCAGAGGCAAAGCTAAACAGGTAATGCCACTGGGTCCCTTTCAATAATAGCTACAGGTTTACCATGAGCCATAGGACTTTTCTTATATCATTTTTTAAGAACAATAATATAAAGAAAAAAGTCACTATGCTCTTTCCATGCTTCTCACAATCAGTAGGATAATCACTGTTTCTAAAGAATACTAAAGCTTCCAATCAAATCATTAAATCAAATCAATCAAATCATTGTAGAATTTTGAAAAGTTATCAGTGGTTTCTGAAAACACATTAAAGGTATGAGTTTCTGGTGTAGATGTCATATGTATGTCCAAATGATCCCTTTCCTACTGTTGCCTATCCACGTGGAGTGTTACATTATATTTAGAAAAGTCTTGTCCCAAAGCATACAAGCAAGGGATTGGAAAGGACCCAATATAACACCAGTCAATTAATCTGCCATTTGAAATTATATCTTAAAGAGCTAGGCTTCTACCTAAAACAAGTAGCGCTGAAGGGCTGAGTCTCAGCCACAATTTTGAGGGTCAAATGTATAGAATTAAAGAATAAATACAAAATTATCCAGAATGTAGTAGGTGTAAAAAGAATAAAATGAGGGAATAATTGGAATAGGTCAGGATGAATGAAGTGGTACCTAAACTATAGGCAAGAAAGCTTACCACTGGCTTTTCTCAGCATGTCCGATAACTGCCTTTCTGACATTTAGCATTCTAGGACCCAGAGTGCTTCCTTGGAGAATATGGTTCAGTCGAGTATTTTCCTGCAGCACAATATTTTCACTCTCATGGAAGAACACTGTTGCTGTCCATAGGTTTTACTGTAAAATTATTTTTAAGATCTAACAAGGTGTGCACAAAACCAGCAAGGAGGACCATCAGTAAAGACCATCTCTGGATTAAAATTTGAAGCCATTAACCTATGACCATTATAATTTCTATTTTTTTTACCATACAATTTCTAGAGAGCCTAGTTTAAATATATCATACTTCTTAATAAATGTTAAGCACTTCATTGAAGGATGCACAAACAGAAAGTTTAATCTATCCATAAACAACACAACCAGTTAAAAAAAAATTAATGAACTTAAATGTGGATATTTATTTCAATGAGAAAAAAAAGACAATTGCTTAAAATTAAAATCCCTCCCCCTCCCCCTCCACCCCTGCCGCTCTACACACACACACACACACACACACACACACACACACACACACTATTGGTTTTGTTTCTCTGGAGAATCCAGACTAACATGGTCACTGTTTTGAATCACAACAGTGAAATAAAGGTAACTAGAACTTCAGAGAGGCACTGTGGTGGATAGGAATTTAAATATCTGAGTTTATATCCTGCTCATCTTTTACTAATTATGTATTCTTGGGAAGCTTAATTAGACTTTCAGGGTATGAATTTTCTAATCTGTAAAATGAGATGGTAGGTAAAGGTTGGTGAACAAAGCTGCAAGAGACATAGTATATTTTGAAGATTGACTGGAAAAAGAATCCATGGGAATTCCTTAGAATAGTGATTTCATGCAGTGTAAGCGCTTAGATAGTACCCTTTTTCTCTGTAACATAGAAAAATTATACTCTCTTTTGTTAAAATTATTGATTTTAGCATATCTTATGAGATCAAAACATCCTAGAATTGTAAAGATGCTATTAAATTATCAGTAACAGTCAATTATTTTAGTGGTAAGTAGCAGATTTTGATGTAAGCAGTAAAGGAATATGTTATTTTGATGGTAACAGATTGAATATATATTGTATATACATTATATACATATAATATATATAATAGCTATTTACAGAAGAATGAGAACTAATAAGTGATAGAATTTAAAAATCACCATGTTTGGGCTCCTGGGTGGCTTAGTTGGTTAAGCAACTGCCTTCAGCTCAGGTCATGATCCTGGAGTCCCAAGATGGAGTCCCACATGGGGCTCCCTGCTCAGTGGGGAGTCTGCTTCTCCCTCTGACCCTCCCCCCTCTCATACTCTCCCTCTCTCTCTCTCTCTCAAATAAATAAAATCTTGAAAAAAAAATCACCATCTTTATAATACTCCATGTTATAATCCATTTGATTGTATACAATTGGTAGATGCTAAAATCATTACATGAAACTGTTTTAGAAAACAAGATATAGACAAGATGCCTATTATCACTCCACATATTAATTGTACATTATAAATTTGAAAAATGCACCTTCAAATTCAGGATCATTCAAACTACATCCCTACACCATGATATTCCTGGTATAGTACAATATTAAGTAGCCTAAGTCACCTAGAAAATATCAATCCCTAAAATGTGTAATCTGCATCTATTCCAGCCCCAAAGCCCGATGTTCACTTACAGGAAATACAGGAGATGAAAGAACAAGGCTAATAGTTCCGTGAGGAAACAGTCACACATACCCAGAATGAAGGACACTCTCTAAATAACTGGTCTGAAACAATCAACGTCCTTTAAAAACATATGTGGAGATTGTTCCATATTGAGTTAAGACTATAACGTGATGAAGGAATATATGTATCCTACCAAATAGATATGATTTATATTATTAATTAAAGGCTCTCTCAAAAATTAGAAAGAGAGGGACGCCTGGGTGGCTCAGTTGGTTAAGCAGCTGCCTTCGGCTCAGGTCATGATCCCAGCATCCTGGGATCAAGTCCCACATCGGGCTCCTTGTTCTGTGGGGAGCCTGCTTCTCCCTCTGCCTCTGCCTGCCACTCTGTCTGCCTGTGCTCGCTCTCTCTCTCTCTGACAAATAAATAAATAAATAAATCTTAAAAAAAAAATTAGAAAGAGAAAAAAATTAGAAGCTGAGAATTGACATAATTAAATGTGTTCCAAAAATGTCACTCTTACAACAATACGGAAACATGATAGATTTTGTCACTACGGTGCTGTGAGAGAAGAGGTGGGTTGAAAATAAGTAAATTACGAACAGTTGAGATGTGGGATCTTAGATTTGGTGCTTGATTAAATGTACTTTGTGAGGAAATGGTTAACATTCTAGAATCTGCCTTGAATGATGGCTTTTGGATTAAAATTGCATATGTAAGATCTGGATAGAGATGTTTCATCAGAGAAAGAATTTGGGCATCAGCTGTTTATAGATAGTGACTACAATTTAAGGCAAAGATGAAATCTCCTAAGGAAGTAGAGTTAGAAGAGAGCTAAAAACTGAACTGTGTAGCACATTCTATTAGCTTACTTATTGCTGCTATAACAAATATCACAAATTTAGTGGCTTAAAACTGTTCTGGAGGTCAGAGGTCTTAAGCAAGCAAGGGTTAAAATTAAAATGTCTGCAGGGCTGCTTCCTTTTGGGGATTGCGACGAAGAATTTGTTCCTCGTTTCTTCCAGTTTCTAGAGGTCACCTACTTCCTCAGCTTGTGGCTGGATCACTCCAGTCTCTGCTTCCCTCCTGACACTGCCTTTCTCTCTCTGACCCTCTTCTTCTGTAGTCAACTCTGCCTTCACCTCCTTCTTATATGACCTCGTTGCACCCAGATAATCTAAAATAATCTCTGCAATGCCAGGTCCTGAACCTTAATCGTATCTGCAAAGTTCTTTTTACCATGCAAGGAAATATATTCTTAAGTTGTGGGGATCCAGGTATTGATGTCTTGGGGGACCATTATTGAGCCTACAACTCACATCAGCACACAAACTCATGGACTAAGAGGTCTTTATGAAACTCATAAAGAGACAGAAGTAGAGAAAAGGAAAAGCGAAAAAAGAAAAAAATGGAGACATTACCACTATGCTAACCAAAGATGGTAACTTCACAATAGGGCACTTTCTACACAACTGCGAAAAGACCCTGTACTTATACTTCCTGGGAATACTGATCGTGCATTTTTTGCAAAATTTTTGGTATAAATGAATTTAGATTAACTGGAGTTTTCTCTCATTCTCACTAGCATCTCCAATCAGAATTTTTAGGCTGAGCTTATCTTCTGCTTTTACTCAGCTTTGGAGATAGGCATATAACTCCTGAGATGTAGATCTTGGAACACATTCCAGGTTTTACTAGACTATTCAAGTATAGGCACTTGGCATTCCAATGAGACCACATGCATCCACATATGTTGCTGTGGATGGCATTTTATTTAATAATTTTACTAATGATTATTAGCTGGTTAGTAAGTGCCAAGTATGCCAGGGACACAGTGTTCACTATTATTAAGTTTATATTCTATAGGACTTGACCAAAATACACACACACACTCTCTCACATACATATAATCAATTCTAAGATGCTACTGATTATAAAATATAGCATTATTTTATATAACACTACAAAATTAAGAATTTTATTATCAAACTATTTCATAACACTAAAACACCTTTCTGTTCATATTGATACATCTCTGATTCCAGAAATATTGTATTTTACAAATGCATTATGTCCTGATAGATAAAATGTAATGGTTCAATATACTGCATATTGCTGTTTAAACACAGAGGGGTGTTCAAATTAACTGAACTAAGGAGATTAATAAGGATGGACAGGATAGGAGATTGTCAACTCAAAGGGAAACAAATTATCAGCATGTGATCAAAGAGGTTGCTTTTGTGTCTGTTTTGTCCTTTTGGCTATCACCTCACAGAGACACCAGACCAAAGAGAAGAAAAAAAAAAAAAGTTCTGATTTTGAATTAGATCTAATCTCTAGAATTTAGGCTTGAAGAATAAGAGACATATAGCAATATACAACTGAAGAAATGGGAACATTTAAGAGTCAATATCACTTTCTGTATTTGGCCTGATTAGGTACTACTGGGCTCTGGATTGGCTTTTACTTGGTTTGAATTATCTAGACAATATTGCTCCAGCACTGGCTTGATGGATAATTAAATGGAGGATAAAACTTAAGGAAAACAGGGATGCCTTAGTGGCTCAGTGGGTTGAGCCCTTGCCTTTGGCTCAGGTCATGATCTCAGGGTCCTGGGATGGAGCCCTGCATCAGGCTCTCTGCCCAGCGGGGACCCTGCTTCCCCCTTTAACTGCCTGCCTCTCTGCCTGCTTGTGATCTCTGTCTGTTAAATAAATAAATAAAATCTTAAAAAAAAAAAAAAAACTTAAGGAAAACAATCAACAAATGCATGGAAGCATGAAAGAAATGGCCTTTGGAGATCTTTAAATATTTTGGTATTGCTGACACATATGTTATATTTAGGTGGAGGAGTCCGAGAATGAGATTAAACAAAGTGAATCAAATCATGAAGGAAATTATATGCACACCAAGAAACTGAACTTTAAACTTTTAAGCAATGTGTGGTTATTGACAAGGCAAGACAATTTTGGTAAAGAATAGTTTTTTGTGCTTATAAAAATAATATATTCTCAAAAAATAATCATTTTCAATAGAATATTTAAAAATATAGAAAAGTATAAAGAAAAAATTAAAACTTTTTACACATATAACTCAGGTTAAACCAATTGTTATTAACTTGATAACTACCTTTCCCATTATCTCTCTGAGTAAACACATCATACATATATACACACAGAGATACTCTTTTTCTTATTTAATCCCAAAGTTTATTTCTCAGTGCAATAAGGTAAATATATTTTATTATTATGTCATGTACTGCATACATTAAGATAAATATCATATATGCAAGATATAACATATTTTTAATATAAATATTATATTTACCATGTACAATTTACATTCACTCTGGACAAATATGGGGTCTGGAAGATATGTGCTATTAATAAGGGTCTGCTATCCTTCACCCTTACTGTTTTATTTATTATACCAAATAGCATGACAAATGTTTGCAGTTTTACTTTTACTTTACATTTTTCTTTGTATTCCTTTGCTTGTTTTTTTCTTTCTTTTAAAAATAACTTTGAATTTACTTTTGAATATTTGCACTGTTATCTTTTAAAACTTTTACATTCCACTAAAACATCTAATTGCAGGCTCAGAACTATTTGGAAATGGAGTTGTTTTCCTGTATCATTACTATTAAGATAATAATTAAAATACATTTTTTTTACAATGGCTTTATAAGGTGTCCCTCTTCAGAGATATTTATTGAGCTATACTTGATCACTCTGGGGTAGTTCATGAAAATAGAACACACTAAAGTTAGGTTTTTTTAGCTAAAATCAAGATAAAATGTGATCAGCATTTCAAAGGAACTCTTACATGCTCTACCTAAGCACTGACCGTAAAGATGGTCTTGTTTCAAGCATGGAGGGAACACTCCTATTACCTGTTTCATCCATGTAGCACTTTACTGTGTGTCAGGCCCTGGGAGGAAGCTCAATATTACAAATGATACTGGTTGTGGCAACAGCGTACTGATGACTTGCAGCCTGTGAAGTGTCCCATACACTTGTACCTACACAAAATCTATTTGTTATATATTCAAAATATAAAATTATATTTTTCAAATAAAATTTCACGTAAAATAAAAGCTAAGCAGTCTCATTATAGTCAATGTTGTTGATCATCTAGAAAATACCATATTGATTTATTTTGAACTTACTTTAATAATTAACAATTTCAGAATGCAATATGATAATTTTTTAACAAAGTGTAGAGATGGAGTTGGGAAATAAACTCAGTCTCCTTGGTTTCCCAAACACTCAAGCTCTTATACTGTGACCCCTCAGGTGCAAATTCCGGAATCCTCAGTTTCAGATCTGTGCAGGAAAAAGAGCACAAAAGAAACCCAACTACAGAGGGTAACAAAAAAATAAGATTATTTCTGTTAAAGGATTTCTAAATCTAACATGGCTGATTCATTAGTCCTGATAGTCCTCTGTTTCAAAGAGAAGTGAAAGAGATAGAAGTGCCTGTGAAAAGAGGTATTTTCTCTTGTTGATCTCACTATCATTATCATCACTGTGCCTATGATTAGCTATCAGGAAACATTACACCGTGAACAGTAAGGAAACATCTTAATGTTATACGTCAGGTAAGCTTCTTGGGGAGATATGCTGGGACTACAGAAAGACGTTGGGCTGAAAAAACAAAATGTGTAGATTGGTAGTAAAAAATGCAAATCCACTTGTCAGAGAGATAATGTCTATAGTTAACAACTGTTCAAATAGAAGCCTTATAGCAAGTCTCAGCAAATTTTTCTGTAAAAAGACAGGCAATAAATATTTCCAGCTTTGTGGTCCATATGGTCTGCATTGCAACTACTCAAGTCTACCATCCCAGCAGGAAAACAACCCCAGACCATATGCGAATGAATGGGTGTGGCTGTGTTCCAAAAACTTTATTTACAAAAACAAGGGAAGGTCAGATTTGGATCTCACACCTTAGTTTGCCAATTTTTGTTTTAAATGATTAGGCTGAATGTGAGCTATACCCAAAATAGAAGTGAGAGTCAGGAAGGTGAGCAAACCGTTGTATTAAGTTGGTCAAACTGCCTAGATAGTAGCAATATTCAGAATCCGATAGAATGATACATCTTAATTCTCAGCAAGCTATCTGCTTTGTCCAGGCGGTTTTTCTGAATCCTGGATGAAAAGGACAGGCTGAAACTGAGAGCCTGACTCTAATCCTACTGGGGATAAAATCATCCAAACAAAAAGTCCATGTCAAGGATAGATAATGAAGACAGTAAGTTTACTTGAATACATTCAACACAGTGACTCATAGCAACAAGGGAGGTTCACTATGCTAATTACAGCTAAATTTATTTCAGATCCCATCTCCTACTACCACAATATACTAATCATACATATTTGCTCAGGGATGGATTCAAGAGCTAGGTAGGAATGAGCTTCTGTAATTGATTTAAAGACAGCACATCGTTGTTCGCTGTTGTATCCTGAGAATACATATAACAAGGCTTAGCACATGATAGGCATTTGATGACTATTTGTTGAGTGCCTAGCACCTGACAGCTATTAAAGATTGTTCCAGTCAAAGTTGTAAATTAATACCACAACTTTCTTAGAATTTACTCTGTTTATAACATTATATGTAAAATTCTGCGGAAGGACACTTTCTCGTAGTTGCTGTTGCATCCTTTGTCACTTTAATTCCAAAACATGTCACATTTCATATATTTATATTTTAAACATTTAACTCTGAGTTATGACTATTGTAATAAAAAAAGCCTAGATGATGAAGGATATGGAGCAGTTGGTCTACAGATTAAGATTATAAAACAGTGGTGAGCACTGAAATTTAACTTGTCACTCCCTCTTTAGATATTTTAGGGTCACTTTCCATGAAGTTCATGGAAGTAAGAGATTGCTTAAGTTCTACTTTAAATAAACTTTGACTTGGAATGGAAATCAGTCAGCTTTGTTGAAGGAACTCCTGAGCAGGGAAAAAAAAATCCCAGGACATTAGGGAGCAACTGAGTACTTAAAGACTCAATAAGCATTATAGTAAGCAATTTTACCTATATTAAAAAGAAAAAATGAAGAGCTGAGTTAACTCAGGCAGGAATTGAATATGTCATTTTATAGAGTCTCAATATAACAAAAATGGAACATGTGTCACTAATCCACCTTGCCAGCTTATACAGCTTTTGGGAGTAAAAGTCTTTCAGTAATAACATTAATTATTATTAAATATTACTAGCTTAGTGTTGTAGAGAATATAAACACCAATATTTACAGTCTTTTGGTAAAATGTACTGTATTTTTTTAGGACATCGTGGAGTTGGCTATCAATTTGCAACACAACATATTGTAGAATTGCCATTTAATAATTTTTAGAACTAGATAGAGCAAGCCATTCTTTCTCAAATGGCATGTGTTCCATTTTCTGTCTTATCCTCATCTTACCACCTGCTAGCAGTGTTTCGGGCAACAAAACAACAGTGTTCTCAGCAGACAGTACAACCTCCTCTAAAATGGTGGAAATTCAGATGTTTACATTAAGACAAAACACTTATTTTATGATAAATGCTTTTTATTTCTTCTTTTTAATTTTCTTTCTTCTTTTAATGTTAAATACTGGATTGTAAAGTGTGATTAAAAATTCTATTAGGGTGTGTATGTGTACATATGGAAGTACAGATTTAAGAAACAGAGTTGGATTAAATATATCTCAGTCTACCTTTATGATACACAGGTGTTGAATCAGTTCTTGCCATCCAGAAATTAACTATTTTGTTTGGTCTTATTTTATGGTGCATGGCTTTCTAATTATTTATTTATTTCTGTGAACAAATCATACTTTCTTCCTGGGTAGAAAGTGTCTTAGTCTTCTCAGCCTACTCTAATAAGATACCATGGACTGGGTCACTCATAAACAGCAGATCTTTCTCATAGTTCTGGAGGCTGAGAAGTCCAACATCAAGTTGCCACCAGATTTGGTGTCTGGATGGGGCCCCCCCATCCTGGTTCATAGACATCCATCTTGTCACTGTGTCCTCACATGGCATAAAGGGAAAAAGACTCCTCTGGGGTATCTTTTATAAAGGTACCAGTCCCATTCATGAGGGCTCAGCTCTCATGACCTAATCACTCCAAAAAGCTGTACCTCCTGATTCCATCACCTTGGAGTTAGGGTTTCAACATTTGAAGTTTTGGCCTGGGGATGGGAGGGTGTTGCCCAAACATTATAGCAGAAAGTGATCCTCAATATTAATTATGTTCTTTTTCTTTAAATGAAAACCTTTTATCAATAATGAGAACTTTTGATAATATGTAAAATTTTTGGAAGTAGTAAAAGCAAAAAATATTGAATAACAATTCCACTTAACAATGTATTTTGAATACTGAATGACTCTGTTTAAACAGTATATTTAGACTGTATTGTTGGTAGAAAAATGTATTCAGAACTTTCTCAATTATTGATGTCTTATATGTATTTTATGTTTTGCATTTCAAAAGAAGAAAAAACTGATTAATTTTAGAAAGAGCAAAAGCCAACATTTTAAACAAAATATAAAATAAGAAAATATTTGTAATGGATCCCTATACTAGTAAGGGAATAAATACAATTAATCACACATAATTTTTAAGAACTAAACAATTATGAATGCCCATTTATCATCAAGAAAATAAACATGACTGCAGATTGGGCTAAGTGGGATTTTATTCACTTACAACTTTAAAAATAAAACTATGTGGGTAGGTTTCAGAATTTTATACCAATTTTACTAGAATGAAGTGAAGATTTAAATGAATTAAGAACATAAAAAATTATAATGCTTTTGTATTTTGAGATCAATAGTCAAAGGAAAGATATTTACAAGTCCAACCCTGAAATTATTCAAATATTTATTCTTTTCCACCGAACTACAAAATACAAGGAGAAATTACAAACTAGATATGATTTTACATACTAAAAATTCAATTTAATTAAATAAATTTATTTAAGCACCAACTCCTGAAAGATAATATGCTAAGTAATTGGCACATAGATATAAACGACTCAATGCCTGACTTCAAGAATTCACAATCTATTAGGATGACATTACACTGTCATAATGAAATACCACTACTCAACTATTATAATGTCTACAATTGAAAACAGAGAGAGACAAAAGGAGACATTAGTAAGGATCTAGATCTTTACTGGATCTCTCATACAGTGTTAAAAGGAACATGAAATGGTACAACCCCTTAAGAAACCAGCTTGGTAGCTTCTAAACATGTTACATATACAGCTACAATATAATCCAGCCATTCCACTCCCATGTATCCAAGAGAAGCTATATGTCCATACAAAGAATTCTACATAAACATTCACACCATAATCATTTTGTTTCAAGGTTTTATTTCAATCTAGTTAGTTAACATACAGTGTATTCTTGGTTTTAGAAGTAGAATTTCGTGATTCATCCTTACATATAACATCCAGCCCCAGTGCTCATCATGTTTCCTTCTTAACACCTTTCACCCTTTTAGCCCATCTCCCACCCACCTCTCCTCCAGCAACTCTCAGTTTGTTTTCTATAGTTAAGAGGTTCTTATGGTTTTCCTCCCTCTCTTTTTTCCCCTTTCCCCTATGTTCATCTGTTTTTGTTTCTTAAATTCCACTTATGAGTGAAAACATATGGTATTTGTTTTTCTCTGAGTGATTTGTTTCATTTAGCAAAGTACACTCTAGCTCCATTCACATCCTTACAAATGGCAAGAATTCATTCTTTTTGATTGCTGAGTAATATTCCAGTGTATGTATATGTGTGTGTATATATGTATATATGTATATATGTATACAAATATATATACACACCACTTCTTTATCAATTCATAAGCTGATGGACATTTGGACTCCTTCCATAATTTGGCTATTGTTGATAATGCTGCTATAAACATTGGAGTGCATGTGTTCTGCTGAATCAGTATTTTTATATCCTTAGGGTAAATACCTAGTAGTGCAACTGCTGGATCCTAGGGTAGTCCCACTTTCTACCTTTTGAGGAACTTCCATACTGTTTTGCATAGTGGCTGTACCAGTTTGCATTCCCACCAACAGTGTAAAAGTGTTTCCCTTCCTCCACATTCTCTCTAACACCTGTTGTTTCCTGGTGTGTTAATTTTAGCCATTCTAACAGATGTGAGATGATATCTTTTTATAGTTTTGATTTATATTTCCTTGATGATGAGTGAGGTTGATCATCTTTTCATGTGTCTGTTAGCCATCTGGATGTCTTTGAGAAAATGTCTGTTCCTGCCTTCTGCCCATTTCTTAACCAGATTACTTGTTTTTTGGGTGTTGAGTTTGGTAAGTTCTTTATATATTTTGGATGCTAACCCTTTATCAAACATGTCACTGAAAATATCTTCTTCCATTTCATAGGTTGCCTTTTAGTTTTGTTTATTGTTTCCTTTGATGTGCAGAAGTCTGTCAAGTTTTTCATTTTTTTTTTTTTTAAGATTTATTCATTTATTTGAGATAGTGAGAGAGCATGGACTGAGGGGCAGAGGAAGAGAAAGTCTTAAGCAAACTCTGAGCTAAGCCTGGAGCCCCACATAGGACCTGATCTCATGACCCTGAGATCAAGACCTGAGATGAAACCAAGAATCAGATGCTTAATGGACTGTGCCACCAGGCACCTCCAGAAGCTTTTTATCTTGATGAAGTACCAATAGTTCATTTTTGCTTTTGTTTCTCTTGTCTCCAGAGACATGTCTAGTAAGAAGTTTCTACAGATAATGTCAAAGAGGTTGCTGTCTGTGTTCTCCGGTATGATTTTGATGGTTTCCTGTCTCACATTTAGATCTTTCATCCACCTTGAATTTTTTGTGCATATGGTGTCAGAAAGTGGTCCAGTTTCACTCTTCTACATGTTGTTGTCCAGTTTTCCAAATACCACTTGTTGAAGAGACTGTCTTTTTCCATTGGATATTTTTCCTGCTTTGTCAAAGATCAGTTGACCATATAGTTGTGGGTCCATTTTGGGGTTTTCTCTTCTTTTCCATTGATCTAAGTGTCTGTTTTGGTGCCAATTACAACATAGGAGCACTGCACTGCTGGCTGGACGAATGGCTGGGACACAGACAACATAAAGGCAGGGATCTAAGCAAAGCCTGGGACAAAGGAGGGAAGATTGTTCACTCTTTTGTGAGGGCTTCTTGAACAGCAGTGGGTGGGAACTCCCTCTCTGGGTATGAGAGAGCAGGCTAATGATAATTTTACCCTTGCCCATCAGCACAGAGTTCACTGAACAGCACAGTGCTCACAGAGGAGGCTTGAACCACTTATACCAGGCCCTGTCCCCCTGTGCTCTACAAGTGCTTTTTCATTAGGGCAGTGTGCCTGAGTGTTAGAGCAGCGGCAGGCCCCTCCCACAGAAAACCAGCACAAACCCCCTTCATCCATAAAGTCTATGGACCACAGAGTGTTGCAAAGCCTCATTTCTAGCAGAAATAGGAACCAACCTCCTTTAATAAATAGATCAAAACACACCTAGTTAAAACTCACCACACAGTGGACAAAGTCCAAACACTTCCCACTGCAGGCAAGGAGAGATTCTGAATGGGACTGACCTGAGAGGAAGAGTGGCCAAAACACAACAGCTGTGTACACACCCACCACATACATTAGAAACACTTCTTGAAGTATCAGGCCCTGGACAGTATAGGATCCTTTCTTAATACAGCCATTACTTTTAGGAACAGGAAACATAACAGGCTTTGCACACAGAGGACAGAGACCTAGACAAAATGCCAAGACAGAGGAATTCATCCCAAAAGAACAAGAAGAGTCATGGCCAGGGATCTAATTAAAACAGATATAAATAATATACTTCAATTAGGATTTAAAACACCAATCATATGGATATTAGCTGAGCTTGAAAAAAGCATAGAAGACATCAGGGAGTCCCTTACCACAGAGATAAAAGACCCCAAAACTAAACTAAACTAAACTAAATAAATAAAATAAAACAAAACAAAAAGATACTATAACCAAGATGCAAAACAGACTGGATGTAATGACCACAAGAATGAAAGAAGTAGAGAAACAAGGGGCACTTGGGTGGCTCAGTGGGTTAAGCCTCTGCTTTGGCTCAGGTCATGATCACGGAGTCCTGGGATTGAGCCCCACATCATGTTGTCTGCTCAACAGAGAGCCTGCTTCCCCCCATCTCTCTGCCTGCCTCTTTGCCTAATTGTGTTCTCTTTCTCTGTCAAATAAATAAATAAAAATCTTTAGAAAAAGAAAGAAGTTGAGGAACAAATAAGTGATATAGATGATAAGATTATGGAAAATAATGAAGCTGAAAAGAAGGGGGAAAGAAAAATACCAGATCACGAATGTAGACTTAGGGAACTCAGTAACTCCACAAAGCTTAATAACATTCCTATCATCAGAGTACCAGAAGAAGAGAAGGAAAAGTGGGCAGAAGGCTTATTTGATTAAATAATAACTGAAAACTTCCCTAATCTGTGTGTGTGTGTCGGGGGGGGTCAGACAGTTAAATCTAGGAGGCATAATTATTTGTAATAGCCAAAAATTTAAACAACTCAAATGCCCACCAAAAATTGAATGGTTAAACAATTTTTAGATATTCATAGAACAGAATACTACTCAGTAGTGAGTTACTAAATGTAGAACAACATGCATGAGTATTAAAATAATTATATTCAGTGAGAATCCAGACAAAATGATAAATTCTGAATAAATACATTTATACAAAATCGTTTAAATGCATATTATAGTGTCAACAGGCAGCTAAATGATTGCCTGTCTGGTGATGACAACAAACGTGAGGACAGAATTACTAAATGGCAACAGAAAGTCTATGGAAGCGTTGGATGTGTTTATGATCTTATTGCTTTAATGGTTTAATGAGCATATGAATATGTCAAAACTTATTAAATTGTAGATTTTTTCTCATTTTTTAATTGAAGATAAGTTGATAATGTTAGATTAGTTTCAAGCGCACAACATACTGATTTGACAGTTCTATACATTACTCAGTGCTCACTGGGTTAAGTGTAGTTATGAAGCTATTACAATATTATTGACTATATTCCCTATGCCATACCTTTGATCCCCATGAATTATTCATTTCACAACTGGAAGTTTGTACCTCTTAATCCCCTTTACTGCTTTTGCCTATTCTGACACCTACATCCCCTCTGGCAATCACCAGTCTGTTCTCTGTACTTATGAGTCTGTTTCTGTTTTCTTCTTTTGTTCATTTGTTTTGTTATTTAGATTCCACATATAAGTAAAATCATATGGTATTTGTCTGTGTGACTTATTTCACTTAGCATAATACTCTCTAGATCCATCCATTTGCTGCAAATGGCAGGATTTCATTCATTTCTATGGCTAAGTAATATTGCATTGTGTGTATGTACATGTGTATATGTATATATGTGTGTGTGTGTATGCTTCACATACATTGTATATGTGTGTGTATTTAGAGATACATACATAGTAGATCTATATATCATATCTTCTTTATTCATTCATCTATCACTGAATTCTTAGGTTGCTCCCATATCTTGGTTATTGTAAATAATGCTAATGCTGCAATAAACACACTGATGCATATATCTTTTGAAATTAGTGTTTTCATTTTCTTAGGGTAAATATCCAGTAGTAAAAGTACTGGATCATATGGTATTTATATTTTTAAGTTTTTGAGAAAGCTGTCATACTGTTTTCCATAGTGGCTGCTCCATATACTTTCCCACTAACCATGCACAGGGTTCTGTTTTCTTTACATCTTCCCAACACTTATTTCTTGTCTTTTTATAATAGTTATTCTGACTGTTGTGAAGTGATATCCATTATGGTTTTGATTTGTATGTCCCTGATGATGAGTGATGTTGAACATCTTTTCATGTGTCTGTTGGCCATCTGTATGTCTTCTTTGGCAAAATGTCTATTCAGGTCCCCTGCCCAATTTTTAATCAGAATATTTGTTTTGGGGTTGTTGAGTTAACCCCTTATCAGGCATATTGTTTGCAAATACCTACTGCCATTCCATAGATTGCATTTCATTCCACTAATGGTTTCCTTTGCTGTGCAAAATCCTTTTTATTTTGGTGTAGTCCAAATATGTTATTTTTGCTTTTGTTTCCTTTGCCTGAGGAAATATATCTGGAAAAATTTGGTAGGGCTAATGTTCAAGAGATTCTGCCTATAATAATTTTTAGGAGTTTTATGGTTTCAGGTTTTACATTTAGGTCTTTAATACATTTTGAGTTTAGTTTTGTGTGTAATGTAAAAAAGTGGTCCAGTTTCATACTTTTGCATGTAGCTGTTCAGTTTTCTCCACACCTTTTATGTAAGAGACTGTCTTTTTGCCATGGCATATTCATGTCTTCTTTGTGGGTTAATTGACCATATAAATTTGGGTTGGGGCACCTGGGTGGCTCAGTCAGTTGAGTGTCCGCCTTTGGCTCAGGTCATGATCCCAGGGTCCTGCGATCGAGTCCTATTTCGGGATCCCTGCTCAGTGGGAAGAAGCAGGCTCCTTCTCCCCCTTCCACTACTGCTCCTCTTGCTTGTATGCTCTCTCTCTGTGTCAAATAAATAAACAAAATCCTTTAAAAAATATATGAGTTTCTTCCTGGGCTGTCTATCTTGTTCCCTTTATCTATGTGTATACTTTTATGCCAGTACCATATAGTTTCAATTACCATAGTTTTTAGTGTAATTTAAAATCTGGGATTGGGCAGTGATTGTATAGTAATTATTCTTCAATAAAGGTAATAAAACAAAATAAAAGATCAAGAATATATATTTTTAATTACTTTAAAGGCATATGACTATTAAAAGCCAAAATAAACTAATTAATTATTAAATAAGTAACACTCTCTCGGGGTTTGCAACATAAGTAGACACAAATTATATGATATAAATTGCACAATAGAAGGTGTAGGAAAGCTCTACTATTGCAACTTTCCTATATTTTACACAGAGTACTATAATTTTAACTTGGTAAATGGTATATATTATAATCCTCAGGATA
This sequence comes from Enhydra lutris kenyoni, assembly GCF_002288905.1. Lineage (NCBI taxonomy): Eukaryota > Metazoa > Chordata > Mammalia > Carnivora > Mustelidae > Enhydra > Enhydra lutris. The sequence goes on along the minus strand of NW_019154105.1, from coordinate 15,174,308 downwards.
AGGACATACATAGATAGATAAAATGGTACAAAGAAAAAGCCAAAAAGAAGTAAGTCTGGTATTGGTTTAAGAATAGACAGAGTGAGGCGGAGGAGTCAAGATGGCGGAGAAGTAGCAGCTGAGACTACTTCAGGTAGCGGGAGATCAGCTAGCTAGCTTATCTAAAGATTGCAAACACCTACAAATCCAATGGGAGATCGAAGAGAAGAAGAACAGCAACTCTACAAACAGAAAATCAACCACTTTCTGAAAGGTAGGACGGGCGGAGAAGTGAATCCAAAGCGACGGGAAGATAGACCGCGGGGGGAGGGGCCGGCTCCCGGCAAGCGGCAGAGCAACGGAGCACAAAATCGGGACTTTTAAAAGTCTGTTCCGCTGAGGGACATCGCTCCAGAGGCTTAACCAGGGTGAAGCCCACGCAGGGTCAGCGTGGCCTCAGGTCCCGCAGGGTCACAGAAGGATCGGGGGTGTCGGAGTGTCGCAGAGCTTACAGGTATTAGAACAGGGAAGCCGGCTACAGAGACAGAGCCGAGGAGTAAGCTCTAAGCTCGGGGTTACCTTGAACCGGTCGCAGGCTCGGTCAGCTCGGAGGGCGGCCGGAGGCCAGGGTGACGGGAGTAATTGGGCGCTGTTCTCTGAGGGCGCACTGAGGAGTGGGGCCCCGGGCTCTCGGCTCCTCCGGGCCGGAGACCGGGAGGCCGCCATCTTCATTGCCGCCCTCCGGAACTCTACGGAAAGCGCTCAGGGCACAAAAGCTCCCGAAAGCAAACCCGAGCGGATTACTCAGCCCGGCCCCTGGTAAGGGCGGTGCAACTCCAACCGGGGCAAAGACACTTGAGAATCACTACAACAGGCCCCTCCCCCAGAAGATCAACAAGAAGCCCAGCCAGGACCAATTTCACCTACCAAGGAGTGCAGTTTCAATACCAAGGAGAGCAGCGTAATTCCAAAGGAGGAGAAAGCAAAGCACGGAACTCATGGCTTTCTCCCCGTGATTGTTTAGCCTTGCAGTTAATTTAATTTTTTTTTTCAATTTATTTTTCTTCTTCTGCTAAATTTTTTTAACTTTTACCCTTTTCTTTTTTAACGTTTTTTAACTAGTTTATCTAATATATATATATTTTTTTCTTTTTTATATTTTTTTCTTTATTGGTTTTCTTTTTTAATTGTTTCTTTTTTTTTCTTTTTTCTTGTTTTTTTTTTTTTTTCCTTCTTTCTGAACCTCTTTTTATCCCCTTTCTCCCCCTAACGATTTGGGATCTCTTCTGATTTGGCTAAAGCATATTTTCCTGGGGTTGTTGCCACCCTTTTAGTATTTTACTTGCTCCTTCATCTACTCTTATCTGGACAAAATGACAAGGCAGAAAAATTCACCACAAAAAAAAGAACAAGAGGCAGTACCAAAGGCTAGGGACCTAATCAATACAGACATTGGTAATATGTCAGATCTAGAGTTCAGAATGACGATTCTCAAGGTTCTAGCTGGGCTCGAAAAAGGCATGGAAGATATTAGAGAAACCCTCTCGGGAGATATAAAAGCCCTTTCTGGAGAAATAAAAGAACTAAAATCTAACCAAGTTGAAATCAAAAAAGCTATTAATGAGGTGCAATCAAAAATGGAGGCTCTGACTGCTAGGATAAATGAGGCAGAAGAAAGAATTAGCGATATAGAAGACCAAATGACAGAGAACAAAGAAGCTGAGCAAAAGAGGGACAAACAGCTACTGGACCATGAGGGGAGAATTCGAGAGATAAGTGACACCATAAGACGAAACAACATTAGAATAATTGGGATTCCAGAAGAAGAGGAAACAGAGAGGGGAGCAGAAGGTATATTGGAGAGAATTATTGGAGAGAATTTTCCCAATATGACAAAGGGAACAAGCATCAAAATCCAGGAGATTCAGAGAACCCCCCTCAAGATCAATAAGAATAGGTCCACACCCCGTCACCTAATAGTAAAATTTACAAGTCTTAGTGACAAAGAGAAGATCCTGAAAGCAGCCTGGGAAAAGAAGTCTGTAACATACAATGGTAAAAATATTAGATTGGCAGCAGACTTATCCACAGAGACCTGGCAGGCCGGAAAGAGCTGGCATGATATATTCAGAGTACTAAACGAGAAAAACATGCAGCCAAGAATACTATATCCAGCTAGGCTATCATTGAAAATAGGAGGAGAGATTAAAAGCTTCCAGGACAAAAAAAACTGAAGGAGTTTGCAAACACCAAACCAGCTATACAGGAAATATTGAAAGGGGTCCTCTAAGCAAAGAGAGACCCTAAAAGTAGTAGATCAGAAAGGAACAGAGACAATATACAATAACAGTCACCTTACAGGCAATACAATGGCACTAAATTCATATCTCTCAATACTTACCCTGAATGTTAATGGGCTAAATGCCCTAATCAAAAGACACAGGGTATCAGAATGGATAAAAAAACAAAACCCATCTATATGTTGCCTACAAGAAACTCATCTTAAACCTGAAGACACCTCCAGATTTAAAGTGAGGGGGTGGAAAAGAATTTACCATGCTAATGGACATCAGAAAAAAGCAGGAGTGGCAATCCTTCTATCAGATCAATTAGATTTTAAGCCAAAGACTATAATAAGAGATGAGGAAGGACACTATATCATACTCAAAGGAACTGTCCAACAAGAAGATCTAACAATTTTAAATATCTATGCCCCTAACATGGGAGCAGCCAACTATATAAACCAATTAATAACAAAATCAAAGAAACACATCGACAATAATACAATAATCGTAGGGGACTTTAACACTCCCCTCACTGAAATGGACAGATCATCCAAACAAAAGATCAATAAGGAAATCAAGGCCTTAAATGACACACTGGACCAGATGGACATCACAGATATATTCAGAACATTTCATCCCAAAGCAACAGAATACACATTCTTCTCTAGTGCACATGGAACATTCTCCAGAATAGATCATATTCTCGGTCCTAAATCAGGTCTCAACCATTATCAAAAGATTGGAATCATTCCCTGCATATTTTCAGACCACAATGCTCTGAAGCTAGAACTCAATCACAAGAGGAAATTTGGAAAGAACCCAAATACATGGAGACTAAACAGCATCCTTCTAAAGAATGAATGGGTCAACCAGGAAATTAAAGAAGAGTTGAAAAAATTCATGGAAACAAATGATAATGAAAACACAACGGTTCAAAATCTGTGGGACACAACAAAGGCAGTCCTGAGAGGAAAATATATAGCGGTACAAGCCTTTCTCAAGAAACAAGAAAGGTCTCAAGTACACAACCTAACCCTACACCTAAAAGAGCTAGAGAAAGAACAAGAAAGAAACCCTAAACCCAGCAGGAGAAGAGAAATCATAAAGATCAGAGCAGAAATCAATGAAATAGAAACCAAAAAAACAATAGAACAAATCAACGAAACTAGGAGCTGGTTCTTTGAAAGAATTAATAAGATCGATAAACCCCTGGCCAGACTTATCAAAAAGAAAAGAGAAAGGACCCAAATAAATAAAATCATGAATGAAAGAGGAGAGATCACAACTAACACCAAAGAAATACAGACAATTATAAGAACATACTATGAGCAACTCTACGCCAATTAATTTGACAATCTGGAAGAAATGGATGCATTCCTAGAGACATATAAACTACCACAACTGAACCAGGAAGAAATAGAAAGCCTGAACAGACCCATAACCAGTAAGGAGATTGAAACAGTCATCAAAAATCTCCAAACAAACAAAAGCCCAGGGCCAGACGGCTTCCCGGGGGAATTCTACCAAACATTTAAAGAAGAACTAATTCTTATTCTCCTGAAACTGTTCCAAAAAATAGAAATGGAAGGAAAACTTCCAAACTCATTTTATGAGGCCAGCATCACCTTGATCCCCAAACCAGACAAGGATCCCATCAAAAAAGAGAACTACAGACCAATATCCTTGATGAACACAGATGCAAAAATTCTCGCCAAAATACTAGCCAATAGGATTCAACAGTACATTAAAAGGATTATTCACCACGACCAAGTGGGATTTATTCCAGGGCTGCAAGGTTGGTTCAACATCCGCAAATCAATCAATGTGATACAACACATTAATAAAAGAAAGAACAAGAACCATATGATACTCTCAATAGATCTGAAAAAGCATTTGACAAAGTACAGCATCCCTTCCTGATCAAAACTCTTCAAAGTGTAGGGATAGAGGGCACATACCTCAATATTATCAAAGCCATCTATGAAAACCCCACCGCAAATATCATTCTCAATGGAGAAAAACTGAAAGCTTTTCCACTAAGGTCAGGAACACGGCAGGGATGTCCGTTATCACCACTGCTATTCAACATAGTATTAGAAGTCCTAGCCTCAGCAATCAGACAACAAAAGGAAATTAAAGGCATCCTAATTGGCAAAGAAGAAGTCAAACTATCACTCTTCGCAGATGATATGATACTATATGTGGAAAACCCAAAAGACTCCACTCCAAAACTGCTAGAACTTGTACATGAATTCAGTAAAGTGTCAGGATATAAAATCAATGCCCAGAAATCAGTTGCATTTCTCTACACCAACAACAAGACAGAAGAAAGAGAAATTAAGGAGTCCATCCCATTTACAATTGCACCCAAAACTATAAGATACCTAGGAATAAATCTAATCAAAGAGACTAAGAATCTATACACAGAAAACTATAAAGTACTCATGAAAGAAATTGAGGAAGACACAAAGAAATGGAAAAATGTCCCATGCTCCTGGATTGGAAGAATAAATATTGTGAAAATGTCTATGCTACCTAAAGCAATCTACACATTTAATGCAATTCCTATCAAAGTACCATCCATTTTTTTCAAAGAAATGGAACAAATAATCCTAAAATTTATATGGAACCAGAAAAGACCTCGAATAGCCAAAGCAATATTGAAAAAGAAAGCCAAAGTTGGTGGCATCACAATTCCGGACTTCAAGCTCTATTACAAAGCTGTCATCATCAAGACAGCATGGTACTGGCACAAAAACAGACACATAGATCAATGGGACAGAATAGAGAGCCCAGAAATAGACCCTCAACTCTATGGTCAACTAATCTTCGACAAAGCAGGAAAGAATATCCAATGGAAAAAAGACAGCCTCTTCAACAAATGGTGTTGGGAAAATTGGACAGCCACATGCAGAAAAATGAAATTGGATCATTTCCTTACACCACACACGAAAATAGACTCAAAATGGATGAAGGACCTCAATGTGAGAAAGGAATCCATCAAAATCCTTGAGGAGAACACAGGCAGCAACCTCTTCGACCTCAGCCGCAGCAACATCTTCCTAGGAACATCGCCAAAGGCAAGGGAAGCAAGGGCAAAAATGAACTATTGGGATTTCATCAAGATCAAAAGCTTTTGCACAGCAAAGGAAACAGTCAACAAAACCAAAAGACAACTGACAGAATGGGAGAAGATATTTGCAAATGACATATCAGATAAAGGGCTAGTGTCCAAAATCTATAAAGAACTTAGCAAACTCAACACCCAAAGAACAAATAATCCAATCAAGAAATGGGCAGAGGACATGAACAGACATTTCTGCAAAGAAGACATCCAGATGGCCAACAGACACATGAAAAAGTGCTCCACATCACTCGGCATCAGGGAAATACAAATCAAAACCACAATGAGATACCACCTCACACCAGTCAGAATGGCTAAAATTAACAAGTCAGGAAATGACAGATGCTGGCGAGGATGCGGAGAAAGGGGAACCCTCCTACACTGTTGGTGGGAATGCAAGCTGGTGCAACCACTCTGGAAAACAGCATGGAGGTTCCTCAAAATGTTGAAAATAGAACTACCCTATGACCCAGCAATTGCACTGCTGGGTATTTACCCTAAAGATACAAACGTAGTGATCCGAAGGGGCACGTGCACCCGAATGTTTATAGCAGCAATGTCTACAATAGCCAAACTATGGAAAGAACCTAGATGTCCATCAACAGACGAATGGATAAAGAAGATGTGGTATATATACACAATGGAATACTATGCAGCCATCAAAAGAAATGAAATCTTGCCATTTGCGACGACGTGGATGGAACTAGAGGGTATCATGCTTAGCGAAATAAGTCAATTGGAGAAAGACAACTATCATATGATCTCCCTGATATGAGGGAGAGGAGATGCAACATGGGGGGTTAAGGGGGTAGGAGAAGAGTAAATGAAACAAGATGGGATTGGGAGGGAGACAAACCATAAGTGACTCTTAATCTCACAAAACAAACTGAGGGTTAATGGGGGAGGGGGGTTGGGGGGGTGGGATTATGGACACTGGGGAGGGTATGTGCTATGGTGAGTGCTGTGAAGTGTGTAAACCTGGCGATTCACAGACCTGTACCCCTGCGGATAAAAATATATGTTTATAAAAAATAAAATTTAAAAAATAAATAAATAAATAAATAAAAAAACATCAGGAGAAAAAAAAAAAAAAAGAATAGACAGAGTGAGGCCAACAATGGTGATTGGAGAAACTAGAAATACACCCACACTGATATGGATCTTTTAAACTGGTCTCTTCTTATGCATATGAAGTGAAAAGCAACTATAAACTTGACACAATACACAGAAATTAATTCAAGGTGGATAATAGCCCTAACTGTAAAAACTAAAACAATAAAGCATTTAGAGTAAATCCAAGAATACAAGAAGTACAAGAATGTATAAGAATATCTTCCTGACTTATACCATTAGTCATTAGAGAAATATAAACTGAAACCACAATAAAATACCTGTAGACATCTACTAGAGAGGATAAATGTATACAGGCTGACAACACTCAGATGTCAGTGATGATGTAGAGCCACCAGAACTCTTACATCCATTGCTGATGGGAATATAAACATTATAATTTGGAAATAAAGGTTTGGAATTTCTTGCAAAGTAAAAATTTGATCCAGGAATCCCATTTCCAGGTAATAAAAAATATATCATTTGTCCACAAATGATTCTGTTCCCAAATATTCACAGCAGTTTCCTAACTCTTTATATAACTATATTTTTATATAACTTTATATAACTTTATATAACTATAGCTCAAAACTATAAGTAACCCAAATGCTGATCATCAGGAAAATGGACAAATGATGTGTGGTATATTCATATCATGGGTCAATATTATGCCAAAAAAACCCAACAACAAATTATTGACAGACACAACAACATGGATGGAATGCATAGACATTATGGTGAACCAAAGTTTCTGCACACGTAATAGTACATATATATGATTCAATACATAATGAGGTTCTAGAACAGGCAAAACTAACTTACAGTGGAAAAAAATGGTGGTCTCTGTGTTCAATGGTGATTGATAAGTAAAGAACATGAGAAAATATCTGGACTGATGAAAATATTATGTATCTTTTTTTATTATTAAAGATTTTATTTATTTACTTGAGAGAGAGAGACAGATAACAAAGAGAGCATGAGCAGGGAGAAAAGAGAGAAGCAGGCTTTCCTCCAAGCAGGGACCTGGGATCAGGACCTGAAGTGATGGCAGACGCTTAACTGACTGAGCCACCCAGGTGCCCTGAATATATCCTGTATCTTTATTGGAAATGTGGATCATATGTACCCATTTATCAAAATTGTATATTTCATACTGTGCACTTCAATTTATGCAAATGATATGTGAAAAATTGAATGATAGTGTAAGGGGTAGTTGAAGACAGACTAAGCAAGGATATTTAATCAGAAATACTGATGTTTTTTGGAGCCTTATAATGGATGCATGAGGATTCATTTTATTAGATTTGAAACTGTCCATGTTAAAATGTTTAAAAGGATTAAGGTATATGGGTTACATAATGGAGAGCACAAATATTTGTGTGGGGGCATGGGAAGCAGTAATAATTATTGCAGAAAATCAAGGCTAAGAAAAAGAGCTTTATAGAGAATAAAACTGGAAAATCTTAAGAAAAAAGACCATACAAGATTATTAGTTTTTTGGGTTTTTTTTTTTTTTTTTGTATAAAATGCTAAGCAGCAGGAGCATCAATGTGTAAGAAGGCAAAGAGATTTATGTATTACAGAGACTCATAATACAAATACAGGTTTGTATTTTTGTTCTTCTTTATTAGCTTTGTTACTTTGTGCAAAGCAATTAACCTTTCTGAGCTTCAGTTTATTCAACTCTAAAATGAGATTAATTATCTAACTCAAAAGGTGGCAATGAGAATATGGCAAGCCTAACATATTATAAGCATTTAGAACACTGCATGAAGTTTAGTACATATTAAAGGAAATTTGTTTTTCTCAGTTTGCAGCCCACCTTTTATTATCATCCTAGTTTCCTTAAAGAAGCTGTAAGAAATTAGGATTTACATTATTTGAATTAATACATATATACTACTAGTCTTGGGAAATAAGGGTCAAGGATAAAAAAGAGTAATATGGTGGAAAGAACCTCAGATTTAGAGTTAGACTGGGGCTGCCTTAGTTACTACTAACTGTGCCGCTTTAGGTAAAACTTCTATTGTGAAATGAATATAATAACTAAGTTGCAAGATTAAATGAAATATTTTGATAAGATTCATTGAACAATGTTGTTTTGTATATATTTGTCACTAAAAAATGTGAAGTTACTTTTAGTATTAGCATCAAATAAGGGCTACAGAAAGGCTTATTTTATTGTTCAATTACTTTGATCTATTCAAAGTCTAGTTTAGAAGTGAAGTTTTATAGACTAACTGGTCTGTGTGAAGAATTTTCAGTTGAGAAACTGAGTCTTAGAGTTTAGTGAGAACCAATGATACATATTTGTAATTTTGAAAAGAAGGCTCTTTCCTTCACTAATATGTAGGACAAAATATCCTTTCTGTCAGTTCTTGAGACACTAAATCTGAATAGATTTAGATAGAATAGATCATTTTGCAAGCACAGTGGGTCACATAGTTTAACTACAGCAAAAGCAGCAAAGTTACCTGTAATTTAAGATTCATATGATCAAGCATATTTAGCAGAACTGGAGACTGAGAGTGAAGAAATTTGTCCTGATGCTGAAGGTTGTAATTCTCCAAAGTTGAGTAATGTTATCAAAATGATACATAGATGGCTTTTGAACTATCAGTTAGGATTAAGTTGAGAAGAAATCTTAAATTTATGAGAAAAATATTATTGTAGCACATGTGTCATTTGTTGATATGTCTTCAACATCTTAAAAAATAACTTTCATTTTTACCTTTTGTAATAAATATACAGCAGTCCTGGATTTCTGATTCAGCTATAACTTTGCAGGACTAAATAAAAACTCTAATGTCTGAGTGATTTTTGGCTTATCTATTCCTTTTTCTTTAAGATTTTATTTATTTATTTGAGAGAGGAAATACGGAGAGAGCACAGAGGGAGAGGGAGAAGCAGACTCCCTGCTGAGCAGAGAGCCTGACTCAGGGCTTGACCCCAGAACCCTGAGATGATGACCTGAGCCAAAGGCAGATACTTAACCAACTGAGTTATCCCGGAGCCCCACTGGCTTACCTATTCTTAAAAATATAGTACGTACTTTTCAAAACATGAAAAACATTACCATAACATAAATTACAAAGATTCAATTGACCTTTATTAAATTTCTTTGAGAATGTCTGTCAGCTTTCTAGTGAGATGGGACTCCACAAAATAATGAATAAGTCATTTAAAGAATTAGCAAATATAACAACACAACCATTGCGAAACAGAAGACTCACCTGTAGTATGAAAGAGAGTAAGTAGATTTTAAACTTCTTTGTGGTCATAAGAAAAAGAGGCAATATAACTCATCTTACAGTTTCCATAAAGACACGCAAACATGTACCACACACAACACAGTACAAGCAAAATACTACTATCATTAAAAAACGCAATTGAATTTTTTATGTTGTACATTATCAGAACTAGAAGTAGAATGGGGGTGATGTAATAGTTATTTTCTGTAAATTTTAATTCAGTTAAAATGAATTAATCCTTAATAATTTTCTTTAATGTAATTTCAGACACTCATTACTTACTCTTAGCTCTAAGGAACTGGTTTATTCACCCTCCTAAAAATACTATGAACTGTCTTTTTCAAGTCCTTGACTTTTTTGCTAATGTTTCAGTTAATGAAGACCTGGTATTAGGTCTTGATTTGGAGGATCTAAATATGAAAAGATATCATCTATAAGCTCTTATTGCTTACAATTTAAGACAATTAACTAAAAATGTCCACATAAAGAATTCTTTCAAACATTTATGGAAGAAATAAAACTAACCTTTCATAAAATATTGAGGAAGAAGAACTACTTTCTAACTCATTCTATGAGGCCAGTTTTATCCTGACATGAAGGACGAAGATATAACAGGAAGGAAAGAAGGAGGGAAGGAATGAAGGAAGGAAGGAGAGAAAGAGAGGAAGAAAGAGAGAGAGAAAAAGAGAAAGAGAGAAAGAAAAAGAAAAGGGAACCAGGCTAATGTTTTTCTTGAATATAGACATGAAAGCCCTTAACACAATAATAGTATATCATATCTCATGATATGTTAAAAAAAAAAAAAAGTTCTCAACCATTACCAAGTCAGATTTGTTCTAGGAATGGAAGGATGTTTTAATTTTTGAATATCACTTAATGTGATACACCATGTGATTTCCTCAGTAGGCTCAGGAAAAACATTTGACAAAATCCAAAAGAATAGGAATAGAAAGGAATTTCATCAACATCATAAAATGTATGTAAAACCTATAGCCAATATCACACTCAGTGGTGAAAAACTGCTTTCCTTATAAGACCTGAAAAAAGAGTAAGATGTCTGCTCTTACTACTTTTCAACATTGTATAAGAAGACCTTATAATCATTAAACTGTACACTCATAGCCAGTCAAATTCATGGCATATAAATTTTACCTCAAAAAAACCCTGAAATGTTTAAGACAAGGAAGGAAATCAATTACCCCTTTATTTTATTTTATTTATAATCTCCTGTAGAGTTAAAGAGATGTACAACATAACTTTTTTCAATATTTGTTGGATATATCATAAAATGACTAAAATGACTAAAAGTGCAGGAACTGAAACTTCACATAAAATTTAAAAAAAAATTTTAAATTTAAATTTAAATTTTAATTAAATTTAAATTTTAATTTTAAAAAATTTTAAAAATAGAAGTTCAAATTATCTTGCTCAGTTGAAGATGTAAGCATGTTAATTGTTCATTATTGGAAATATTAATTAAAATACACTCTATTTTTGGTCAAAATTATCTGGCTCTCCCACAGGCGATAAGCTTATACCAATAAGTCAACATATTCAAACCACAAACTAAATTAATTTCATATATATAATATACACATATATATATATTTCATATATATATTTCATATACATATATATGAGAACTTTCATTTAAAACACAGTATGAAATATCTAGCTAGATAAAAATAAATGCATAGTCTGATAAAATTGATTTTAAAATATAGCTATACATTTTAGAATCTTCTATTGTAATCATTTATACATAGCTAATGATATATTTACCACTTAATCAATGGTTAATATAGACTGCTTTAGGAAGAAGATATCTATCTATCTATCTATCTATCTATGGACAATCAAATGGTAACCACAAATCAAAAATGAGTAATAGGTATGCAAAAAATAAAGAGAAAGGAATCCAAGTATACCACTCAAGAAAGCCAACTAACTGTGAGAGAAGAGAGCAAGAGAAGGAAGGAATACAGAAAAACTAAAACAAACAAACAAACAAACAACAAAAAACAAACCACAAAACAAGTAATAAAATGGCAATAACTACATACCTGTCAATAATTACTTTGAGTGTAAATGGACAAAACGTTCTAATCAAAAGACAGAGCGACAAAATGGATAAAAAAGCAAGACCCACCTATATGCTCTCTACAAGAGACTCATTTCAGACCTGAAGATATGTGCAGACTGAGTGTAATGGATAGAAAAGCATTTACCATGCAAATGGATGTGAAAAGAAAGCTGAGGTAGCAATTCTTAAACTGGACAAAACAGACTTTAAAACAAAGACTATAGGGGTGGCTGGGTGGCTCAGTCAGTTAAGCATCTGCCTTTGGCTAAGGTCATGATCCCATTATTCTGGGATTGAGCCCCATATCAGGCTCCCTACTTAGCAGGGAGCCTGCTTCTCCCCCTCTCCTGCTTGTGTTCTCTCTCTCTCACTCTTTCAAAGAAATAAATAAAATCTAAAAAAAAAAAAAATCAAAAACTGTACCAAGAGATGAAGAAGAACATTATAAAATCATAAAGTAAATAATCAGTAAGAAGTTATAACAATTATAAATATTTATGGATACAGCATGGGAATACACAAATATAAAGCAGTTAGTAACAAATATAAAGGAAATAATTGATAGTAATACAACAATGGTAGAGGATCTTAACACTCCACTTATATCAATGGACAGATTATCCAAACAGAAAATCAACAGGGAAATAGTGGTTTGGAATGACACGTTGAACCAGATGGATTTAACAGATATATTCAGAACATTCCATCCTAAAATGATAGAATACACATTCTTTTCATGTATACATGAAACATTCTCCAGAACAGATCATTTGGTAGGCCACAAAATAAATCTCAATAATTTCAAAAAGAAATCACACATCTTTTCTGACCATGATATGAAACTAGAACTCAATCACAAGAAGAAAATCTTGAAAGAGCACAAATACATGGAGGTCAATATCATGCTACTAAATAATGAGTGGGTCAACCAAGAAATCAAAGAAGAAATAAAAAACTACATGGAAACAAATGAAAATGAAAACACAATAGTGCAAAATCAATGGCATGCAGCAAAGGCAGTTCTAAGAGGGAAGCTTATAGCAATACAACCCTATCTCAAGAAGAAACAAACAAAAAACACCCACACAAAACAAAACAAAACACTCAAATAAACAACCTACTCTTACAGCTAAAGGAGCTAGAAAAAGAGCATGCAGGATCAAAAGGAAGGAAATAATAAATATTAAAGCAGAAATAAATGAAATAGAAACTTAAACACACACACACACACACACACACACACACACAAGAACAGATCAATGAAACAAAAAGGATCAACAAAACTGATAAAACTTTAGCCAGACTCATAAGAGACAGAACTAAAAACAAACACCAAAATAAAACAAACAAAAACAGGAAAGACAGAGGAGAAATATCAACCAATACCATAGAAATGCAAAGGATTATAAGAAAATATAAAAAATTATATGCCAACAAATGCACAACCTGGAAGAAATGGATAAATAGCTAGAAATATTTAACTTGCCAAAACTGAATCAAGAAGAAATAGAAAATTTGAATAGACTGGTTACAAGCAATGAAATTGAATGAATTGATTACTGAATCAAAAAATGCCCAATTAACAAAATTTCAGGATCAGACAGTGTCCAGCTAAATTCTACCAAACATTTAAAGAAGAGTTAACAACCTACTCTTCTTAAACTTTTCCAAAAAATAGAAGAGGAGGGAAATCTTCCAAATCTATTCTATGAGGCTATCATTATGCTGATACCAAAACCCGATAAAAGTACTACAATATCTCTGATGAACATAGGTATAAAAGTCTTCAACAAAATACTAGCAACCCTAATCCAAAAATACATTAAAAAAATCATTCAGCATGATCAAGTGTAATTTATTCATATGATTCTAAGGGTGGTTCAATATTTGCAAAGCAATCAATGTGATACATCACATCAATAAGAGAAAGGATAAAAACAATATGATCTTTTAAAAAAATATTTTACTTATTTATTTGATATATATAGAGTGAGTACTGTAGGCAGAGTGGTAGGCAGAGGGAGAGGTAGAATCAGGCTCCTCACTGAGCAGGGAGCCCAATGTGGGGCTGGATCCCACGACCCTGGGATCATGACCTGAGCTGAAGGCAGACATCCAACTGACTGAGCCACGCAAGCACCCCGTACTTTCTTTTCAATTGATGCAAACAAACATTTGATAAGTATGACATCCATTAATGATAAAAACCCTCAACAAACTAGGTTTAGAGGGAACATACTTCATAATAAAGGCCATATATGAAACGCCCACAGCTATCATACTCAATGATGAAAAACAGAATTTTTCCCTGAGCTCAAGATCAAGACAAGTATGTCCATTCTCACCACTTCTATCCAAAATAGTACTGTAAGTCCTAGCCACAGCAATCAAACAAGAAGAAGGAATAAGTGGTATCCAAATTGATAAATAATAACATTCAATATTTGCAGATGCCATGATACTATGTTAGAAAACCTGAAAGACTCCACCCAAAAGCTGCTAGAACTGATAAATGAGTTCAGTAAGGTCAGGGGTACAAAATCAATGTACAGAAATCCATTGCATTTCTTTACACTAATAATGAAGCAGTAGAAAGAGAAATTAAGAAAACAATCCCATTTATACTACAAAAGAATATGGTACTAGCACAAAAATGGACACATAGATCAATAGAACAGAATAGAGAGCCAAGAAAAAAGAATCCACAATCACATCGCCAATTAGTCTTCAACAAAGGAAGCACGAATATCCATTGGGAAAAAGACAGTCTCTTTAACAAATGGTGTTGGGAAAACTGAGCAGCAACATTAAGAAGAATGAAACTCAACCACTCTCTCTCTCTCTTTTTCTTTTTTTAAAGATTTTATTTATTTATTTGACAGACAGAGATCACAAGTAGGCAGAGAGGCAGGCAGAGAGGAAGAGAGGAGGAGAGGAGGAGAGGAGGAAGCAGGCTTGCCGCTGAGCAGAGAGCCCGATGTGGAGCTCGATCCCAGGACGCTGGGATCATGACCTGAGCCGAAGGCAGAGGCTTTAACCCACTGAGCCACCCAGGTGCTCCTCAACCACTCTCTTAAACCATACAAAAAAGTAAACTCAAAATGGATTAAGGACTTAAATGTGAGACTTGAAACTATAAAAATCCTAGAAGACAGCACAGGCAGTAATTTCTCTGGCATTGGTCATAGCAACATTTTTCTAGATACATCTCCTGAGGCAAGGGACACAAAAGCAAAAATAAAGTACCGGGAGTTCATCAATAAAAAGCTTCTGCACAACAAAAGAAACAATAAGACTAAAAGGCAATTGAACCTACTGAATAGAAGATATGTGAAAATGATATATACAACAAAGGGTTAGTATCCAAAATATATAAAGAACTTATACAACTTAACACACACATACACACAAAAAAAAAAAAAAAACAAAAAATCAATTAAGAAATGGGCCTAACACATGAACAGAAATTTCTCTAAGGAAGACATACAGATGGGGGTGCCTGCATGACTCGGTCATTAAGCATCTGCCTTAGGCTTAGGTCATGATCGCTGGATCCTAGTATGAGCCCCTCATCAGGCTCCCTGCTCAGCAGGAAGCCTGCTTCTCCCTCTCCCTCTGACCCTGCTTGTCTTCCCTCTCTTACGGTGCTCTCTCTGTCAAATAAATAAATAAAATCTTTAAGAGAAGAAGAAGAAGGAGAAGAGGAAGAAGAAGACGACGACGACGACATACAGACGGCCAACAGACACATGAAAAGATGCTCAACATCACTCATCATCAGTGAAATGAAGACCAAAACCACAACAAGATATCACATCACACTTGTCAGGATAGCAAAACTCA
Organism: Enhydra lutris kenyoni; assembly: GCF_002288905.1. Taxonomy (NCBI): domain Eukaryota; kingdom Metazoa; phylum Chordata; class Mammalia; order Carnivora; family Mustelidae; genus Enhydra; species Enhydra lutris. The sequence goes on along the minus strand of NW_019154105.1, from coordinate 15,158,633 downwards.
AAACCACAAGAAAGAACAAGTGTTGGTGAGGATGTGGAGAAAAAGGAACCCTCTTGCGCTGTTGGTGGGAATGCAAACTGGTGCAGCCACTGCAGAAAACAGTTTGGAAGTTCCTCAAAAAATTAAAAAATAGAACTACTGTACAGTCCAGTAACTCCACTACAGGTATTTACCCAAAGAATACTAATTCAAAGGGACACATGCATCCCTATGTTTATTGCAGCATTACCTACCAAAGCCAAATTATGGAAGCAGCCCATGGGTCCATTGGTAGATGAATGGATAAAGAAGTGGCATTTATATGCAATGGAATACTAAACAACCTTTGAAAAGAATGACATCCTGCCATTCGCAACAATATGGATGATCTAGAGAATATAATGCTAAGCAAAGTCAGTCAGTCAAACACCATATGCTTTCATTCATATGTAGAATTTAAGAATCAAAACAAATAAGCAAAGGAAAAAAAAAGACACACCAAAACATAGACTCTTAACTACAGAGAACAAACTGATGGTTACCAGAGGAGAGGTGGTTGGGAAATGGGTACAGTAGGTGAAGGGGATTAAAGACTACACTTATCTTGATGCATCCTGAGAAAGGTACAGAATTGTTGAATCACTATATTGTACACCTGAAACTAACATAACAATGTATGTTAACTATATTGAATTCAAAAACATCTACACGTTAAAAAACAACACATTTCCATTCCTTTGGATCTCGGTTTCTTCAACAGTGACTTCTGTAGCTCTACAATTTATGACTTCAAAATGGGTGTAGTACTAAAGGAATTAAAAGGGATTCCTGGTTTTTAAGCCATTAAAAATCAGTCTAGAAAATTGGGTTTCTACCAGCATGTGAACTTTTGGCATACACATACCATCCAGGGAAGAACATTATTGGGTTGTTTGTGCCATTCATAACGAAGTGGCCCTCTCAGGAAACATATCCCCTTCCTATGGCATTACATGTATAGGGCCCTAGCAACTGTACTAGTAAATAACACAGATGATTTTATGACCTGACCAAGAATAATTGAATCTAGTGTATGCACCTGGACCAAATCAGAACAATCAGATTTTCTTCTGTACTTATTGTGTCTGATAAACCTCTTCTGTGCAAATGGACCTATAACATGTATATCTGAAATCCTGGATTATCATTTATTACTATGTAGGCTGGAAAGCAGAGAAGAGGGAGAGAGGAGAAGGGAGAGGGGAAGGGGTGGAGGAAAGGAGGGAGAAAAATTCATCTTTTAAACCACAAAGAATCTGTAACATTTTAAAAATCCACATTTTCTAGAAGGTGAGGTCAAAAGTTGAGTGTTGGGGGCACCTGGGTGGCTCAGTGGGTTAAAGCCTCTGCCTTCAGCTCAGGTCGTGATCCCAGGGTCCTGGGATCGAGCCCCGTATCAGGCTCTCTGCTCAGTGGGGAGCCTGCTTCCTCCTCACTCTCTCTCTCTGCCTGCCCCTCCCCCCACTTTTTAATCTCTCCTCTCCTGTAAAATAAATAAAATCTTAAAAAAAAAAAAAAAAAAGTTGAGTGTTGGAGTGGCCAGTCTACTTATTAAATTCCTTCTCTCTCTCTCTCTCTCTTTTTTTTTGCTTTTTAAAAAAATTTTTTATCTGTAATTTTGTAATACCAAAAAATTTGGTATTTTCAACCAAATTATGCAGAAAGGCATAATTTGGTTGAAAATACCAATAGTACATATGACACAATTTCAGGAAATCACTGACATCTTGTATTTTAGCCAATGATCTATAAATAGTAATCATTAACCTGAAGTAGCCAATTCTCTCAATATAAGTAATTCAAATGCATTTAATAAAATGACTACAACAAAAAATTATAAATCCTTGATATGTGTTATGTTCTATTGTAAGGACATTACAAACAATATAATTGTTCCAAGGACATTTCAAATTTGTGTAATCCTTACAATAATCCTGTGAGATAGGTACCATCATCTATCCCCATTTTTTCAGATGAAGAAACTGAGGCACAGTGGTTGACTAACTTGCTCAAGGCCAACCAGAACTAAGCAGAGTTACTTTCACAAAGCCTACCATGATCGGAACCGTTATTCCATACCTAATATCCAATGAAAGAATAAATCTCTCAATGATTTCTCAACCCAACCCTACTGTCTATAGTTTTCTCAGGCACTATACAGTATTGATCATCCCTTTTGTTTTCTTTGTCTGACACTTTTCCAAATTCACTAGCTCATTTTTAAGGCCACTTAAGTGTATTAAAGTTTTCCAAATCTTAAAACAAAATATATAATTGGCTCTATTTCACTTATTCTTATAACTAAGCAACTTTCACATTCTCTCCATTCTCTTTTTAAAGGTAAACAAGAGAATTGACTACAATTACTAACTGTATTCCTTTAGGACAGAGAATAGAATCCTGTTCCAAACTGCAAATGTAGTTGCAACGCCTCTGAAAGATTTTACTTCTAAGTTCATTATTGCCCTTTTGTCACTGAACATGATAAGATTTTTATGAATCTTCTTTATCTGGGCATTTCAGTAGTTTTTAGCACAGGTAAAGGTTTTTGTTCTCTTGGCTAAACTGGTTTCCTGTCTACCTTTTTTTTCCCCTTGTCTACTTAACAACTACTTTTCTGCCACCTTTGCTGGCTTATGACTCTAAAATGAGCTTGTAAATTGCAGAGTTATGTGCATTTTTTGGCATGACATTTGTTGAACTTAATTGCCATTTAAAAATATTTTTTAAATGACACTGGTTTGGCAGTAAAACAAAATGAATATTGTGAATGCAGAAATGCATGTGAATAGCAATGTGGCATGAATTTGATAGTACAGCAAGTATAAGTCAGTGGAGGACTCACTCCATCTCCACATTTACTTGCAAAGTAACAATGAATTTCTTTATGATGTCTGAAAAAGAAAGATACTAACAATAGATGAAGATGAGTTATATTTTGTGACTGAATTCTATGCACAGAAATTGCCTTTCACATGCTAAGCTGGAAATTACTGGCACCAAAATTGTAGAATGGAGTTCAGTGACTTGGAAGAAAATTTTGGAAGCAAAAAATAGAGTCCATTGTAAGAAATCTTAGAGCATTTACATTCCTGATAACACAGAGAATGACTCTGTGTGTGTGTGCACATGTGTGTGTGTGTGATGACATCAATACCCCCAAGGGGAGGCTGATTGTGAATAGAAAACATTTTTAGGAAAACATTATCCAGCTGATTTCACTTGTACTCACTTCTTTATGTATGACCAAAAGTGGTTATATAATAAAATCTAAGGAAATCTTCAAAAATGTAAAAAAATCTAAATAATAAAAAAGCATTGCACTGTAGTTTATTGGTGTTTTTTTCCTAGTCATAGGAACAAAATAGTATGTTTTACAATTGATAGTATTTTTAGATTTGATGAACTACAATATCATACTATATATAATGTGTGTGATTATTTGATTTACTCTTCATCTTCTAGAATAGAATAGAACCTTCTAGAGTATGTTATTTACTCTCCATCTTCTCCATCTCTAGAATATAGGGTCCATGAGGATATGGACTCTGTTGTTTACCATTCTATCCCAGAGTCTGTAACAATGCTTGACACATAAAGTGGGTGAACTTCCTGTCATTTAAAAATATAAATAAAGATGGGTTTTTATTTGTTGGTGTCCTAAGGTTCCTGTGGACCAGAGAGGACTCTGACTTTGGCACAGTATGTGTCTTTTGGTATTGTTCTCTGTGAACATTTCAAATCCGATGTACAATGACATAAAAAGGGACTCTAAAGTGGGAGCTCTTGAAGCTCACCTTCCTGAGTTTAAATTACATCTTCAGGCAATTCTTCTGACATTATTTACTCTCACAATCCCTCAAGCACTTCTAAATTTGCATTGTCTCTTCATTGTTCAGTTTGGTTTTGCAATTTTTTTTTTTTTTTTGGCTTTCTTGAGATAGTTAAAGTGTTTTCTCACTTACCTCTAGGGAACAATTAATGTCATCTTATTGTAGTATTTATACCCCTATTAATTCTGTTCTACCTGCTTAATCTTTTTGGCTGTATTCTGTCCTCTACATATATATATATTTCTTTCCAGGATGTCAGCACCACAAATATTAGAGACATTAAAATTATATCTGATTGGATTCTGGATTGCTACTATAAGATAGTTTGGTCTGGCTCTATAATTATCACCGTGAAATCATGTTAATGATATATTACATAGCACAAACTTGTTAAGTTTAAAATCAGAAGTCATGATCATCACATGCATAAAAATCAGTTAACTTCCAAATATTACAGAACAGTCATATAGAAATCAGCAATGTTACACTAACTCTACCTTCACCTTGTCTCCCTAAGTTTTACCAGCCTGTGAGCAGATGAGAAATTACACTGGCAGCCTATCCCTAGAGCAGATGGAAGAACGTTAGTGCTCAACAAAAGCCCCTCCCTGGTATTTTAGAGAGTGTTTCTCATTTTCTTGCAAACAAGTCTGCTCCCACCAACTGCCACCACCACCACTGCTGTCTCCCTCTGGGCATTGGCACTAATCTACTCATCTTTACATTCTCCATTTGGGCCACTATGAAATGTATTGTTGCTTTACTGGGTACCAAAATCTCTTGCCATGAGGTATGGTCACTCTGCCAAATGCCTGTGCTTATGTACGAAAGTCTGAGTGCCAAATGAACTGGGTGGTTTGGAGGAAACTGGGAGAGAACACTGTGCAATCCTCTGAGTTACACTGTGTCAGGATGGGCTCAAAGCCCTGCTATAAATATTTAAGTCAAATGGCTTTTAACCTTTTAACTTATTATCTGTGTCTTCATAGATCTCTAAGGCACTGGGATGGGGGACACACTGAAACAATTAATATTTCAGAATCACTAGCTCCTTAATGAAAAATCTGGCCATAGTAAGTAGGTCTAACTCCCTATGGCAGCTACTTTTTTTGCTAAAGATGGAGTGTCCTAGAAGGCTCCTCAGCCACTTCTCTTAAGTCTGCCCCAATTGTTCCTAGAATATCTTTACTGCTTTGACTCAAACTTGACTCCTGCTTAGAACTTAATATTACAACATGAAAAATGCACAGTGCTAGCTGACTAGGTGATACAAAAATATTTTATCTCTCTCTTTTTTTTTTTAAGATTTTATTTATTTATTTGACACGAGTAGGCAGAAAGGCGGTGGGGGGTGGTGGGAAGCAAGCTCCCTGCCCAGCAGAGAGCCCGATGCGGGGCTCAAGGTGGGGCTCCATCCCAGGACCCGGGGATCATGACCTGAGCTGAAGGCAGAGGTTTTAACCCACTGAGCCATCCAGGTGCCCCTCTGTTCTTTTGTTTTTTGTTTTGTTCTGTTTTTTGCTTATATTCTAATTGGACAAAATGATCTTAAAACCAATTTTGAAGGAATTTTAAAATGTCAACTTTGTACATCATTTATGTTTTCCTTTTTACCAGGGAAGATGGTTTTCCTTTGACCTGATGCTGGTTTTAGCCTTGAAATTCCTTTAGTTAAAAGTGCTTGCTGTATCTAATAGTGTCATTCCACAGTGATTAAGACTGACACAGGCTCCCGTTTTGGGCACAGGCTTGTTTGCAGCTGCTCCCAAGTTCAAATGACAGTTCTCGCACACGGATTCTTAATGTGGCTTTAGACCAGTCTCCCTCCCTGTACTGAGCTCTACCCGTCAAACTGGGCTAAGGCGCTTCTGAGAATTCACATTTTGTTCAGGGTTAGAAGCAGTAGAGCAGGATGAACACGTTCAACACCACCATCTCTTTGTTCTGTGAAATGGTGGGCTTTTTTGGGGGCTAAAACAAACACAGCCAAGCTCAACCAGGAGAAATATCCCTTACCTATTTTACCTATAATGCCTTTGGTACTCCGCGCTAAGCAAGTTCATGTAGCTAGGCACAGTCCGACATCTAGCAGTCAGAAGGGAAATAATCCCTGCCTCTTATGTGGAAGAGACTCTTTATCATCCTTTCCAGATAAATCATCAATTTATTAATAATTTATTAATAAATCATTAATTTATTAATATTAAGTGGACCATCTGTCTCTTTAGAACAATGTATAATTTTTTCTACTATTATTTGACATGAAAGAACGTTAAGGACGAGATTTGCTCTGTGAGAAATAGTACCAGAATGAAATTATACAGTGTTGGCAATTAACTCTATGTGCCTATATAGAATGCTTAGAGAGCCTCTGATACATTAAAGATATTTAATTCATTTTATTTTCCCAAGGATGACCGAGAATAAACAATATTGAAGGAGAAGAAAAAAGTTGGAGGACAGAGAATACATGACTTCAAAACTTACTTATAAAGCTGCAGGAATTAAGACAGTGTGGTATTGGTGAAAGAATAGAAAAATAAATCAGTGGAACAGAACAGAGAGCTCAGAAACAGACCCACATAGATACAATCAACCGATCTTTGATGAATGAGCAAAGACAATATAGTGGAACAAAGATAGTTTTTTACAACAAATGGTGCTAGAACAACTGGACATCCACAAGCAAACAAATGAATCTAGACACACACTTTCACCCTTCACCAAAATTACTTAAAATAAATCACTGACCTAAATGTAAAACACAACACTATGAAACTCCTCGAAGATAAAATAGGAGAAAACCTGGATGGAATTGGTTATGGCAATGACTTTTTAGATATACCACCAAAGGCACGATTCATTAAAAATTTTGATAAGCTAAAATTCATTAAAATTAAAAATTTCTGCTTTGTGAAAGATAATGTCAAAAGAATAAGAAAAGCCACAGACTGAAAACAAATGTTAAAAAAAAATCTGATAAAGAATTATTATCCAAAATATAAAAAAACCTCTTAAAACCCAATAATAATAAACAACCTGACTAAAAAAAATAAAGGGGTTAAAGATCTTAACAGACACCTCATTTAAGAAGACATACAGAAAGCAAGAATATGAAAAGATGTATCATATATCACCAGGGAAATGAAAATTAAAACAATGTCATACCACTACATACCTATTAGAATAGCCAAACTTCAAAACACTGACAACACTAAATGCTGAAGAGGATGTAGATGACAGGAACTCTCATTCATTGCCAGTGAGAACAGAAAATGGTTTAGCTACATTGTAGGAGACTTTGGTGGTTTCTTAAAAAATTAAATACACACTTACCATACAATCCAGTAATCACATTCTTTGGTATTTAAATAAATTGAAAACCCATGTCCACACAAAAACCATGACATGAGTATTTATACTAACTTTATTCATAATTACCACAATTTGGAAGCAATCAAGATGCTCTTTAGTAGGTATATGGATAAATAAACTGGTATATCCAGATAGTGGAATATTTTTCAGTGCTCCAAAGAAATGAGCTATCAAAGCGCTGAAAAGACGTGAAGGAAATTTAACTCCATATTCCTAAGTGAAATAAGTCAATCTCAAAAGGCTACATATTATATGATCCCAACTATATGATATTCTGGAAAAAGTGTTAACAGAAATAATAAAATAATTTAAAATAAAAAGATCAGTGGGTGTTAGGGGTTCGGGAAAGTGTTCAAAAGGGATGTATAGGTGGAACACAGAAAATTACCAGGGCCATGAAAACATTCTCCATGATACTATAATGATGGATAGTTATCATTACAAATGTATCCCAAAACATAGAATATATAACATCAGCAGTGAACCCTAATGTGTGGACTTTGGGTGATTATATTAGATCAGTGTGGGGTCCTCAACTGTAACAAATGTACCACTCTGGTGGGGGATGTTGGTAAGGGGAAAGGCTGTGCACTGTTGGGGGGAAGAGGCTATAAGGGTATCTTTGTACCTTCCTCTCAGTTTTGCTGTGAAGCTAAAAGTATTCTAAAAAATAAAGTCTTTTAAAAAGAAAGAGTGAAAAAAATATCCAGATTTACATAATAACGTCTCACCATTTTCTTTTACTACGTAGCAATCACTTAAAAAGCAGAAATAATATATAAGTTGAAAATGATATAAAACATAGTTTCAGGGGTGCATGGGTGGCTCAGTGGGTTAAAGCCTCTGCCTTCGGCTCAGGTCATAGTCCCAGGGTCCTGGGATCAAGCCCGGAGTTGGGCTCTCTGCTCAGCAGGGAGCCTGCTTCCCCCTCCCCGCCCCCCAGCCCCCGCCTGCCTCTCTGCCTACTTGTGATCTCTGTCTGTCAAATAAATAAATAAAATCTTTAAAAAAATAAAAATAATTAAAAAAAATAAATAAAACATAGTTTTACACACACTCACACCCACAGATACTAAGCATTATGGGAGCTAAAAACACCAAAATATTATTCCAGCCAGTGGTTTCAGGGAACAGGGTAGTTTTGTTTTGTTTTGTTTTGTTTTTTTAAGATTTTATTTATTTATTTGTCAGAGAGAGAGGGAGAGAGAGCGAGCGAGCACAGGCAGAGGCAGAGGGAGAAGCAGGCTCCCTGCAGAGCAAGGAGCCCGATGTGGGACTGGATCCCACACCGCTGGGATCATGACCTGAGCTGAAGGCAGCCGCTTAACCAACTGAGCCACACAGACATCCCAAAGAGGATAGTTTTAAAATGATATTAAAGGCCTAGAATGATGAGATTTTTAACAGGTGGGAGAAGCAACTTCTAAACATAAAAAAATGATTTTTGGAAAAGACAGGTAAAAGAAAATGTATTTGGAGGAGTTGAAACGAATTCTGCAAATGACGTGGAAGATCTCCTGGAAAGGCTTGCTGACTATTTCAAGGTCTGTAAAAGGCTGCATCCTTGGGGAATTGACTGGGGATCCTGATATGGAACCCAATATTGTAGATCCTGTATCCTGATGCAGGTGAAAATCAAAAAGTCCTTCAGGACAGCGTCACACTATCCAACCTCAGGGTCTGATCAACAGACTGACAAAATACTAATGAGAAACAGAAAAATCACATACATGACAAAGTCGCATTCAGATGACCAGGGTATTTTCTACTTACAAGGAAATCTTATCATAATTTAAATAGCAGTCTGAGAATGGCTTCGTTAACGTGGGCTCATAGGAGTTAGAAGTGCTTTCCTAATAAAGTGCTATTAGCGGCAACCCAAGGGCTACTACGCTAAAATCCTTGGACAACACATCCAGTCCTTCAGACAGTGGTTGACAGAGATTATCAGTTTATGGAATTTGCCCCTTTGGTTTGTTTGTTTGCTTGTTTTCCTTTCTTCCCCCACCTTTTCTCTGAAAGATGTGTTCTTTGTTTACTTATGTTAATAAATTCTATCAAAATGAATGTAGCCCTTGGATCCCTCTGATCCTTTCTGCAATTGCTGCTATCATCCATTTTATGCTACTTTTATAGTTTGTCATTTGGGACTAAATTATTTACTTTTCATCCTCTGCCTCTTCCCAGGTGTCAGGGAGTACATTGTACATGTTTAACATGTCTTTTTTTTTTTTTTTTTTTTTTAACACATGTCTTTTAAACACAGGTGAACTTACTGGAGGTCTTCAATCAATTCAACTTTTTATTTTCTGATTTTTTCCACTGTTACTTTCTAACAAATAGCTGCTGAGATTATTTCCTCTAAAATAATGTCTAAATGCTTTAATATGACATAGAAGAATGACAAAAGTATAGGTAAAACGTTTGTCATTAAACCTAGGCATTAATTCTATTTATGTTTTTAACACGTTGCACATTCTAATAGAGTGATGGAAACTGATTTAGCGAAGACATGATGGGCTTAATTGTAAAGAATCAGTTCTATTCCTTACATTTGGCCAGGTAGTAGAATGATTTGTTTTTATATTTGGGTTTCCCTTGTCTGTTTTTTAATAGCCTATTCTTTCTTTTTGGCACTTTCTCATATTTCAAGGGCCCTCAACCACTTCTTTACCAGAGAATTTCTCTCTCTAGGTATTTCTAGTTCCCCTTAAATCCACATATAGCCATTAGCCCATACTTTCCTTTCATAATAGTTAACTATCACAAGCTGAGTGCCTACTATGTACCAGACATTGCATAACAGATTTATGAAACTACATTTGTTTTAACCAAGTTGTTAAATTAGTATTATGAACAAACATGTCAAACATAATCTGTGTTCAGGAACATTACCTCAGTTATGTTGCTCATTCTCCCTCATTATATTCTCAAGGTTTGCTCTCTCACTTCATTTGGGTCAGAATCCTTCTGACCACACTATTTAAATTATTTTTTCTCCTCACTTACCCCATACACTCTCTATCCTTGTCCAGTTATATTTCCTACATTCTACCATATCACAATCTGACATTATTTATGTGTATATAATATATAATAAACATTGTATGTGTGCATATATACACACACATATATATACCCATATATGTCTATCCATTCTCCTGCTCCAATAATATAAGCTCTATGATGTTATGATGGCCGGTGTTTAAACTGTTTTGGTCCTCACTGCTTTTACAGGATCAGACCAGGACCTGGTACGTAGTAAATTTCAGTATGTGTTTTATCGAGTAATCAAAGGAATAACTAATCCCCTAACTCTAGCTCAAGGAAATTAGCCCAGGTTATAGAAAAATTGCTGTTGTTTATTAATATGTTTTTCCTCACAAAATTGAAATGGATTTAAATTGGGACTTCTGTAGAAAAAAATCTGTTACTTCACAATGTTGGATCTTAAAGTCCATTGATTTTCATCACAAACTAATAGTATGAGCAACAATAATGATCATTGGAAGAAAAACAGCAAAGATATTTGAGCAACTTGTTTGGACCAGGCATTAGATGAAAAGATCTCTGTCTCTCTCTCTCTCTCTCTTTCTGTCTGTTGTCTCTCTGTCTTTCTGTTTCTGTCTCTTTCTTTTTCTTTATGTGTCTCGTTCTTCCTCTCTTAATATATCTTCCAGTTGAGTGTATTCAGTTTTCCTACGGGTCTCATCACACAGATGAGAAAACTAAGGGCAAAGTGAAGTTTTTCAAAGTTTATAGCTACTGAGTGATAGCAGTGAATGAAAGGTTAACAACCTGACCCAAGAGTCTGAGCTATGACACTAAGCCAAGGCAATTACTTATTTTGTCTGGATTTGAAATGGTACCCCTTTTTATGCAAATATATACTGTATATATCTTACAAGAGGACTTCTTTAATTTTCCAGTTACATGATACAATGAAAAAGAGAGGGAGACAGAGAATTTGATTGTTTTTGTCTCTAAGTTAAAAAATACTCTACTCATCATACTCAAAATTATTTCTTTAAAAAATTATTCAATTATTTTCTTCAAAGGAGATTATTGGTGTTTTAGATTAAATAACGCACAAAACACAAATAATAGCTGTTCTATATTAAAATCAAAACCAGCAATTTTGTAATTAAATTTCCTTGGATGGAGGCTACAATTCATTCTGTTTATTTCCAAATTTGAGATTTCTTTTTTTTTTTTTTTAAGATTTTATTTATTTATTTGACAGAGAGAGATCACAAGTAGGCAGAGCGGCAGGCAGAGAGAGAGGGAAGCAGGCTCCCCGCATAGCAGAGAGCCCGATGCCGGGCTTGATCCCAGGACCCTGAGATCATGACCTGAGCCGAAGGCAGAGGCTTTAACCCACTGAGCCACCCAGGCGCCCCCAAATTTGAGATTTCTAATATGATACCAATTTCTTGAAAATTTTTCAATTTCTCTGAAATTATTCTGATGAAAATAAGTCTTCTATTTTATTTATTTTAATTTTTCCCTTCATAGGAAGTAGGCGACTTGCTAGCAGTTTTAGTTAGAGGTGGGGAAGTCCTCCTTTGGTATCTAGAATGTTCCCACTTTTTTTTTTTTTTTTTTTTAGTAGAATGTTCCCACCTTTAAAGAACAAAGAGATTAGGGGTTTGGGATTCTAGAGGAGGGGTTCTTCCACAGAATCCAAATTTGTTTTAGGTTCATCACTGTAGCTTTGTTTTTTCCAGCATCAATCTTACATTCCAGTGAGTTCTAAGGAAGGGCAATTGCAATCTAGGCTATTCACGTTGCAATGGACCTTTAGTGACATCTAAGTCTCTTCCATTCTATAGATAAAGGAAATAAGTAACAAAGGGGGTGAGTGATTTGTCCATGGTCAAACATCGAGCTAATGTAAATTAACACCTTTGATTTTAATTTTCCATCTTTATGGCAAAGAAACCAGATGTATTTCCCATAAAGAATTTCAGCGAAGATCTTGTTGCCCTGTTGCAAACCTGCCTATATATTGATGCATTTTCTATAGACAAGCACAAAACATCGTAATGATGTATCTGGTTCCTTTACTTTATGATGGATGTTCTATGACGATGCAAACTATAGAAATGCGATCTTTTTTTGGGGAGGGGTGTGGGTTTGATTGCCAACAGTGTGATTTCCTCTAAACATCTCGTATGTACTATTCCATTATAGGGTATATGTAAGGAAAGTTTCATTATTGGATGTTGTTTTGCACATAGATTAACATTTAAAACTGTTTTTATAATTAATGTACTTAGAATGTACCTTCACTCCTTTAGGAATTTTAGTTTTCCCTCAATATAAGTTTATCATGTTGTTACTGGAGAGAAGTAGGTAAAATCTTTCTTGGAAAATAAATATTTGCAGGTGGGATTAGGAGAACAAAACCATTATACTTAAGAATAACTCAGAGGCTTTTATGCAAATATATCTATACTATTTTCTCTACTTGCATGATAGAAAAACACATTCAAAATACTGGAGAAATTGGACTTCTATTTTAAAATTATTTGTTTAAATACCATTTCATTGATAAACTTTACAATATAAGCCATGGGTTCTTATGGCTTCTTTAGTTTCATGTAATTAAACTTTTGTATTCGGGTTGAATTATATTTACTTGCTAAATAGACAATTTACTCAAGAAAGTATATATTTTTATTATCTACAATGTGTAAGCATAGACAAAGAAGATTAGAAAAGATGATTCTTTCTGTATCGGAGTTTTATATTATAAAGAAGAAAATAAAGACACACAAATAGATGGCCTCAGTCACTATAGTCAACTGAAATGAGATAGGTTCATCTCTACACAATCACAGTCTTAAGCCTTAGTTGGATTAGGTGCTATATCTAAACTAACCCCACTCTTGTGGGATTGACACCTTGTCTGAAAGAAAGAAAGAAAGAAAGAGAAAGAGTAAAGAAAAGAATAGAAAAGAAAAAGACTGGCCTTAGTGGGGCTCCAGCAGAATCAAATAAAAACTGCCCCTACAAGGGCCCTATACAACCTAAGGTCTGTGGTACTCCCATGAAATCAAGAATTGTTGAGGATGAGTTTGTGATTAAAATATACAAAACAATATAGGAAAAAACCACCATGACAGAAAGAGTTCATAGATACAACAAAACAGAAACAAGACTTTAAAAATGGCCCACTAAAACACCAAAGAATCAATTAAACAAAAATAAGATGGTGTGGGGAAAAAAAAAAACAAAAAACAAGCAGATCTGAAAGAAAAAAATTGAAACTCTGGAACTGAAAAACATAATCATAAAAAAAAAATAGGTAAAATAATGAACTGCTTTACAGAAGACGTAGTACCCATAAAGATTTCCACAGGGAAATTACCAGAATATAACATCCAGAGATAAGGCATCTACTGAAACAAGCTTCAACTTGAATTTTATAAGAGTTCCAGAAAGAGAGAATGAATGGAGAAGAGGCATGATTGAAAAATATAATGGTTTAAATCATTTCATAATAGAGAAAAGACATGAACTCTCAGATTGAAAAATCTCCTCTAATCCTAATCAGGGGAAACAGACCCAAACATATGATGAAATACATAGTAGTACATCTTCAGAATATCAAAGCTAAATATGTATTTTTTAATAGTAAGGAGGAAACACAGAATCCAAAAAATGGAAAGTCTCTGACTGGCTGTAGGCTTATCATGAGCAACAGAGGCCAGAAGATATAGTGAGTCAACCCAGAATTCTGTAATAAACTAAGCTTTTATTGAAAGAAAGGGTGAATTTTAATCTTTACAAAAATGAATAGAATTTATTACTCTTAGTTCTTCTCTAAATAAACCACTGAAGGGGGTCTGCCAGCAAGAAGCAAATCAAAGACAAAAAGAGACTGGTACACAAAAGTAAGGGTAAACAAGTAAAATACTCAGCAAATCTAATTTTAACGATGACTTTTTAGTAATAGTATTATGATTATGATTACAAATATTATAGAAAAAATAAGTAGCTCTAAATTAATAATCAACAGTGCTCTGGAATACAGGAATATCTGCAGTATTGTCTTTGTTCAGGAGACAAACAAATGTTAGCTAATTTTGAATATTACTCAGTTAAATATTCATGCTAAAATATTTATAGTCAGTCAAGTAGATAAAACAAAAAGCATGTAACTTTGAAACCAGTTAAGGACACACATCCATGCACAAAAAAGAGAAAATAGTGTAATCAAATAAAAGGTAAGAATTCTGAAAATTAAGGCAAAAGAAAATTTTGGTAAGTAGAAGCTTCAAAGTAAAATGAAATAAAAGTGTATCCTTAGGACACCTGGGTGGCTCAGTTGGTTAAGTATCTGCCTTCAGCTTAGGTCATGATCCCAGGGTCCTGAGACTGAGTCCTGCATCAGGCTCCCTGTTCAGCAGGGAATCTGCTTCTCCCTCTCCTTTTACCCCTCCTCCTGATCATGTTCGCTCTCTTTCATGCTCTCTCTCTCTCCTTCTTAAGTAAAATTGAAAGAAAGAGAGAAAGAGAGAAAGAAAGAGAGAAAGAGAGAGAAAGAAAGAAGAAAGAAAAAAAGAATATCCTTAAAAGCAATTGATATAAATAAATTAATATACTTCCTTGCATTAGAACTGACATTAACAAAAGTGTGATATATATTACATCTGATTTACATGCCATGTCCTCAAGAGAAGAGGTCAATGAGGAATACTTACTCAAGGAAGTAAGATTTTATCTTAACATCAAAGGAAAGGACAGAATTTACCTGCACCATATTCGAAATGTGTACGTGATATGGATCCTCTAGCCAATGTAAAATGATCTATGAATATCCTGGGGTCAAAGTGCAAAACATATTTGTGGTATCGTGAGAGAGGTAATAAGTACATCAGTGTATTTGAAGCAAAACTGTGTGACAGAGAGATAAACAGGATCCCTTTTCTGTAAGAATTTACATTAGAAGACTGGAATCAGTGGGGGCAATAACCCGGAACATGGGACAAATGTGGAGTTTGTTACTGAATAAAGGTTGAACCTTGTATAAGGTTCTAAAATGATCTAATCTACAGCCCATTCACTTAGAAAATGAGGAAAAAATACACATCTCATAGATGTATTCTGAGTATTAAGTTAAATAATTTTTTATAAGAGCTGGGTTTATTATCTGGCAAATGTTAGGATCATAGAAGATGTGAACACTCATTATTTTCTTCTGTAATGTAGTAGTTGATACTCTCCATGCTGTTCCCTTTGGAGGGAGGCGAATGGTGTTTTCTGATGGTGGATAGAAAGGCTGGCTGAGAATGAATGACATCGATAGATTTGCGTGTTAGGAATTAACTCTAGACACCTTGTCTGCAACAGACTGAACCACTAGACTGAGAGCTCTGCTCTGCCAGGAAACCTAGTTCACTCATGTGTCCTCAGTTCACTCTAATGCCATCACATAGTTAGTGATTAATATTTTTATTAAAAAGAAGTATATAAAAGAAGTCAAAAGAGAAGATATCCTCTAAGATGCAATAGTTGTCCTCAAAACATGCTTAGTATTGAAGTGCCGCATTATGATCGTTAATAAATCAAGCTAAATGAATGTTACTTCAAAGCATTCACCTGTGGTGAGCACTAAGCACATTCATTCAAGTACTGAAAAACCACAAATTCTTTCTAAGATTGTTATATAAAAAATGGAAAATCCTATTTAAGGCTAATATATAACTATTCATTCTCCTGGAGCCTCTTATTTTGGAGGCAGAGGAAATAAAGATGTGCCGTTAAAGCAGTGGTCTTGAACACAAACCTCTGGTTTTCTAGGAAGTGTATGGACATGAATAATTTAAAGGAAACAATTGTCCAGATCCTCAATTTTTATGGGTGCTGTTTCCTAAAATTAGTCTACTTCTGATCCCCAGTTTCTATTCCAAACTCCCCTTTCATAAGAACTCATTTCCCATTTTATTATAAAAAAGGAATATCTTTCAACTATCAATGAGTTATTGCTACAGGGGAGAAAAAAAAAAACAAAACTAAAAAATCTCTAAAGAAGCAAACACAGAGACAACTGAAACTTGAGCCACCGAGGCAAGGCCTGTGATAATAATGGGCCTGTAACTATACTAAAGTGAGTACATCATGATAATCTACAGCCAGAATTTTGCACAGTATGTGTGTTATCATCTATCACCTATCTTGATATTCAGAGATAAGAGAGTATAATTAATAAGTATATTAATATACTTATTTGAACTGATTAGGGAAGAGTGACTTTTCTGATGGAAATTAAGTCTGCCTTGGCTGATTATTTTAATGATGAGAATTATCTTATCATTAAGTCAAATTGTGCATGTTTTCAAATATTGGATGACCTAGACCTGTATCTCAAAATACTTTCATGAAAATATATGTAAATTATATTTGCAGTAACAATATACAAAAAGTCAGAAATACGTACTTTGCACATATTACATCTTAAATGTAGCATTCAAAATTTGGGAAGGGAAACAGAAACCACTCCATGTATTTTAAGCAGGACTGAAATTAAAGAGCAATTAGGTCTTTACAAAACCATTAAAAGAGATAGATGATATAAAGGTCAGGAAAACCTCCACCAGGTTTCAGATTCATACAGCTTTCAGAGAATTAAAAATTGCAAGAATCACAGGAAATTACACTAGTGATTATAGTTTTCTACAGTATTAAGGATGTTGGTTTTGCTGGGAAATGTCTTGAGCTTTTCAACAAACCTGTGGCTTTTCCAGCCTAAATCTCTGCTACAGAAATAGTAAAATGGCCTCAGCTTTCTTATGTTTTCTCAGTCTTGTGCAAATGCATCTCAATGGCAGAATGTTCCTTAGGACTCTGCTGCCAAACACTTTAAAAAAAGGTAGTTCCAAAGCTTCCAGCCTCTGTGATGGAGCAAAGAGAATAAGAGGGGGCAGGGGCAGAAATGGTGCTCATTTGCTAACAGGCAATTTGGCACCACTGTTAAATTTAAAAGTGTGAGTCACATACTTCTTTTCCAAAAACCCTTTAAGGATTAAACAAACAAGAACTTTGAAGGCTAGTGTTTTAGAGAGTCTTAATCAGCTGGGGCTGTGATAGCAGAATACCATAGATAGACTGGGTGGCTTAAACAACAGGCATTTGTTCCCCTCCAGTTCTGGGGGAAAGGAAGTCCAAGGTCAAAGTACAGGTCAAAGTCCAAGGTCAAAGTACAGATTCCCTTCCAGTGAGAACCCTCTTTCTGGCTCATAGATGGTCCCTTTCTCACTATGTGCTCACATAGAGGAGTGGCCAAGAGAGCTCTGGTCTTTCTCCTTCTTCTAAGGGCATGGATCCCATCATGAGGGTCCAGGGCCTCATCTAAACCTAATCAACTCCCAAGGGCTCCACCTACAAATATTATCACATTGGGAGTTGGGGCTTCAACATGTGAACTTTGGAGGGACACAAATGTTCCATCCATAACATAAGAGCATTCTCTGTTATCATTCTCCACCACACTTCTGGTTTCTGCTATTCAGGTTCGTCGTTTTCCTTATATTTTAACTCCTATCTCCCTGACATGGCCTCCTGCTAAATCCTTTAGCATCTAGAAAGTCGTCTCAAAATTCACACCTATAAAATTATGTGCTTGACCCTGAGCGTACTGAGTTGCTACTCCTTGTCAAGGCACGGTTTCTTGCTGTTTATGTCCCATGATTTCACCACAGTTACCAACACATAATATCATACTTTCTGATGTTTATGGATATTTTTAAAATTTGAATGTTATTTTTTTCTTTTAACTTCTTTATTAAGTTTGTTGCATAAAAGATATACACTCTCATATTGACAATTCTTGTCATGAACAAAAGCAACAAAAAATAAGGCAACAGCAAGATGTGCTTCACATATAAATAATCACATGGCAAGAACAAGAAATCTGGCCCTGTACAACAAAAAGATTAGGAAGCAAAATGTGAATAATCTTGCATTCAGAATATACCTAAATGTGCGTGCAAAGAGATTGCACCCATAATACAGCTCACTTAAATTCCTCTTTATGATGCATAATTCCTTAATGATCTATTTGTGAAATAACATTAAACATTAAGAACCATGAAATCCAAATTGCATTTATTTTCACAATATCAATGTGTGGTTTGTGTACAAGGAGACCAGTTTACACAGTCCATCAAACACTTCTGCTTCCCACAGCCAAGGAGGTATTTCACCTCCTTCTGGAATATAATTAAAGGGAGAAGTACACTGTATGAAATATATGTCTATACTATGACCTGTTGCCAACATCTTGAGAAGCATTATTTGTTTCTCATAAAATGACTTTTTCAATAAATCGGTGGTTTTAAAATTTTGCTGCTTTTTTTTTTTTATATAAAGCCTGTGCCTTTCTTAGATATTTAAGATGTAAATGCATTCTCACATGTAAATTTGAAAATTCAGAGGCCTATTATGAGATGATACACATTTTTAAATTACTGGTTATTTCTTTACTAAGTTCTTTGCCTCCCAAACTGTTTACACCTTAAGCTAACATGTATCTTCACTCAGAAAAGAGTTACATTTTCATATCATAATAGGAAAAAAAAATCTCTGTTTGGAATACACACTACTGTAAGTTTGTACAGATCATATACCTAAGACCTGGCTTTGTTTAAGAAAGCCTTGATTACATAAATCATATTTAGAAAAACATATTTGGTTCAGAATTTGTATCTGAACATTGTTTATATGTTATGAAAACTTTATAATTGCAAAAACTGGTTGTATGTTTTATTTCTGTTTTTCTAAGTGACCTACAGTACTTAACAATGTACTAAAACTGTTTTGGAGAATGGGGTTTGGGAATTTCTAATCGATGTATAGTTAATTTAGTGATTCTGTCGCATGAGGTGTAAGCATCCATTATGTGGGTTAATAGACTTGCTGTATAAGTAGAAAGAACATAGAACTTACGTAGAACACAAGTTCTATATATAAGTAGAACTTATACAGTTCTACTGTATAAGTAGAAAGAACGTAGTTCAGCTAGATGTTTTCATACGTACGGGCGTTGCTCTCAGTGGTACTTGTTTGCTGTCCTTTGTTGCTCGTTCTACTTAAGTACAGGCTGAGACCTGGTCTCCTTGCAAGTGGAGTAAATAAGCCACCTGTTTTTGCAGACCCTTTCATAGGGTTAAAAAAATTACTATTGCCTTTTACTTTGGAAACTTTTAACATTTAGATTCAAGTAACAAGTTAAAATAGACTTTTGTGGTGTATAGTCTAAGACTTTCTATTGAAGTGAAATACCTGTAAAATAAAAGTAACCATTTTAACTGTGCAATTCAGTGGCAGTTAGCATATTCATATTGTTGTGCAACAATTCCTTCTCCTTTCAGATCATTTCACCCCAAAAAGAAACCTATACCCATGAAGTCACTCCCCAGTCTCCTCTTTCCCAGCCCATGGGAGCCGCGGACCTGCTTTCTGTTGGCATGAGTTTACCTATTCTAGATATTTTATTACATGGGATTATACAATATGCAGCATTTTATGTCTTCCTTCTTTCACTTAGCATAATGTTTTCAAGTATATTGTAGTATGTATCAATACTTCATTCCTTTTTATGGCTAAATATTTCATTATATGGTTGTATGGCTCTACTACATTTTGTTAATTCATTCTGTTGATGAACATTTGGGTTGTTTTGAACTTTGGATACAGGATTAGTGCTGCTATGAACGTTCATGTATATGATATGTGTTCATATTGAGAAAGCTGTCTACTATTTCTGAACTCCTTACAATTCTACACTTGATGCAGAAGCTGCTGAGAGGGCCCTGTTTTATAGATTTTAAAAATAAAATTTTTATAGATGTGAATAAAGCTACAAACCAGAGTCATACCTGATAGAAAATATCAGCTGTAGCATTAGCTTTTTATCTGATCACCTTGAAATTATGAATAAGCTGTCTTTTAATAGCATTTTGTACAAAAACTCTTCATAATTTAATAAATAAGTAATAACAACAGTGAAAAAATGACACTAATTGAATGCTTAATATATACTCAGTACAACACCAGATCCTTCGAGTTACTTACTCTTCACAATAAACCTTTATTATCCGAGGTCACTGAGGTAAAGAAAATTTAAATAAAATTTAAATAACCTACCCAAATGTCACAGCTAGTGAATGATGAATTCTGAATATGAATCCAGGAAAGATGGTCCCAGAGATCAATTACTTAAACATTGTACTTCTTTTTTTCTTTTTTTCCCACTAAAAGTCGCAACCTCTCTCCTTTTCATTTAAGCACATATAATTAAAGCAGTGTTGATTTGATCTCATTTGGTTATTAGTTCTTGACTTCTTCCACAGATTTCGGTCTCCTTATCCCACATCATCCAACCCCAAATTCTCTGCAGTGGTGTAAGACCTCCTTTATGATCTGGCCCTTCGTGGCATCACTCTCTTTTCTTTTCACGTATTCTGCTCCTTAAGCCTTTGCATTCTCTGTTTTCTCTGCCTTGGGGAAACTTACTTAATTTAAACCCTGTTCAACTGTCACTTCTTCACAATGTCATTTGGGGTGAACCTTACCTGAATCACCTATCACTAATCTATCCTCTCACCATGTAAGCTCCCTCAAGGGAGGGGGCTTTTTTGTTTGTTTGTTTTTGTTTGTTTCATTTTGTTTTGTTTTGCTGATGCATTTCTAATGTCCATAGTCATGCCTGATACAGGTAAGATATATGTTAAGGATCTAATGAATAAAGAGGTTCATTGAATGAATATCCTGGGAGCTCTTTGGCATATTATCTGACTCCACAATATACTTAAGATGTTCCCCGTATTTAGTGGATCTTCTCCAGCATTAAACTACTGTCTTGGTTCAACTTTCAAATATGTGACTACCTCTTCTCTTTGGATGAGTTTTGTTTTCCACGGAAGACATCATAGAATATGGCTGGGGACCTGACACACAGACCCTTGACTACACTTAGACATTTATGATCATGGGAACAGCAGAGCTTAGGTTCAAGTTAAGATTCTACTGTAAAGCTAAGGTAGACACAGAAAGGTTGATTCTTATAATTTTGAAACCCTTTCTTTGAAACTGCTTCCAAGGAGTTGTAGCTTACTAGTCTGGTTCACTTAGAATTGGCTTCAAGAATAATATATTATCTGCTTCAGGAAGCCAGGGCTTTGAGCTTTGAAATCGCGATGACAGGTACACTGGTCAGGTACATACAATTGTTCTTCTTGCCATTGGTTGGCTACTGGTTTTAAATATATGAATCTTTTTTGTTTTTTGCTCCCCCCCATTTATATATATTTTAATTTGGTTCTTTGTAGGAAGAAGCACAGATGACTGTTTGCCTCTGTGTTACTTTTCTGCGTAACTTTTCTCCTCATCCTTCAAGGTGACCATAGCAACTTGGTCCTTAACGTATGATGAGGATCCTGCTAAGTTTAACCTGTCTTGCTTGAAGAAACCCAACAAAGATTCTATTCTCATCTCTCTCAAATAATAGAAGGAAAATCCAAGTTGAGCATTAATGTATAATTTTATCTTTACTTACACAAATAAATATTGTCCATGAAGATACATTATCAGTGATAGTGTTTTTTGTTTGTTTTTCCCCAAAGTTTGACCTGTGGTTTCATTGCACCAGAATTACTACAGGTTCTTGTTGCTGAGCTTCATCACAGACTTAGTGAATCACTAACTCTGGATAATAGACCCAGAAATCTAACACACTACCTTGTGTATCTCTATTAAACTAAGCTTGGGAATTACTGATCTGTGGACATATAACTGTGATGAGATTTTAAACATATTTGTTTTTTGACATCTCACAAATTTGCAACATGGTCTGCCAATATTCCATACTTCCAACTGGAATTCTATTACAAATACATTTAGTTGGTATTTGAAATCTGCATACCAAAATACAAGTTTAATTTCTTTTGTATTTGTGCTTTTTAAAGTTTTGAACTCAAAATGCTCTATTTTTCCATTCGTATATTGGATTGAAACTTCATAGATTTAATACTATTTAACATTTCTTATCAAACAGTGGCAATTTTCATCATCACTACATGGAGATATAAAATGTATTTATAGCACTATATTGTATGGTTTTAGGCTACTAAACATACTTCCTGTGGAACAATAAATTGGTAGACATCAATCATTATCCATTGTAGAAAATTCAATATATCAATCAGGAAGATGATGTTCTTGTTTGGATGGTATAGACAAATTCCAAAATAATCTTCTCTCATTTATCATCATCTTGAGAAAAATATTACAAACTCATATCTCTTATCCAATCTATAATATGTAGCCATATGTAAAATATATCTTCAATTTATTTGGATGCCTATATATGTCAAAAGTTTTGATGTATTGAGCCAATATCCTCTTTTTTATTCATAAATCTATGGCTTGGGGAATTTTTGTATATATTTGATCGTTCTATCGAATGAATTTCACTCAGTCTCTTTTAATATGAGGTTAGCATTGCTGGAACAGTCCCACTCTTTAACTTTCAGTGATATAAATATTAAAATTATCAAACAATGGACATAAAATTATAAGATTATATTGCTGAGATTATATTGTTGAAATCAAACATATCTAGCATTTTTAATAATATTAGCGATCATTGGGTTATGCTTTAATACTAGAAATATGTCTGTTGATACAGCCTCAGACAACTCATGGCTTGCCAGTCCAATTTACTTAGAACTAATGTAATATTTTTCAGGCTCAATTACTTATAAGAGTATTGGCTATATCATGGCCTGGAAATGTCAGATAGATAAAATATAGAAATATTTTTTTAACTATCTGTGAGCATAGAAACTAGTTTTTCTACCTAAAAAAGCAAGTAATTATTTCTTTTTCTCATAGTCGTTACAGAAATTATGCACAAGCTGCCTCCAGTTATCTAGCTCTTATCATTCTCCCTTCCTTTCATAGAGACGGAGATGTTCATTAACTCTCTAGACTCCCAGGGAGAGATTTAAGAGTTTCATGATGTTGTCTGCTACATCCCCAGCTTTCCTGCTTTCTGAGTGGTGGAAAGCTTTTCTGTTCCAGGTTCAGAAATATTATTCAAATAGTTTGAGACATTACATACTATAATTAAATTACATACATTGTATTATATTTGTTATATAATATGATGTTATTTATGAATTACAATTGTGTCATACCAGATTTTAATAGAAGTTTGATATCTAAAAAAAAGCCCTATATTATAGTCATGAGGCTCTAATGTTAATTCCATTTCCTTGGGAAAAATGTTTTAACTTCTCTGAGTACCTGTCCTATCTTTCAAGACGTGTGTTTCAAAATAGAGCATATATTTTATAGAACTATAAAAATAATTAGATAACTTACAATGTCATGTTATAGTTTATTAATTAAAATTTGTATTGTATATTTTAAATTACTTCTATAGTATTGAAACACTGAATTATCTCAAATGTGAACTAGAATTATATTTGGTTATCAAGAACAGATTTAGTTAGCACAGATATGGTTAGCATTTGAATCCTTATAGATTTAACTTAACAGTCCAGTGATGTTTTACGAACTGAATTTCCTGTATATTTATGATTCAATCAATCTCAAGGATTCTAAAAGAGCTTTTGTAATTTTACATGAAGTCTTTCCCACTGACCCTTGAGTAAGACACACAATTTAAGAGCGTTAGTTCACATGAATAAAATATAGTCCATAAAGAACCATCTCTAAGATAAATCTCCTGTCTCCTTTTGCTAATCAGCCCACAAAGAAAATAAATAAATAAATGTTCACACATCATAGTAAACCATATTGAAGCGGCATTATGATAACTATTTAAAAATGAGTCTTCAAGCTATAACAATATAAGCAACATTTACTAGATTAATCACCTTTGAAGTTATGTGAAAAAAGGGATATTGCAAAGGCTTGGTACCTACTGTGGTACATAAAATAAACTGGTTATTCCACAGCTTGAT
This sequence comes from Enhydra lutris kenyoni, assembly GCF_002288905.1. Lineage (NCBI taxonomy): Eukaryota > Metazoa > Chordata > Mammalia > Carnivora > Mustelidae > Enhydra > Enhydra lutris. Next base: position 15,134,410 of record NW_019154105.1, on the reverse strand, counting down.
TTTGAAATTCAAAGGAGAAGAAAGAAGGAGTTTTCATACGTAGGCCATTAAAGTTAGATAGTTTGGTGTCCACACGAGCAGAAGATATAGAGACTGCCTAGGGGAACGCAAAACAAATAAGCTAATTAGAGAGGAGTTTGCACTTTTGTCATTAGAGTAGTGAGGGAGAGATGGAAAAAGCCTTGTCAGGTGAAACAGCTCCAAATAAAAAACAGAAGCTCAGTTGCTTGCTTGTGCTTTGTCCTGGACACTTTTCTCTCGTCTTTCCAGAAAAGCTATTGCGGGTGACTCAGCATAGCCGGAAAAGCAAAAAGGTCCAAAATATGTACCACCACCTTGTTGAAAATGGTGAATTTAGACAATTAGTAATTACTTCCTGTTTCATTTGCTCCCAATTGTTCTATTTAGTTGTAAGATACAAAGACAGTCTTTGTAGAAATACATCAAATTAACAAAAAAAGTTGTTATAAATTGTTACCTAAAAATAACTACTTTTAATAGAGGAACAATATATGGAACTAATCATTTTTTTCATTCTACTTGTAGAAAACTAAATTTTCTGTATTATATTACAAATAACTTACAGGTCAAAAAAAAAATCCAAGAAACTTATGTGTGCTTATGTAGATTCAAAAATAAAAACTAAATATAATCACCCTGATCTCTTGTAAAATTCCCTAAGACCCATTTTCCTATTTCCCGCTGGTAATGAAAGTCCTTCTTGAAAAATAGTGACAAGAGTATTAAATATTCATGTTTTACATTTTAATTATTATGTATAGTTTTAATCTACAGTATGGGTTGGCAAATTTATTCTGTAAAGGGCAAAATAGTAAATATTTTAGGCTTTGTAGGCCATTTGGCCTCCGTTACAACTACTATGCTTTGTCACCAAAACATAAGGACAGTCAGAGACAGAATGTAAACAATTGAGCATAACCGTGTTATGATAAAACTTTATTTACAAAAACAGACGGAGGGCTGGGTTTATTTTGTGAGCTGTCATTTATTAATCCTGAGTATACAAAGTATTTAAATTAATAATATGAAACACAGCTGCATTTCTATCTATAAATTTTAAATTCATAAAAGAATTCTCTGAGCCTTAGAATTATTCTCTATTAGACTTTTCTAATAGAAAAATAAATAAATAATTTATAATTTCTTTTTCTCCACTGGACTATGAATTCCTTGACGGTAAGGACACTGCCATAGTCAACTCTGTGTGTATGATGAGAGAACATAAGGCTGGCTGAGGACAAAGCAAAAGCTGACACCCTGCAACCTTTGCCCACCCCCTCTCCTGGGATGGGACAGGTGTGACATTCTTTAAGAATCTCCCAACTACCTTAATCTTAATACCTTGCTGGAGGGAAAAACCTTGATAATGGCAAGACCTCTGGTATCTGGTATCTAGTGTCTGGTATCTTGTAGGTCCTCTTTACCATATGAAAGTTCTTTTGAAACAGCCCTTTTTCCTTACCTCCCCCAACCCATAATCTGCCACCCCTCACAACCCCAGGGGAAGCAGCTCTTTCTGCCCCCCCCACCCCACCCCACTCCCCACCCCCCCACCCCACCCCATGCTTTAATAAGCCACCATTTTGCACCAAAGATGTCTCAAGAATTCTTTCTTGGTCATCTGCTCTGGACTTCACCCTACTGAACCCCCTACTAAACCTCACCTATATTCTAAAACTTCATCATATAGATAAAATGACTTGGATGAGAGTCTATTTCATTGAAAAACATTTTCCATATAAGAAGTTTTGTGTCTACTCTCCCTTTTCAGATAGTATCTTGAGGATCAAAGATTTTTTAACAATTTGAATAATGAAGCATGAGACATATAACTCAAGAAATTATAGTCTTTTTTCATCATTTTAAATAAATACTTTTATCACCTTCTCTACAAGATGTACTAGATTAAGCTTTACCTAGACCAAACTTTCAATTTATAACTCTCACCATAGCTGGGGCTGTTTCATCTCCTACAGACTCAAGATATCTAGCTCCAGCCACACAATACACAAACTTTAGGCTCCCCAAATTGTTTTGTTGTTGGCCCAGTCCTCTGTATTATTTTGATATTATGAATCAGGGAGTGAAGTATCTCTATGGGCTTTGATTCTTATCAATTTTTATATTTATTTATTTATTTATTTTTCTGGTGAACTACTGTCCTCAACCTGAACCACGATATCTTCTTTTTGTGAGTATTCTCCGCAGTATTGAAGTCTTCACTTATACCTTACTACCCCTTTCAAGATGTCTTAATCCTGGGTTATATGCATCTGTTGGAATTGATGATATTTTATCTAAAATTCCTTATTACAGCTCCTTTATTATCTGCGGATTCTTTTTTTTTACTGGTCATATCTTCTCCCAAGGTGAACACCAGGAGCTAGGTCAGCTTTGGTGTAATTGTTTGATTCCATTGGATCGCTCCAGTGATACGTTCTGACCTCTTGTTAAAATCTTTATTCAATTATAATTAGGTAGTGCTTCTCTGTTTGTCTCAAAGTAGAACGATTTTGGTATTACAGGAAACAGAATTTTATATTTTCTTAGTTTCCTACAACTTTATGGTATATTGTTTTTTCCTAGCCATGGAAAATTTGAATCATTTGACACATCTTCAAATTAATACTTGAAGTTAATACTTGACATATTTGATATATTTGAAATGAACTAATTTGATTTTCTTTTCTTTTTTTTATCTTTAAAGATTTTATTTATTTATTTGACAGAGAGATCACAAGTAGGTAGAGAGGCAGGCAGAGAGAGAGGAAGGAAAACAGGCTCCCCCTGAGCAGAGACTGCCCCCCCCAACGTTGTGGGGCTGGATCCCAGGACCCTGGGATCATGACCTGAGCTGAAGGCAGAGGCTTTAACCCACTGAGCCACCCAGGTGCCCCTAATCTGATTTTTCTTAAAATATATCCCCCCCCAGCTCTGATTATTACTTTCTGTGACTTAATATCAATTTCACCACTTACATATGGCTTTATATGCATTAAAACTAATGATGAAAGGACAAATGCACTATTTATGATATGGAAACTGACAAACAATATTCATCCTCACCTATTTCATTGTTCAAAAGAAAGTTTTTGTTGTTGCTATAAATCTAAAACAACTCACATTTTCTATGCTATTTTAAATAATATGAATTTTATTCATATGCACATTTATTTAATGGGGACAATTTAGGCTTAATTGAGATCAACTAAAACAAACTCAGTATGCTGAAACAAGTTGAATTAAAGTATAAGGAGTATAGCTCAAACAGAATCCACAATGCACAAATTCAGTTATTAGGACTAGGTTACTGGATGAATTAGCAGAAAAGTCTTCTTGGAACTAGAACCATGATATGTGGGACAAGAGCCAATAAAATATATCTTGTCTTGAGTTGGAATTAGTCCTGGGTAATGTACAAGTTTTGAGTCTGATGTTTTCTGCTGTTTGATAGATTTAGAATATAGTCTAATTTGAACATATTCTAAATACAGCAAACTTCGGGAAGTTTTGTTTTTTTGTTTTGTTTTATTTTGTTTTTATTTCTTTTTTAAAGATTTTGTTTATTTATTTGAGAGAGAGAGAGAGAGTGAGAGAGAGCATGAGAGGGGAGAAGGTCAGAGGGAGAAGCAGACTCCCCATGAAGCTGGGAGCCCGATGTGGGTCTGGATCCCTGGATTCCAGGATCATGACCGGAGCCAAAGGTAGTCGCTTAACCAACTGAGCCACCAAGCCACCCATGTTTTGTTTTGTTTTAAACCTTATCTATACCTCAGTGCTTACCTATACAAAAAGGAAAAATAATAGAACATACATTTCAGTCTCTGAAACTTTACTGGACTCAGTAATGCCCTTTCAAGGTTTCTGCTGCTAGGCTATTTACAGGTGTTGGAATTTTTGCTAATATGTCTGAAATTACTAATTGATAACATGAGATATTAAGATTCTAGGACATGATGAATGTATAGCCCTTAGCAAAATACCTGGATCATTGCAAGTGTTAAAGAGTTTTGATTACTAAATATTATTCTTACCAATCATTGTTTTTGTAGGAAGGTCTGGTTGAGTAAGTAGAAAGACCTATTTTATAATGGATACTTGAATGCTTCTTACAAAAATATTCTTTTTTTTATAAGTTTTTTAAAAATATTTTATTTATTTATTTGACAGAGATAGAAAGAGTACAAGCAGGGGGAGCAGGGAGAGGGAAAAGCAGGCTCCCACTTAGAGGAAAGTCTGACATGGGGTTCAATCCCAGGACCCTGGGATCATGACCTCAGCTGAAGGCAGATGCTTAACCCACTGAGCCACCCTTGTGCCTGTCTTGCAAAGATACTTTTAAATATAGTTTTCCAGTTTGTAAAAGTATCTTGGATGAAAATTCTCTAAGGTGGGACGCCTGGGTGGCTCAGTTGGTTGGACGACTGCCTTCAGCTCAGGTCATGATCCCAGAGTCCCGGGATGGAGTCCTGCATCAGGCTCCCAGCTCCACGGGGAGTCTGCTTCTCTCTCTGACCTTCTCCTCGCTCATGCTCTCTCTCACTGTCTCTCTCTCAAATAAATAAATAAAATCTTAAAAAAAAAAAGAAAATTCACTAAGGTAATTATTTACTTAATAAAATACTTATATATTCCAGATATTTCTTCACAGTATCAATGTATGCCCAGACACTGGGAAAAAAAAGATGGATTGGTTTAGCCATCTGCTGGAGAATCCACTCTAATAAATAGGTTAGTAATTGACTTAGGGCATGTCCAAGTGATCACTAAGAATCCCAATATATGACTCAAGTCATCACCAAAGAAGTAAGCTTTGTAAGGATATTGTTTTAAGCATTTATTTTCTAATTTATTTTAATAGGTATAAAAATATTTCAGAATAGAAAGTTTGTGCTTTGCTCATTAAATTGAAAAAGAAAAGGAGGAGGAAAAAATGAGAGGGAAACAAGTCATAAGAGGCTCTTAATGATAGAGAATAAACTCAGCGTTGATGAAGGTAGGTGGGTGATGGGTATTAAAGAGGGCACTTGTTGTGATGAGCACTGGGTGTTGTATGTAAGTGATGAATCACGGACTTCTACTCCAGAAACCAATATTGCACTGTATTTTAACTAATTAAGATTTAAATTTTAAAAAAGGGTAGTATTAGTTAAAAAAATTGCCAATGAAAAACAGCAGCATTTCTCAGGTAGAAATGAACTTGCAATGTTTCAGGAACTAAAGCAGGTCCAGAGTAGCTGGGAAATAGTGTTCAATGGGAAGAGTGTTATAAAATGAAACCAATAATGCAGGGCTTATAACTCATTTTTAAAGCACTGAAATTTATTCAAAGAGCAATGAGAAACCACTGAAGAATGTTTAAGATGGGATTAATAAAACTTTGTTTTTGGAGTATCATTCTGGTTCCTGTGAAGAGAATATATTGTAAATGGGGGAAGGGAGTATAAAAGGGGACCAGGAAGAATGTGCTGCAGTTTTCCAGATGTGTAGCTTCATTTTTCCCCTACAAATATCTGTTTCCCCTCTCCTGTGCCCATATACGAAAGACTAACTCTTGGACTCTTGCATTGACTGTTTCCGGACAACGTGCAGGTGCATATGCCCCTTCTAGGACAGATACATTTAATTTCTGGTTTGAAATCCTAGTAAGCTTTTTTTTTTTTTTTTAATAGGGAATTAAGGAAGTTTACTATATTAATCAGGGTTCTACAAAAGGATAGAGGGTATATAGAAATATATTTAGTATGAGGGATTTGGTCACGTAATTGTGGAGGTTGAAAAAAATCCCATCATCTACTGAGCAAGCTGGAGAACCAGGAAAATTGGGGTTCTGTAATTGTACTCCAGCCAAGAAGATGTGAGAACCAGGGGAGCCAATAAGGTAAGTTCCTGCTTGAGTCTAGAAGGCCTGAAAACCAGGAACTCTGAAGGGCAGAAGAAGAAGGACAGGTTAGGAGTGTCCTATCTCAAGTGGAGAGCAAATGTGTTCTTTTTCTGCCTTTTTGTTCTACTCAGGCCCTTCCTCAAAGGACTGAAGAAGGCCCACCCACGTTGGTAAAGGAGATCCACTCTACCCAGTCTACCAATTCAAATGCCGCTGTCTTTTAGAAGCACCTTCACAGACACACTCGGGCTTGGTTTACCAGCTATCTGGGTATCCCTTAACCTAGTCAAGTCGGTACCTAAAAATCAACTGCCCCAAAAGATAAGATGGAGGCACAGGACAGAAGAATACTAAGGAAGTAATTTGTGGCATACATCCATTGTCTGGCGGAGTTATCTGTATCCAGAACCTATTTGGCATTAGCGAGAAATAAATCTTTGCTGTGTCAAGCCACGGAGCTTTGGGTGTTGTTTGATAAATTAGCCTATCTTAACGAACACGTCAGGTGGGTGAAGATGGTTGTTTCAATTTGGATAGAAATGAAAAATAATGGGAATAGATGGAATGATCTAGGGAGAAAGCTAAGAGAAAGAACAGAGAGCCTGGAACCCACCTCATGGAATTCCTGAGAGGAGCTGCAGACCCAAATGACACAGGTGACAGGTAAACAATGTGAATAAATGAAGCAGACCCTGTGACAAGAACTAAAAATACTGACACTCATCTAAATGTGAGACTTATTTGCTGTGCTCACATTTTTGCTTAATAGAATAATGGGCCCAAGATGGCCAGGTTTCAAGAATTCCAGTTTTTCAAGGGATACAGACTTCTACATTTTGATTCTGTTTTTAAAAGTTGTCCATTTATCTCATTAAACATTAAAGAAAACAAGGGGCACCTGGGTGGCTCAGTGGGTTGAAGCCTCTGCCTTCAGCTCGGGTCATGATATCAGGGTCCTGGGATCGAGCCCCCTATCGGGCTTTCTGGTTGGCAAGGAGCCTGTTTCCTCCTCTCTCTCTGCCTGCCTCTCTGCCTACTTGTGATCTCTCCCTCTCTCTCTGTCAAATAAATAAATAAAATCCTTTAAAAAAAATTAAAGAAAACAAATAACATCAATCCCTTGCACCAGACAAACGTGGTGATATAAATAAAACCTTTGGACCTCTGGTTCACCCAAATCATCATCTGACTATATTCAAATTTTATTTTCCTTAAATACATACATACACAGACATACACACACACACACACACACACACATTCACCTTTTTCTGCCTTATGTCAATTCTGGTTTTTCCTTTACTTTATACAAGATGCTGCAAAAAAAGAAAGTACTGAGAATGAAAGGACAGAGAGAAAGAAAATCAAAGCATTTACTGTTTATGGACAAGTGGTCAAAAGGAATTGATTTCCTTCAGAATCTGCTGCTCTGGGGACACCTGGGTTGCTCAGTCAGTTAAGCATTTGACTCTTGATTTTGGCTCAGGTCATGATCTGGGGTCATGAAACTGAGTTCTGTGTCCAGTTCTGCACTGAGTATGGTGCCTGCTTGAGCTCAGTCTCTGTCTCTCCCTCCCTCTGCCTCTCCCCCTCCCCCCACTCTCTCTCTCTCTCTCAAAGAAAAAATAATAATCTGCTGCTTTCTGTTTTTTTTTTTTTTAAGATTTTATTCATTTATTTGTCAGAGAGAGAGGGAGAGATCACAAGTAGGCAGAGAGGCAGGCAGAGACAGAGGGAGAAGCAGGCTCCCTGCCGAGCAAGGAGCCCGATATGGGACTCGATCCCAGGATGCTGGGATCATGACCTGAGCCGAAGGCAGCCGCTTAACCAACTGAGCCACCCAGGCATCCCAATCTGTTGCTTTCTTACATAGCTTAACCAGCAGGCCAGAAATGAGGATGACCCCATGCCCATAATAGTAATTTCTCAACTTTAAAGATATATGACCAAAACTCTGGACCTGTTATGTAAATATAATTTATCTTCTTAAAGTAGCTCTTATGTTCGGATTACTTGCAGTAAGTGTAATGTGTGTGCACATAACTGCTTTATCATGATTATGAAGTTATTTCAGTATATTATATGTGGGAGTTGGAGGAGAATCAAGAGACAGAACCTTATTCTTGAGGGCAATGTATACATTTTTAACAATATCTTTGTCAAAAGTTGTTGAAATAGAAATAATTTGCTATTGAAATAAACATTTTCAGCAGTTCTTTTAGATCCTTCTAAGTTCAAGTGGAGTAGAAAATTGCAGCAGAGGAAGATGGAGCAGAAAGAAACTGGCAGCCCAGCACAAACAGACAAAAAGGAATGTGAACCAGCAGTTAAGAGGCATAAAGAATAGAATGGGAAATTCAGAAAAATGGAAGAAAGTTTCCAGAAGGAGGGAAAAAAAAAAAAAAAAGAATGGGGGAATGGAGAAGAAGCAAGATTCAAATTAAAAATTGCTGCCACTTATTCCAAGATCTAAATTCTCAAATGGCAGCCCCTCCTGAGTGCCAGGTAAAATAAATATTAACTAAGATATCCACACACAACTCAATACAAGTTAGTGGGCGTAAGGAATCACTATACAGAAAGAAAAATTCTAAAAGGTTCTGAAAGGAAAAAAAAAAAAGTACCCTACAAAATATGGCGAGGAGGTAAAGATTAAAAGAAAAAAGGAAAAAAAATGGAATCGAAAAAATGTTTGGAAATGAACTAATTTACGTCAAAGTTATAAAATACATGAATCATTGATGTCTCTTCCTACCATTGTTCCAATGGCAAACTTTGCTAGTCAGTCATAGCACACTTCCCATGAGCTAAAGTATGTCCTCAGCGCTTACCCCAACACTGTGCTTGCAGAGTGGCTAAAATAGAGTATGGAGGATGGCAGATTTCAGGTAGTCACAGTAAAGTTTCACCTTTTTGCAAAAAGAGTATCTTTCCTCCGTCTGGCATGGCCATTCACACAGGTTTTCTACCCCAGTGACATCTGTGCCTCTTCCTGGCAGGATTTTCCAGCCACAGGGCAGCCTCACTCAACTGTGACTATACATTCACTCAGCCTCTTTCCTTCTCTCAGTTATGGAGTATCCCTGTTTTTCATACTTCCCTTTCATTTATGTTCTGGTTCATGAGAAATAAAATAACTCACTTTTCTATTTTTTCCATACTATTATTAATATGGAATGTCTGACAGGTTTTCCTCATTTACATCATAGAAGCAGTTTTATTCTAATTTTATACCATGTCCATTTTCACAAATAAGTGCAAATTAAGAGAAATGTTGCCATTTTCCTTGAAAGCTCTGCCAATGTCTCCTGATATTCCTAAACTATGAAAGGTTTTTCTGATCTTCAATATTGGAAGAAAAAATTACTATAAATCCTAAAACTGCTGGGACTATGGTATTATTATATTATAGTGCTTCTCAGATAGTTCCATCAGAGAAATTCTTATGACAGGGGAGAAGGAAAGTTTACCTCCAGTTATTTGGAGTCATAACCTAAACAGCCTTGATGAGCAAATCACTTTTTTTTTTTTGTATTATTATTTTTTTTAATTTTATTTTTCATAAACATATAATATATTTTTATCCCCAGGGGTACAGGTCTGTGAATCGCCAGGTTTACACACTTCACAGCACTCACCATAGCACATACCCTCCCCAATGTCCGTAATCCCACCCCCCCAACCCCCCTCCCCCCATTAACCCTCAGTTTGTTTTGTGAGATTAAGAGTCACTTATGGTTTGTCTCCCTCCCAATCCCATCTTGTTTCCTTTACTCTTCTCCTACCCCCTTAACCCCCCATGTTGCATCTCCTCTCCCTCATATCAGGGAGATCATATGATAGTTGTCTTTCTCCAATTGACTTATTTCACTAAGCATGATACCCTCTAGTTCCATCCACGTCATCGCAAATGGCAAGATTTCATTTCTTTTGATGGCTGCATAGTATTCCATTGTGTATATATACCACATCTTCTTTATCCATTCCTCTGTTGATGGACATCTAGGTTCTTTCCATAGTTTGGCTATTGTAGACATTGCTGCTATAAATATTCGGGTGCACGTGCCCCTTCGGATCACTACGTTTGTATCTTTAGGGTAAATACCCAGCAGTGCGATTGCTGGGTCATAGGGTAGTTCTATTTTCAACATTTTGAGGAACCTCCATGCTGTTTTCCAGAGTGGTTGCACCAGCTTGCATTCCCACCAACAGTGTAGGAGGGTTCCCCTTTCTCCACATCCTCGCCAGCATCTGTCATTTCCTGACTGGTTAATTTGAGCCATTCTGACTGGTGTGAGGTGATATCTCATTGTGGTTTTGATTTGTATTTCCCTGATGCCGAGTGATGTGGAGCACTTTTTCATGTGTCTGTTGGCCATCTGGATGTCTTCTTTGCAGAAATGTCTGTTCATGTCCTCTGCCCATTTCTTGATTGGATTATTTGTTCTTTGGGTGTTGAGTTTGCTAAGTTCTTTATAGATTTTGGACACTAGCCCTTTATCTGATATGTCATTTGCAAATATCTTCTCCCATTCTGTCAGTTGTCTTTTGGTTTTGTTAACTGTTTCCTTTGCTGTGCAAAAGCTTTTGATCTTGATGAAATCCCAATAGTTCATTTTTGCCCTTGCTTCCCTTGCCTTTGGCAATGTTCCTAGGAAGATGTTGCTGCGGCTGAGGTCGAAGAGGTTGCTGCCTGTGTTCTCCTCAAGGATTTTGATGGATTCCTTTCTCACATTGAGATCCTTCATCCATTTTGAGTCTATTTTCGTGTGTGGTGTAAGGAAATGATCCAATTTCATTTTTCTGCATGTGGCTGTCCAATTTTCCCAACACCATTTGTTGAAGAGGCTGTCTTTTTTCCATTGGATATTCTTTCCTGCTTTGTCGAAGATTAGTTGACCATAGAGTTGAGGGTCTATTTCTGGGCTCTCTATTCTGTTCCATTGATCTATGTGTCTGTTTTTGTGCCAGTACCATGCTGTCTTGATGATGACAGCTTTGTAATAGAGCTTGAAGTCCGGAATTGTGATGCCACCAACTTTGGCTTTCTTTTTCAATATTGCTTTGGCTATTCGAGGTCTTTTCTGGTTCCATATAGATTTTAGGATTATTTGTTCCATTTCTTTGAAAAAAATGGATGGTACTTTGATAGGAATTGCATTAAATGTGTAGATTGCTTTAGGTAGCATAGACATTTTCACAATATTTATTCTTCCAATCCAGGAGCATGGAACATTTTTCCATTTCTTTGTGTCTTCCTCAATTTCTTTCATGAGTACTTTATAGTTTTCTGTGTATAGATTCTTAGTCTCTTTGGTTAGGTTTATTCCTAGGTATCTTATAGTTTTGGGTGCAATTGTAAATGGGATGGACTCCTTAATTTCTCTTTCTTCTGTCTTGTTGTTGGTGTAGAGAAATGCAACTGATTTCTGGGCATTGATTTTATATTCTGACACTTTACTGAATTCCTGTACAAGTTCTAGCAGTTTTGGAGTGGAGTCTTTTGGGTTTTCCACATATAGTATCATATCATCTGCGAAGAGTGATAGTTTGACTTCTTCTTTGCCAATTTGGATGCCTTTAATTTCCTTTTGTTGTCTGATTGCTGAGGCTAGGACTTCTAGTACTATGTTGAATAGCAGTGGTGATAACGGACATCCCTGCCGTGTTCCTGACCTTAGCGGAAAAGCTTTCAGTTTTTCTCCATTGAGAATGATATTTGCGGTGGGTTTTTCATAGATGGCTTTGATAATATTGAGGTATGTGCCCTCTATCCCTACACTTTGAAGAGTTTTGATCAGGAAGGGATGCTGTACTTTGTCAAATGCTTTTTCAGCATCTATGGAGAGTATCATATGGTTCTTGTTCTTTCTTTTATTAATGTGTTGTATCACATTGATTGATTTGCGGATGTTGAACCAAGCTTGCAGCCCTGGAATAAATCCCACTTGGTCGTGGTGAATAATCCTTTTAATGTACTGTTGAATCCTATTGGCTAGTATTTTGGCGAGAATTTTTGCATCTGTGTTCATCAAGGATATTGGTCTGTAGTTCTCTTTTTTGATGGGATCCTTGTCTGGTTTTGGGATCAAGGTGATGCTGGCCTCATAAAATGAGTTTGGAAGTTTTCCTTCCATTTCTATTTTGTGGGACAGTTTCAGGAGAACAGGAATTAGTTCTTCTTTAAATGTTTGGTAGAATTCCCCCGGGAAGCCATCTGGCCCTGGGCTTTTGTTTGTTTGGAGATTTTTGATGACTGTTTCAATTTCCTTACTGGTTATGGGTCTGTTCCAAATCACTTTTTTTTTAATTGCCAGTTTCATCATATAAAGCATGAAAATATTTTCAAACAGTTGCCATATCAATGTAGTTAAAAAAAAAAAAAAGACTCAAAATCACCACTGACTAAACAGACACTCAAAAAAGGAACATTGCATTTATTCTGAAACTAGATCCATTATTCCTTATACATTGCTCATTAACTGATTTCTGGAAGGTGTTATACATTATTTTGGAAAGGCCAGTTCTGTGACAATCATCAAATATGAGATATATTTTAATGTAATGTAAACAAGTATTTCTCATTAAATGATAGTAATAAAATAATCTCAATTTAATGGGAAGACATGATAAATCTTTCAGGAAAATCCCTGACATTATACTTGTTGCTACCAAGTCCATGTCATTTTAATATAAATTTTATTTGTTTTGCATCACTAAATACAATGTAGGTTAAAAAGCAATGGTAAGGTATATCAATGTACCTGGGCTTCACTAACCACAAAACAAAATCAACTAATTCCATGAGTTGTACAGCAGTTACTGTTTTTAGAATAGGTTTCTTAATTTATTAAGCATGTATAACACAAGTATATATAAACTATCTACAACCGTAATGCAAAATAATTAATACTCTACAGATCCCTTCACAATTGTATGAAGAGTGGAATACTAACACAAAACAATTGGCAAGGAATGCAAAATGAGATTGCCTAGTGCCATTTTCCAAGGTGAATAAGAAATCTTTTTCCTAATAGAACATCTTTGATGTGCCTTCTACTCTTTTTATTTTTCAAATCTAGAACATTTATTTCCAATATTAAACCCAATGTTTATATATGCCCTCTATTCTTAATTTGTATTTAGTAGCAGCATTTGGAAATATACCATCAACATGAATGATTCATTCACATGGGTTATAAAAACATATATTAATTGACATACTTTTTATATTTGTAAATAATTTGTTGTACATTTTATATGGTCTGTTTATTTTACTCTTTAGTCTGTCCTTTGGTGTGAAACCAGAATTACTTCTTAAAAACAAAATAATGCAATTAGCTCAAAGTTCTAACTTCATTCTGTCATTTGTGTGTGTGTGTGCATGTGTGTGCTTCCGTGATCCATATGTAGTTTGAAGCTTTGAAAGAAAGCAAAGGTCTAGAAGTTTAATTTATGTGATTGTTAAAATTTCAAGATTTGAAAAAAAATTAAATTTGAGAATGTAAAAAATATGATAGGCCTAGAGCTCTTCTAAGTTTTATCACTAACTATACAAAATCATTTGACCTAAATTCACACCTATAATGTGATTGAAGATGAGCTTTGTTTTCTTTCTAGAAGTAAAGTTCTATTTGTTGGTATAATTACATTCTGTGGTACTGACGAAGTCTCAGCGCCTGATGACTTACAGTACATTGTTTCAGGGAATGTAAATCATCAGAAGAATTTTACAAAACCATTTCTCGCAATTTTTACTACTTATTGAAAATTCGATGGTTGAGTTCATCAAAAGTGACAACTAACAATTAATTGTATTTTCTCTCACTACAGATTTCAAGAAAAATCTGACTACAACCAGCATTTAAGACCCCAGGAAATGTCACTGCTTTTTCTTCAGAAGGCATAGAATTTGGATTTACCAAAGCAGCGTGGATTAATATCTTGATATACACACTTAATGGAATATATGAAGGTATAAATTCAGCCCACATGATAATAAACAGTTAAATAGATGTTGCACAGTTGAAGTTTTCAATAATACCTTGGATCACTTTTTTTTTTTTTTTTTTTAGAATTTAAAAACACAAAAAATACACCTAAGCCTATTCTGTTATATTTCAACTTTATTTCATTTAGTAATGTACTTTAATGGACAATTTGGAAATTTTAGGAAAACTGTTTTCTAAACATTAAAATATAAATAGTGATTTCTCCCAGTATACAGTGATAATGTATGATTAGAATTTGCACTTTGGTTTAGATATAATGATTTAACTTTGAGTATATAGGCTGATACAGAACACCGAAGTCAGCATCCTCTATTTAAAGGTCATTACAGAAAGAACTAAAGATTCTGGATGTTTGTTTTCTGGATGGGCTGCAGGCGTTTTGCAGAGCCATATCCACTGAAATGGAAATATTGGCTGTTCTGGAATACTAGCCAACTTTACTTTGATTTAGAGCTGAGTTTCAAAGACAAAAGGAAATTTGGAAATTGTGCTGCAAATAAATTTCTACACAATTTGTCATAGCAAAAAGATAGGAATAACAAGATCTTACAAAGTCAAATAACATTAGCATTATTGTAGGCTGTTAGGTCTATGGACGAAAGTGCAAAATGACAGATAAAAATAAAACCAAAAAAACCCTAAGTAAATCAAGCATTAATTCGTAAGTCATGGGTAGTTTTCTTCCTGTGGTCTATAATTGTATTGAAAGATAGTGATTTATAAATGTAAATCTCTGTTGCTTTCAAAACCCCTTGAGACAATGTTTTTAATTCGTTTCAATCTTCTCTGTCCCTGCCCTCTCTTCACAACATGCACACGTGCTCACACACTCACCCACGCACACATACGTACAAAAATGCACACACAGAATCTCAAAAACCAGCAAGGGGACAACCAACGTATCCATCTCAACACAAATTCTTCATTTCTGCATTGGTATCAGAAACGAAGCTCAACAGAGGAGAAAAATGAAATTAAAAAAAAAAAAAGAGAGAGAGACTAAACAATGAATAACAAATGCAAAGATTAGAGGTATTAAAACCAGTTTAGCAAAGTCTATTTCTCTATCCCCTCTTTAAACTCTTACAATTTTTTTTGTTGCTACTATGTTTACTGCTGGAAAAAAAATATTCTGTATCTCAATTATATCTCAATAAAGCTGGGATAGAAAGAAACAAATATCCTAGTTTCCCTTACTCCCTTTTAAAAAATTTAGAAATGCAAATTTTTAAAACTTATTTTCAAGAACTTTCTTTCTCCATAGTGTTAAGAGAGGAAATGCAGCTCTCCCTCTCTCTCTCTCTCTTTATTTTGTTCTATTTCTTTTCTTTTCTTTTTTTTTTTTTTTTTTAAGATTTTATTTATTTATTTGGCAGAGAGAGAGAACAAGGAGGGGGAGCAGCAGACAAAGGGAGAGAGAGAAGGAGCCTGACACTACATGGGGCTCAGTCCCAGGACCTGGGATCATGACCTGAGTGGAAGGCAGACACTTAACAATACAGCCGCCCAGATGCCCCTCTTCTATTTCTTCTACTAATGATTAAATTCTGTAATTTCAAAAGAGCCACAGGAAAAAAGCAATAGATAACTCAAATATATCTCTGGGGTAAATCTATTGTCACCATTTGGTGAACATCATTATAGACATTTCTTTATGCCTCTATACACAGAGAAGGATGGCTATATATACATACATGCATGGATAGATGAATGGATGGAAAACAAATAGATACATTTTAAGATACAATATACTTTAAATGATATTTAAGAATCATTAAATGAAAGCAATTCATCTTTCTTAGCATGATAGTATTAGGGCTGAGTGTTATTTTCTGGCCAATTTTCTTTAATCTGAACCATATGTCCTGAAAATACGTAGGCTGCAGAAACTTGGTTGGGTTGAATGCAGCTTTTGAAAATTCCAGGTGGGCATGCGAATTATATTCTAGAGACCTGCCTCATTCCTGAGGCTAGGCAATGCTATAGCCCTGCCAGCCTTTCTGTACCATTTCCTTCTAGAGGCGATCGAATGTGTGTGTGTGTATATATATGTGTGTGTGTGCACATGTATATACACACATATGTACACACATACAAACATATATGTGTATATATACGTGTATACACATATATGTGTATACACGTATATATACACATGTATATATACACACACACACACACACACATTTGATCGCCTCTAGAAGGAAATGGCATAGAAATATAGAAAGAAATATATAGAAATAAAATATATATAGAAATAAATATATAGGAATAAAAATATATAGAAAGATAGAAATAAAAATAGAAATATATAGATACACACACACACACGTGTGTGTGTGTATCTATATATATATATTCCATTCCATCAGGGTGTCATTTAGTCTCATGAGATTCTGCTCACTTTCCAGGCTTTTTCACATGCCTGAAAAGTGACATGCTCAGTAGCCATTCATTCTGGTACCTTCCCTGGTACCATGAGCGTGCAGCACTGTCTAGGCTCAATGTTTTTGCTCCACATTTCTCACAGGAGTCTGTTATTCATGATTCACCCATTTCCATCCTAATCACCTTTGAGATGGGAAGGCATTGGTAAGAATTCTTAAGACCAATTCCAGTCACCTGCTTATCTTAGTGCTGTTTGGCCGGAGGAGGTCCTGACCAAGAGTCTTTCTTGTCTTTCCAATAGCTTCAATTTTTCCCCCTCGACAGTTCATCTATTTTCCTCTTACTTATTTGATGTTGGTGCATACACATGTAAGCAAATTTTAACATATCTTTTGTTTATTTCATTATGTACATGGAAAGGGAACATCTACAATTCTGTTCTATTCTGTGTCTCACTCACCCCACGTCTAGCTTTTAATATGTTTGCAGGCATGCAAGTATGGACAAACACAGACACACACACACCCTAATAGAAGATGTATATAGTTTAGAGGTATGAAGTACACTACTTTCTAAACCCTATTTCAGACATTCATTAGATTAAAACTTCGTTTTGTTCAAAAGGAAAAATGCCCAACAAATTATTTTATCCTTCCTTACCCTTTTATGAACTTGCATTGTACATCATTTCAGCCAGGTGTTGGCAAGTTAATCATGATCTGAGCACGCTTCACTAACTTGAACATTATTTCTGAAGTATTGTGAATTCTTCCCTAATCCAGATCCTCTCTCCCAGCTCCAAGAATAACATACAGCAAACCTTGGAGCACTCATTAACGAAATGTTATTCAACGAGTTGTTTCTTTAAACCTACAGTTTTCTTATTATAAATAATTGCTGGATTCACTAAGTAAGCAGAGAACAATAAAAGTCTATACAACATAATATTAAAATTAAATTAAAATCCCATAATGAGTGACAGCTGAAGGATAATAGTGGCTTACATTACACGAAGGCTGGCAGCTGTCTAGAAACCATTTTTCAGTTTTAATATTCAAATGACATAGCAAGAGCTACATGTACGTTATACCTATAACTATCTTATATTGACATCATTAATCCAGATCAAACATTTCAGTATTTTAACCCACTGAGCCACCCAGGCGCCCCTACATTTCGGCATTTTAGATCCAAGGCTAACAACCCACTGACATTCAGTCTGGGGAACTCTGGAAAGGCGCGGGGAGTCCTGAAGGGTAAAGGAGTGTTTGGGTGTCCTGAGCCCTATTCCTGCAGGGATGATGGAAGGGTTGAGGCCCCCCGGAGGGGGACCCTGAGAGGGATGCTGGAGCAGCCTGCGTGCGGTATGAGACTGCAGCAAGTGTCTCCGTGTCTGAGCAGGCTAAGGTGAGGGCTGGGTGGCATGTCACGTGTTTCCGAACGTGCATTTGAGGGGGCGGGGGCTGTGCTTGGGGGCGAACTTGCACGGCTGTTACTTTGTGCCCCTCCGCCCACGCTGGGCTCGTTTTCTGTGCTGCGGGTGGGAGTGTGAGCACACGTCATGGGCTCGTGTTGTGCGAGTGTGCGCCCAAACTTGAACTCACGTTTTGGTGGCTTGGCTGGGGGAGAGAACCTCGGAGGGTCCGCTCCAGGATTCCGGGGCGCTCCGTGGTAGGCCTCTGTGGCTGGCCCCTGTGGGCGGCCGGGCGCACCGTGCCCAGAGGCGGGTACTCCTGACCCCGCAGTGTCCGAGGCTGCTCCCGAGACTGGCCCTTGGGATTCTCAGCACCGCCAGAGGCCTGCCCTCGTAGGTGAAGCCACAGGCGCGCTCCCCTCTCCAGGCCTCTTTTCCAGTTCCTCCCAAGAGAACTGCTCTGGGTGGAGAAGGATTTGAGCCCGAGGGTTGAGTGACTTGGCGGAAAGCGCTGTGGCTGTTGGGGGTGGGGGTAGCAAGCCCAATCGGCCTGGGAAGGAAGGGCGGCTCACTGGTCTTGCACTGAGGAGCGGGTTTTCATGCAGGATCCGATGGGTGTCTCAGGTCGGGGTAAGCATGCCGGAACTAACCAGTTTTAGAGAGGAGGAACAAACCTAGGGGCAGTAATATGCCCATACTTCTGCCCAGGACAGTGAGGGGGGTGCCACTCTCCTCATTCTAATGTGCCTTTGCTCCCTCCCATCCCCAGGAACCCTCTTGTCATGCATTGCAAGATGGCCCAGATGCTTGCGGCCACGAAGACCGACAAGGCTGCGGTGCTCTTCCCTCTGTTGACTTGCTGGCCTGGACCTGCGTGGATTCCGGGCTATCTTGAGTGGCAGAGGCTGTGGGTTTGGAGGCCGCTTGGTCTGCTGCCCGCTCCACTACCTCCTGCCGACAACTTGGTCAAGTATGAGAGCACAAAAGACTACTGCCCACCCAAGCCCCCCACCATGTCCCGGAAGGGTAAGTCTGGCTCTGCCAGTGCGGCTGCTGGTGGGTGTGGAGAGATTCAGGCTGCCTGGCATCGCCCCCACACGCTTTTGTGGGACTACTCCAGAGAGCCTGGGGAACGTTCTTCAGAGTTCAGTTTCTCTCTGGTTGTTTGGGACTGGCCTATCATTCTGAAGTGATGCATCTAACTTAAATTCAGTAGGCCTATTTTGGAGAAATGTGCATATAGACAGTTCAGATTACATAATTTTGCTTCTTTATGTTTCTGAAAAAAATTGTCAAACAACACATTTTGGCTTAAAACTTCTATATTATATTGTTACTGTTGTTGGATTGAATTGATTTTTATTTTTTCCTTCTTCATCTCCCCCCCCCCCAAAAGATAATGGTCAAATACTTGTCTCTCTGGAGACTGTCATGTATCTGATGCTGTGTACCTATGCTTTTTACATCAAAATCAAAATACTACTGCCCTTCTAATGTTAAGCATGTAGAACATTAGTACACGTCTACTACTAGTCAAAGTACTAGTCAAATAGGCTGCAGAAACACTGCCTGCTGAAATCCATACTTGGATATTCACAACCTAATTAACATATTAAAAGTCAGAGTAGGACTGCATTTAACACAAAAGGAAAAATTTTACTTTGTTAAGCCTGAGAGTTACCTTTTTCTTTTCTTTTTTTTGGGGGGGGAGCTGATTTTGCACATTGTGGAGCTTATCATTAGGAATATTTACTTTGTTGCTTTAGAGAAGTGATCATGGAAGGATTCTGTGAGGACAGGTAAGGCTCCAGTGAAGGGTGAAGAAGTGTTAGCTAACCAAATGCAGGCTGAGATAAGAATTGTATTGGCAGTGAAAATGTTTAAACAGCTGTCTACCCAACCACACTGGCACTGACCAGTCAGAGGACATCCTTGCTGTGAAATGAGGCTTGTTCCTTAGAGATGGATCTAAGAAGTCCTACTGGCCTGGCATTAAGCCCTTTCTTCCTTAATCATGGGCCATTTTGGAGTCCCAAGGAACGTATCAAGGTCACCCAGGCGGTGGGGAGTGAAAGCTCTGGAGCTCAGGAGATGGATGTTCCGCAATCAGCTTAGAAGTATTCAAATATTTAACAAATGTGCAGGTGTGTCAACTCTGCGTGTCATCTGAATGTCAACTCTGCATAAGAATGACCGGGCCTAAAGGACAAATTGGAAAAAAGGAACAGAAATCAGGGAAGACATGTTGTCTTTTAAAATTTTTTTTTAAAGATTTTGTTTATTTATTAGACAGAGATCACAGGTAGGCAGAGAGAGAGGGGAAGCAGGCTTCCTGCTGAGCAGAGAGCCCAATGTGGGACTGGATCCCAGGACCCTGAGACCATGACATGAGCCAAAGGCAGAGGCTTAACCCACTGAGCCACCCAGGCACCCCAATATGTTGTCTTTTTTATTAAACAGTTGAGCTTTTTTGTCTTGTGAAAGTTTACTAAGAGATTCTGCTGTTGAGGCAGATGGAGAAGACAGGGGCAATCATGGCATCTGGATGATGGTATAACAAAATCTTTTCTGATTCTGTCAAGGTATCACTCCCTGAGATTCCTTCTTCTTAAGATTGATAACTGAAGACTAAGCAGATTACATGTATCTGGACTACAAAGTTAGAATTCTTAGTTTGGTTTCCTCCAGAAGCTAATGCTGAAATAGATTTCAGCCCTAGTAATTTGGAGAAAGAGGTACCGGTAATCCCCCAGGAGAGTCAGGAAGTGATACAGGGAAGAGAAGGTAGTTAATGTGTATGTTATGAAGTCAGTTGCCACAATAAGAAACTTCATTTTAATTCAGTTTAATTCCTGACTCAGAATTCTCGCTCTGAAGGGGTGAGGGCTCTGTGCTGTTTATTTATAGGCTAGTTTCAGGGGGGTCATTGATTGAGGGCTGTCTCAGGGAGAAAGAAATGGTGTTAATTCACTAGCATTTACCTGTCTCCTGTGAGTACAGGCAAATCCTCCTTCCTGTGTTCTGGGCTGTAAAAAAAAGTGCTCGGATCCAGAAATACAGAAACTAGCACCTGGAAAGTCAGAGGCATATGGGTGTCTGCTGCCAGTTTCTGTTTCTTTTGAGTTACGACTTGGGCTGACATAGGTTGTCCTCAACTCTGTCTCAGTTGAAAAAACAGACAATGCAGCTTCTTTAATCAGATTACCTATATGAAATGTTATTTGTCCTAGGATAGTGTCGTGACCTAGGTTCAAACAAGAAACTCATGATCATGTTGGGAAAATGTTTTAGTGTATCTTATAATTAATTTGGAAACGTTCTTCCAAACCTATTCTGCTACCCTAAGCTTTGTGCCCTGGACAACATGCCTGAGAATGTGAGTAGAAAGGGAAATCGTTGGTGGTCTATGCATGGGGTTGGAATGGTGAGGAATCACTGCAGAGTGGACATAATATTTGTATGAATGAAGAATGCTGGCTTGCAATAGTAACATAATGTATCAGTAGTGGATTGGTAAGGTATGACGTATGATTTCCCCACTCCACTCTGATGTTTGAATGAATATCTGATACCTTGGTCTTGGAATGTATAATAATTCTGGGTGAGACACCCAAACAGTTATCTGGACTGTGTTTATTTGAACTAAATTTTACTCTGAATGGAAAAATAAAGGGAAAAAACTCATAATCCAGAAACTGGAAATACTACTTAAAAAACAATGGTAAAAAGACAACCCATTATAAAAATAGATGAGACTTGTATATGTTCTCTTCAAAGATAATAGCTCAAAAATAAAAAAATATTAATATGTGGCATTAGCATGCAGGGCATTGCAAACTAAAATAAGATACTACCATTGCACCAACTTAAAGGGTTGGCATTAAAATTAATCGCAATATTAAGTATGGCTGAAGATGTACAGAGATAGAAATTTTCATGCATTGGGTGACAAGAACATCTCCATTTGCCTAATAAAATCCTGGCTAAAGTTAATTGTCCCAGCATACTTTTTTTAAAAAGGAGCTTTTAAAATTTTAATGTATATTAGTTTGAACAACACATTTTATGAACAAATTACCTGAACTGTAGATTGGAGTGGAAATTGGTAGAACCCTTTTGAAAAGCTTTGTGTTCCCTGTTATATTGCAGACTATGCATAGCTTACCTTTCTCTTCCTTTACTTTTCCTTTCTTTTTCTTCCCTTCCTTTCTATTCTTGAAATTTTCTATCCAAAAGCCATTCAGTGAGTCCGTGGAAGGTAGCTTGCTGCATGCAAATGAGAGGAGTCTGTGGCCTGAAATGGGGTTTAAGAGCCCACGCGGGGGTGGGGGAGCATCTGGGAGATCTGCCATGGAATGTTAGAGCCTGAAGAATGTAAGAAACTTTCATCTGTGGTTGTGCTAGTATGGGGTATTGGAACCTGAGTGGAGGTCATTGAGATAGCGTGGAAAGTATCACTGATGGTAGTAGAGTGGTTACATTAAAGAGGTTTAATTATTTTTAAAAAATGGATATTATTATTTCTATTAGGCAGATGGAAGAAAGACTTTCAGAAAGATGAAGTTATTTGTACATAATTTCTCAGCTAAGAGGTAGTAGAACTAGATATAAAATTTAGTTGTAAGATCCAAGTTCAATAATCTTTTTTACTATAATATGATTTCTAGTGCAGTGCTTGACAGATAGTGGCATTCAAGAAGAGTTATTAAGTTAAAGCGTAAGATAGGTAGAGTTTCTTCTGTGCTCCGGAAGTGCTCTGTTCATTCATTCATTTCTGTAACTGAAGCCTTCTACTACAAATGAGTATGTGTGTCTGCCTTTCCTATTGCACTGAGGTCTTTGGGAACAAGGACAACTTCTTCTTCATCTTTGTATTATTATTACCTAGTTTGATGTCATAAAATGAGTGTGCAGTAAGAGTGGCTGAATTAATAAATAATCTACTTGGAAAACCAGTGCTGATGTGCATGGAGACATTCGAAAGGAAATAATTGCTTAGCTTCGTGGTGCTTACTATGAGCGTGTAAGTATATGGCTACTCTACAAAGTCTTTTATTCTCCGTAGAAGCATTCTCAATTAATTCCCTTCTCAAGACTTGTTATAGAGATTTGAGATTTAAACTTTATAAAGGTGATGCTGTCCTAGCTACATGGCAATAAATCCTCTTCTAGCGATTAAAATCCTATAAATGCTTTGCTTCCTAAATTCTATAACGAAAAATTCAACTTATTATCATTTGGAAAAAGGAGCAAAGTGAATGTGGAATTATATTTTAAAATAAATATTTTTTTCTTTTTGAAAATGGGCTCAGATTGCTAATTCAGCTGTAAGATCAAACAATGGTAGACAAACGCCTAATGATATTAGAATAAACCTTACAATTTATCTTTGGTATCATGTTTATCAAATCACTGTTTTAATTTCCCTAGATTAATTTCCTTTTCTTTTGTTCTTCATATTTATATAGAATCTACCTGAAATGAATATTGAAGCGAGGTGGTACAGAAGTCAAAGCAAAGAGATATGCTCTACAAAATTTAGATCAATATTATTTAATAGCAAAAAACTTTGATTGTACCCAAATAGTAAGAGATATTATAATTGATTTAAATTTTCCCTCAGGCCCTCAAAGAATCAATATGAATGTATAAAAACATAATTATAAGTGTATGGAGACCAGTGACATTGTTGATCAATACAACATTTATATTGTATTACCTATTAGCACAAAATTACTACAAGTTAAAATTAAAAGGATATTACTAAATAGTAACAAAATGCATTTAAATTAGAGATAAAACTTGGGGCGCCTGGGTGGCTCAGTGGATTAAAGCCTCTGCCTTCGGCTCGGGTCATGATCCCAGGGTCCTGGGATCGAGCCCCGCATCGGGCTCTCTGCTCGGCAGGGAGCCTGCTTCCTCCTCTCTCTCTCTCTGCCTGCCTCTCTGCCTACTTGTGATCTCTATCTGTCAAATAAAATAAAATAAAATCTTAAAAAATAAATAAATAAATAAATACATTAGAGATAAAACTTAAAAGTTTCTTAAAATTGCTCATATTCCACCAAATTAACAACTTAGAAGGGTTTAATTTATACAAAAACAAAAATTTGAATGAAAAATGTTCATTTCAATGAGCACTGTCTTCTCACATTCAAAATTTTGTCTCTCTCTCTCTCTCTTTTTTTTTTAAAGAGTTTATTTATTCATTTGACAGAGAGAGACACAGTGAGAGAGGGAACACAAGCAGGGGGAGTGGAAGAGGGAGAAGCAGGCTTCCTGCCGAGCAGGGAGCCCAATGTGGGGCTCAATCCCAGGACCCTGGGATCATGACCCTAGCCGAAGGCAGACAGACGCTCAACGACTGAGCCACCCAGGCGCTCCGTGTCTCTTTTTTATATAAATGAGGACTTATCAATTTATCCCAGATGTTTCCAAATCATTAACTTGAAATTTCTGTCGGGCTCTTGGTTTGGGCTCCAGTCATGATCTCCTGGTTGTGGGATCAAGCTTCACGTGGGCTCCATGCTCAGTGCGAAATCTGCTTCAGATTCCTTCTCCTACTCTCTGTCCTTCCCCACTTGTGCTCTCTTTCTCTCTCTGTAAAATAAATACACAAAATCTTTTAAAATAAATAGGTAAATAAATGTAACATGTTTCTATAAACAACTATAAAACTGGAAAAAATATATTTTTTTGCATTGGACAGCATAGAACTTTGGTCCTTAAGAAATGGGAAACCTATGAGCTGAGCTCTACATTTATCTAGGCTTTTTGAATAGAGGCATATTTGAAACCATAGAACAAGAAGTGAAGCTTGAAAGAAGTGATCTTTCTCAGTGGGGGAAACAAGGATTAGAGTTCCTACTGCTAAAGCTTTGGGATTTTAAAATGAACATGAAATAAAATATTTTCAGATTAAAACAAGTTCTGAGGGGCACCTGGGTGGCTCAGTGGGTTAAGCCTCTGCCTTTGGCTTAGGTCATGATTTCAGGGTCCTGGGATCAAGCCCCACATCAAGCTCTCTGCTCAGCAAGGAGCCTGCTTCCCCTCTCTCTCTGCCTGCCTCTCTGCCTGCTTGTGATCTCTCTCTCTCTCTCTGTGTCAAATAAATAAATAAATAAAATCTTAAAAAAAGAAAAAAACAAGTTCTGGGATATATATATCTCTAATAGAACTGCCTTATAAAAAGTGTTCATGTAAGTTAATCATGCTCATGAGAAATGTTATCAGAAAACTTGGATCTATTTGAATGGTGAATACAGAATGAGTAAATATATGGGGAAATGTAACAGAATCCCCCCACTTCCTAATTTATTTAAAGTAAAATTGATTATTTAGGGTAAAATTAATAACATTGTATTGTGGGGTATATAGGACACATAAAATTAAATGT
Source organism: Enhydra lutris kenyoni (assembly GCF_002288905.1). NCBI lineage: Eukaryota > Metazoa > Chordata > Mammalia > Carnivora > Mustelidae > Enhydra > Enhydra lutris. Next base: position 15,109,295 of record NW_019154105.1, on the reverse strand, counting down.
GCACTAGTACCAAGAGAGCTAAATGGGGACATATTGTTGCAGGGTTCTTACTCTATATGTGTAATGATATAATAGCAAGTCAAGGTACAGGATGGTAAATTAGGAATACACACTGTGTTCACTGGGGAACCACTAAAACACAAAATAACAAACTATAGTTGACCAGTCAATAAAGGAAATAAAGTTCAATATTAATATTTAATTAATCCAAAAGAAAGGTAGGATGAGAAGAAGAAAGCAAGAAAAAGAACACAGTGACAAATAGAAAACAGTTTTCGCAAGATTATAGTTAAATCCTTCTATATTGGTAATCTTATTAAATTTAAATGACTAATCACTTCAATTGCAAAGCAGAGAATTTCAGAATGGGTATAAAAGCAAGACCCAGCTGTATGTTGTTATAAGATATTCACCTTAATCATAAAATCATAGACATGTTGCGATAGAAATGATTAAAAAAAGATAAAGCAAGAATATAATAGTCACCAGGAAACTGGGGTAGCTGTATTAATATCTGATAAAGTAGACTTTAATCTGATAAAGTAGTTCCCAGAAACAAACATAAATATTTTATAAAGATTAAAGTTAAATTCAACAAAAAGGTGTTAATGAGTCTGCCTTTACTACTGACCCTCAAAATAAATAAAAGAAAGAACAAGGGACAAAAAAAGAAGAGTATGAAATTGAACTATGAAAATGATCAGAAAAGAAAGGAACGAGAAGATCGAAGATCACACATAAGCTCAGGAAACTTTAGAATTCAAGGGGAAAAAAAACAATGTCTGTCGATGTGAGCTTTGAAAGAAGGTTTTGCCATCGCATTGGAAACAAGGGAATACATAGAAAATGAGATGGAAGGTCACGTGAAGAGGAAGCTGGTTGGACGAGGAGAAGTTGAGTTAGACAATCCTGTAGCTAGAATAGAATATATCAGTGCACACAGAAATACCAATATTTAGAGTTTTTTCTTTATATTAGATACTGATAGGAATGTAAGAACTGGAAAATCATTTAGATATGCCAGAAGATTGTTTATCCTTTACCAAGTGCACTCAGTAGGTCTGTGGCAGTCAGAATTAAGAGTATTTATTAATATTTAAAATACAATAAATATTCATCAAGTAGATATGGCAGGTATACCTTCTATTTGCCAGAATTAGAAATCAACAGTATAAACCACCTTAAATTTTCTTTAGAGTTAGGCATTGTGTAAAATATGAGTAACTAATATAATAGCTGTAAACACAAAATTTTCACCACCATCCTCAAGTATTAAGTTATTGCTATAGACTGAATGTTTGTTTCCCCACAAAATTCATGTTGAAACTTAATCCCTAATATGATGGTATTTGAAGTTGGGGCCTTTGTGGGGGTGATTAGGTCATGAGGGAGGAGTTCTTGCTAATACTTTTTTTGCCTTTATAAAAGAGATCCATCTTTTGTAGAGCTCCCTCATCCCTTCCACTTAGTGAGGATACAATGAAGAGACAGCCTATGTGAACCAGGAAGAGGACCTTCACCAGACCATGAATGTGGTAGCACCTTGATTTTGAACTTCTAGCCTCCAGAACTATGAAAAATGAATTTCTATTGTTTACAAGCTATCCAGGCAATGATATCTTGTATACAGCGGCTGAAACAGACTAAGAAAGAAATATTCACTGATGGTTTTAAAACATCAGAAAACACTCAATTTCCAATAACTAAGTACCTGAAATAAATAAGGCAAAACAACAAAACAAAATAAAAAATAGTAGTGATTTACAGCCATGCCACACAATAAGGAGTTGTCATATAGTCATTTAGATTAACCAGAGAAGAATATGTACATAGTGAAGCACTTCTGGAAAACTATAAAGAAAGAAAAATACCTGTAACAAAAGGATGTCATTAGATCATGGTTACGTGGATTGCTATTATACTGTCTGGCGTGATTGTATCCACTCACGATTTATATGTTGAACCCCTAACTCCCAATGTGACAGTGTTTGGAGGTGGGGCTTTTGGATATAATTAGGTTTTGATGAGTTCATAAGGTGGGTTCCCCATATAGGATTAGTGTCCTTACAAGTAGAGGAAGAGACACGGGAGCTGCCCCCTCCACCTGTTGCTCTCCCTCTCCCTCCAGGGATAAGGCAGCCGCAAGCCGGGAGAGAACTCTTATCAGGAGCCAAATCAGCCAGCACCTTGACCTTGAGCTTCCTACCCTCAAGAAATGTGTGAAAATAATTTCTCTTTTTAAGCTACCCAGTCTATCATATTTTTTCTATCAGTCTGTACTAAGATATATAGATACTTATTTTTTCTTTTATTGTTTTTATCAGTCAAGAGAAATAAAAATAGAAAAAAATAAAACATAAAGATATAAATTTTAAAAACCCACAAGCTAAAGAAAAACTCACAACCCCATTACTTTGAAATATTCTTCATTAGAATGTTGATTTATGTGCTCTTTTAATGTGTTTTAAATATGTATGTGTATATATCCATGTATATACACTTATATATGGATATTTGTAAAATATCAAATTATTTTGAGTTTCAAACTTAAATAACTGGCACCTTTTGAGAAAGCTGAAGTCCTGAATTATATCCCTTCATACATACCACTTTTTAAAATGTTTCTTATCATTGTCTCTAAACCACTTAATCACATCTGACATTAAAAATTTTGTGAAAGCTGTATACCACCTATACTCATATTTTATTAATAATCACATTTGATTTTATTTTTGTTTAAAGAATACAACTAAGTATATTTTAAAGAATATTTCCTATTACTAGAATAAAGTCAACATTCTCATAACTAAAAAAAAAAAAAAAACACAAAAAGACCTGAACTATTAATTTTTTAAAAAATTAAATAAAATGAATAAAAGCTTAGAAAATAATATTCAGTCATTTAGAACTCCCTGGAATTATCTAGAGATAGATCCATCATTTAATACGTAACATGTCTGGAATAATGTTGCCTCCTTAGTTAATTTTTCTGTAACTCTCAAAGATCACTTTCTCCAGAATAAATTAATTCTGCATCATATGTGCTTCAGTATTATTCCACGAGTTTATTACCAGGAAATTTTAAAGCTAAAACCCAAATAGCCACTTTGTGGCTTCAGAAATGTGCATAAATGCATGCATACATATGTGTAGGAGAGAATGAGAGTGTGTGGTACATTTAAGCATGTATTTTTCTTACATAAATTATACCAGGGAAAAAAGTAAACCTCTTTGTTCTTGCCTTCCATGTAGAAATTGGTAAAAGAAAGTCTAAAGATTGAAAACTTCTAGTTTCTCTGTCAGCAAAAGATGCAGATGTTTCTTAATCAGAGACATGAACTCTGAGTGAGGTGTGGGGCTGAGCTGGGGATGGAGAGCAGAATCAAGGGGGGAATCTGAATTTTGTTTGCTTTCGGTGGAGAATGGAGGAAGCAGAACACTCAGAGATGAAGGGTGCAGGCTTCTGGGCAAAGAACAGGGAAGAAGCTGGGGACTGGATAAAGGCTTTAGACACATATTTGCCCATTTTTCGTGGTTTGTTCTTGTGCGTGGTGCCGTGCTTAATTTTAATCATGGAAATGAAATCAAGTTACCTGTTTTAACTTGTGAAACAGAAGAAGAAAGAAAACTATACAAAGACTGAGGAGCTCTTCCTCGTTGGCGGGAGCAAAAGCTCTGAATCAAAAATATCTGTATTAACTAGAGGCCTTTACAAATCTGTGCAAATGTTGAGAAGGTTATTATACTCCCCATGGGAAGGAGATAGATAGGTAGATATAACCAATTTTGTTTAAATTTCCAAGAACAGAGAACATTGGCTAACATCTGAGTCACATTTCATTGACTCATTCAGTGTATCTCATGAATCAATTTGACCCATCACTGTTAATTTCCTTCAATTTAACAGACATTTAGATTTATTAAATATCTTCTAATCTTTTGTTCATCTAGTCATTTAACATTTTTTGAGAGACTAATATGGGTAAATGCTATGGGGTATGAACAATTTAATCAGATTTTTTCTGATAATGAACATACATTATAATAGAGAATATTCCATAGTCATATCAAATGGTAATATAAGGCCTCAAGAGTAAAGGGGTATGAAAAGGGACAATATAAAGTACAATGGGCTTTCAGAGGAGAGGGAATTTTTTTTTTTTCATTTGTTTAAAAAAAAAGGAAACCTTGATAGGAAAAATCGAAATTTCACTGGACTCTAGATAAAGAATTTGATCACATGGCAATGGGGCATACATTCTATTCAAAGAAGTACAAAAGGACAGATACAGGAAAACGCTGGGGACTATGGAGAACATTGAATTCTTATGTGTTGTGCATGAAGAAGAGAAATAGGTGAATAAATTATACGGCTAGAAGAGAGATTTCAGAAACCATAACTGTGAATCCTAGGAGTCCTGTCCTTGTTTAGGAGGGATTTTTTGCAGGGTTTTTGTTGTTGTTGTTCTTTTTTTTTTTTTTTTCTTTTTTTTTTTTAGGAGGGTGGGAGGGGGAGTTTCTGGAACCTTATTTCAGCAGTATAAATCTTTTAACTGTGTGCTGAATATTTGGTAAAAGACTGGGAAACCATTGCTTAATTCACTTGAATGAAGGGGATTGTTGAGAAATGGCTTGTGGTGTGGGCGTATGTCAGAAAGATTTTAGAAATAGCATGTGCAGAACAAGGCAATGCTCAGTCTTCCCCATCTGTTAATGCTACCAACACGCTCATAATTGTGGAAGGTGAATTATAGGAATCATTCCAGATATCATCCTTTTCTTTATTCTGCATAATTAATCCCATAATAGATTCTTAATATCTCTACTGCTTTCCATCTCTGACAGTACCACCTGGCCTCCTTGTTGTTTTTCCTGAGTCCTCTCTTGCTTCCTCACATCTCATCTCCACAAAACAGCCAGAGAGAACTTTTTAAAAACTTAATTTAAATCACATAATTCTCCAGAGTAAATATATCAATGACTTGCTATTAACAATAAAATTCTAATTCCTTACTGCGGAGTGTAAAGTTCAGCATGATCTGGTCCATGTAATTCTACAACACATTATACTCTATGCTTATTGACTTTTTTAATGTTCTGGAACATTCCAAGCTTTTTCCTATTTCCAGGACTTTGCATTTATCTTTCTGGCTGAAATGCAACTTTTTTTTTTTTTTTTTAAGCTTTATTGCACAGCACAGTTGGGGTCATCCTTTAGTTGCCAGTTCACAGTAGCCTCACCACCCATAACATTTTATTCTTCATCATATCAACTTAAATCTTTATGGCAACGATTGCAACTCTGTCTTCTACATCATTATTTTTTCCTTCTTAGTAATATAGCAATCTACATCTCTCTTGTTCATGTGCTTGTTTACTTGTTTATTCTTCTGCCAAAGTGTAACTCCCCTATTTTGTCCTTATCTACATACAAGGACCTAAAAAATTTCCTTGCATAGAGGAATTGTTCACTAAGTATTTTAAAAGTTAGTGGGAAAATGATTGTAATAAAACAGAGAAAGTGATTAAAAACTGCTATAATATGTCCTATTTGAGTGATTCAGAGAATGGCGATATCTTTGATAGATATGCAGAAATGGTGAAGGAAAGGGTATGAAGAAGGGAGAGTGCTATACTAACTGAAATGCACAGGCGAACATGACTGATTTTAGCACGTTAAGTTTTAGAAGTACACAGGACTGTACAATAGCGTGTATTTCCCATTTAGGAGTTTATAGCTCTGTGTATGTAGGTAACTGTGGAGAGGCAATTAAGGAGGTGTCCCCAGTTCCAGTTTTGGCTCCTTTGGCTCACTAGGTCCTAGGTTCCTAGAGTGCCCTGATCAAGAGCGGTCTCATGGCCTGTTAGAGAATTCACCTTCTAGGTTTGACGTGTATATATCAGGGGCTAAGCAGAAACTGATGACACCCTCGAAGAGGTTATGTAGGCGACCACAGGAAAGTGTAGTCATGGTTAATGAAAATCAACACACAATGGTAAAACACAGTGGGGACTTGTTAGGATGCATAAGCCTAGAGGGATAACAGGGGGCAAATTTGCCTGCATGCTGCTAAGGTGTTGTTCAGTAGGGAGGATGCTTGCAAACTTGCACTTCATTCCTCTACTGTCCATGATAAATTGTTGATACTGTTCTTTGGCCAACCCAACTAGACGCCAGAGAACAAAAGAATGTGTTGCTTTATTATATGAAATTCTACCTCTAAAGGAAGGAAGGAGTTAATTGACACAACGTTCCAGTGTTTGTCTTTATCTATAGCCACAGAATTTAGAAAAATAACTGAGACATAGTTACTCCTAATTAAGTATTTTAGAATTGAGTAGATGAATGGTTGCAAATAGAATGTAATCAGACAAAGGAAACATTTAAACCTACTACAAGATATCCTGTCAGAGTAACTAGAAGCGTGGTGATGTCTGATAATCTACGAGATAGATGGAAATTAATCTAGCATAATTTCTCTACCGTTAACTGTAATTAATTCAATAATGTATTCCTGTAGCTACCAGTTGCAGAGTACCTGCTATATGCAAAACATTGTTCTTAACCCTTTACAATTCAGCAAGCCAGGAAACTGAGGCATATACACACAAAAGTAGATATCTGTTTAAGGTTTCAGGAATGACAGCTGTTGGACCTACAACTTGAACTCACATTTTTCCAATTTCAAAGTCAGTCACGTCAGCAAAGAAATCTTTCCTCCTTGTATGTCATAGCAACCATCCCTTTCTCTCTGATATCATGAATTTCCCAAATTATTTCATCACTCTTATTCTCTTTTTCTTCTTCAAAAATGAAAGATTTAGATGAGGTGATTTCTAAGATTCATGCCAATTCTGGGATTCTGTCTAGATCAGTTGTAATTATTTGTGTAATGTTATAAGAAAATGGATCAAGTTTTGGAGGCAAAGCATGCAGAATGCTAAGGGAATGCAAAACCATTAATTACTCCCTGCTAAAACATGAATACTTAAGAAATATTCAGGAAGGAGACACCAAAAATAAGTTAATAATACCTTTACTGTAGAGGAAATGATTACATTACAGTGTGGGTAACATGTTCATTCTGAGTTGAAACTGCTTTTTAATGATGAGTTAGCACATATGCAATGGAACCGCTAATTAATAATGAAATAGATATTACCAAGTTTGAATTTCTTGAAGTCTGTCCTTTATTTATATTGGTTTTCTGAGGTTGGTGTCGTGGTATTAGAAGTTCTATCAAAGAGACTCAAATGCCAACTAATGTTTGAGAGATCTTAAAAAATAGTATTATTTCCATATTTTTACATGCGCATTAATGTGAGTCATGAAAAGATTACAGAATTGAAGCAGAATTAAGAGAGGCCTGTGTTTGGAGGAGAGGTCTGCTGTGTCTAGCCCATTAATGAAGGACACTTTATTTAACCCTCTGAGCAAACTTTATTAAGTTTTTGTGAACATGAGATTATATAGGTTACACAAAATGTTTAGTGTCATGCTTGGTTTATAGAAAACCTTAATAAGTAGTGCCTGCTATTGTTATTAGTATAGGACAGAAAATATCACAATCATTTTAATGTATAAATCCTTATCACTTAGCAGGAGTTCTTACCAGTTAAATCAATTTGCAATGAATCTGAACCCAGTTAAGCAACTGAGTAACATCATATATTTAAGGGATGTAATTTTTTTTTTTTGCTTGAATACAATTAAATGGTCACTCTAGTGCATTTTTTAGTCTTTTTACTACATCCTCTTTCATAGTATCAAAACAAACAAAACCTTCCTTTTTTAGAGTTCTTAAAACTAAGTAACACTCTCCTTGTTCATTTTCCAAGAAATGTGGGATGAGAGGCTAAAACGAGATACAGCTCTGTATCTCATTGAAAGTTTGAGATGTATCTCAGAAGAGAGTGGAGTAAAAATAGGAGCAGCAAGTTAAATACCTTCATACTCACAGGGAGAAAGCATTAGATACAGAAGAGTAAGGAACTTACTAAAAATTGTAAGAGATGATTTAACAAATATCAATATATCATAAACATGAAATATGATCATTTTTATTACAAAATAACATATGCTTACTACAAATATTAAATAATACTTAATAATACTTAAATGTGTAAAGCAAAAGGTGAAAGTGAGCTCCCATTTCCCCAAATCTTATTTTTTCTGTATTTTACATATGTAATAAGTCTAGTCTTGCTTTGGATCTTGGCTCCCAAACAGTTCCAGGGATCCCAGGAATATTTTTGTGTGTCATCTTAATATAACCTAGACCTCTCCAGACTGTAGCAGGGAAGGTAATTTTCTTGTGAGTTCCAGTGGTAGCTGCATAGGTATGTTTGTGTGGGTTTAGGGATGCTATCTCCCACATATAAAACTCCTGCTTGTATACCCTATCCTCTATGCTGTTTTGAGTATTGTTGGTTTCATTCCTTGTGGTAGATGTGCTGGAGGATAAACTCCAGTGGGTCACGTCTTATAGAATCTTCATTCCTTCAGTGCTGCAGAACAGGGGACTTATAGCTGAGAGAAAGTTCACACTGGCTAACATGTTAAACCTGGAGCCAATTCAACAACCAAGCTCTGCAGTTCAGTCCCACCAGATTCCTCTGTGGAAGGTGATTTTCTCTCCAAGTCCCAAATGAATGCATTTCCTGGGTTCATTTGAGACTATCCAGTGAATCACATAGGTACGTACATTGGTATAAACATTGGTATAAATCTGATCTAATTGGAAAACACGGATGATGTTCTTTCTGAAAGAATATTTAGGTTTTTAAAAAATCAGGACATTGAACTGTTCATTTTATTTTTAATTTATAATTAGAAATTATTCTTGGCAATTAAGTTTGTATTTTAAAGTATGTTAATTGCAGTGTGAAATTTGTCCCTTGCTCTCAGTCTGTGCCTCAGGTTAGTTTCATCAGTTATTCTTGCTGGTATTTCCAAATACTTCTGCTAAAATTTCATTGTATATATACACACAATCAAATATATATTTTATATAAAAATGAAGATACTATGCACTTTTGCCAGCTATAAGTACATTATAACAATTTTCTAGATTAGTAGTAAATATATTTTTATTGACTGCTTAGTAGTCTACTGCAAGTACTTACACAAATAGACACATACATTTGTGTGTGTGTATATTTATAAAATTTAGTTTTGTGTGGTTTTTGTTGCTTTTCTTTCTCTGAACTACATATTTCTTAAAAATGGGATTTTTTAAAATGCAAAAATAATGTATGCTTCCAAAATTCAAATAATACACAAAAATATGGAGTATAGAGACACTTCTCTAAAGAGAAATAACATGATTGAGATATTTTATACACTCCTTAGTTAAATATTGTTTGGTTTAGAAACTTCGTGCCAGTTACTAGTAATATCTGAATAGCATTTTCAGCCTAAACCTGTCTATATATTGACTTTTTGGGCTATATATACCTATGGCTTCAATCACAGCTCACTGTCAATTAGGGACAGCTCTCAGGATTGTCCAATATTTGAATTCCAACAGGGGAATACAAGATATTAATTGTCAACATTTCTAGAATATGCTTAGGCATCATTCTGGCATATTTCTGGGAAGGTAATAAAATGCCCACATTGCCTCTTGATTTATCTTGGATGAGGAGCATAACCTCTGGCACCACTGGCTGAAAATTTCTCTCAGGCAGTCATTTTTCTTTCCATGCATGAAAATAGTTTAGTAACATCAGAAAGAATCCTAATCTCCAGATCCTCTCCAAAATTTCAATTCTAATCAATTATTTAAATCAACAACCACACAAAAAGCTGCTGAGAGGTCTTAAAAAATAAGAACAGAAATCAATCTCAGAGTAGTGCTAGTAGGGAAAACCAATTGATATAGTCTAGTTGAGTGTAGAATGTGGATTGGGAATTGTAATATGTCAGCCTAGCCAAGCTGAACTACATTTCCCAGAATTTTCCTTATTGTATGTTTACATTAGAACGAGCAACAGGAGAGATTCATGGGAGGTTTGAAAGGCAGAAGAGAAGCAGAAACCATTTTGTAACTCACATACTTATTATGGATCTGCTGACCCACACACTGGTGTGAAGAAGCAACTGAACCTACCATTGTTCTGCTCTTCTCCGGTTACTGACCAGTGGTGTACATTTAGTTTTGGGACAGAAAGGTCCAGTTTCCATAAGTTTTCTTGTCACCGAGAGCAGAGGCAATAAGAAACCTCATGGTTTGCTTATAGATTTCAGAATGATTTTGTGAGGTTCTAGCTTATGTGTGTAAATTCCAGCCTGCTTGTGACCTTTATTTCTTGACCGCCTGCCCATGGATTTCAAGTTCCAATACAGACAAGGAGACAGCAGCCTTATAGAGACAACTTAATCAGCTTATTTAATTGAGTAAGCAAGTTCTCTGTCTCACACACACACACACACACACGCACACATGTACACACACACACGTGCATGCACACACACATACACACACACCACATTCTGTTTCCTGGGTTGATGCATGAAGAAAAAACAATAACAATAGATAAGTGTTTCATTAAGTTTTTAATTTTTTTCATTAGGTTTTTTAATAAAGAGGAGAGCAGATAATATCTGGAGATCACATGAGGTCAAAGGATGATTATAACAAATAGAGAATGCTTGATTCTATTTCTATTTCTGTTTCCAGAAGAGAAGGAAGGTCGGTGATACATAAAAGAATGAATGTAACCAGTACTAAATTATCCTTAGGAAAAGAGAAAAGGCAGAGAGTGTAGTCACAGGTCTAGATGGGTTAGTAGTTTTCTTGTTTTGTCTCCAGCTTTATTGAGATATAATTGATTTAACTGTATATATGTTGTGTGTGTGTATACACCATATGCACAACTCTATTTATAAACATTCTTTAACTATATATACATTCTTTGTACTGTATATAAACATTTAAAATATGTGTGTATATGTACAAATATGCTTGTAATATACAAAATACACAAATAATACATACAAAGTACACTTGAGATGTATAGAGTACAACATGATTTGATTACATACACATTGTGGAATGATTAATTAACACAACTATTATCTTACCTTCCTTCTGCTAACTTTGGGCTTAGTTTCTTGTTTTTTTAGTTCCTTGAGGTATAAAGTTAGGTTGTTTATTTGAGATCTTTCTTTTGTCTTAATGTAGGCATTTATCACTATAAACTTCCCTCTTAGAACGGCCTTTGTTGCAATCCATATGTTTTGATGTGTTGTGTTTCCATTTCCATTTGTTTTAAAATACCTTTGATTTCTCTTTTGATTTATTCTTTGACTCATTGGTCATTCAAAAGTATGTTGTTTAATTTCCATGTATTTGTGAATTTTCCAGTTTTTCTGTTATTGAGTTCAAGTTTCATACCACTGTGGTTGGAAAAGATGTTTGATAGGATTTCAGTTTTCTTAAGTTTGTTAAGGCTTGTTTAGTGCACAGCATATGATCTATCCTGAAGAATGTTTCATGTACTCTTGAGAAAAATGTGTCTTCTGTTGATATTAGATGGAATGTTCTGGATATGTTAAGTCCATTTAGTCTAGAGTGTAGTTCAATACCGGTAGGTCTATGTAAGATACATGGCCAACAGTACCGTGAATTAGAATTGAAAATTGGTAACATAACTGTGTACTTTCCACCAACAATATTCAGCTACAAAAGATAAGCACAGGGTAAAGTAAGTAGAGAGCTGGGCCTGATCAGAGTGTATCTTTCCCAGGGGCGAACAGAGAGAAACAATGTTTACAGTCAGATCTGTTCAATCAAACTAGTCAAATAGAGATGCAAAGATCTGAATAGAGTGACAGGACAAAATAGTAGAGTGAATGAATGGGGAGTGAGCTGGTGACTTGGAATGTAGAATAATTGAGTGGGTGTGTTCAAATCGGTGAGCTGGTCTAGCAGAATATTACATTAACTGTTAGATTTTACAAGAGACTCCCAGCAACTCTATTGCTTAAGTACTCTGATCTAAGACCAGCTTGTTGTTTAAATCTCTTTCTTTTTACCCAAGTAAAATTGTCCTTCACTGGCATATAGCTTTCTATTTTACACTTCACGTCTTTATGAATTATTTTCTGGAAAAGAATGGTTAGAAATATTGTTGCCCTTGTTTGACTTAGTGCTGATTTTGGAAGATTTTCTTTTTTTTTTTTTGTCATTACTTCATTTAGTCCTTCTTTTTATTTCTTTTATTCATTCTCCAAATATTTGATAAGTATCTATTATGTATGTAACAGAGTAGTAGCTGCTAGTGCAGCAGTAAATAAATAGATCCAGTGGGAGAGGCAGATAATAAAAAAGTTAACAAAAAGATATGAATTATGATTAGTGCTATGAGGAAGAAAACAGTCATATTATGAATGGGAAGATCATAGGGTGGTAGGAGACATTATTTAGATAAAGCTGTCAGAGAAGCCTTTTATGATGAGATGCTTTAAGCTAGAACCTAAGGAATGAAAATGCGTTCATACAAAAAACATGTTTGTGTCTTGAGATCAAAATGAGCTCTATAGAATGATGACCTGACTGTATCCTAGGGTGGTATTAATGAGGCTGGATAGATAGTAAGCCCAGACCACACAGGGCTTTATTAAAAAGTTTGGATCTTTTCATGCCATATTTCTTTTAGGAATTCCTTAAGCACAGTATTATATCTAGTCAACAGTCAATGCAGCCATGAAGGCTTCCAGACCACATAAAAGTAGCTATTTTCTCAATTGTCTGTAGTATCACCAAAGTAAATACTATATATATGTATATACCACATATATTATACACACACACACACACACACACACACATATATATACATATATACTATTTACTTTGGTATATGTATATAAATAGTGTATATATATATATATATATATATATATACACACACATATATATGCTATACATATACACACACACACACTTCTGTACATACATATATATATTATTTATTTTAGCAATACATGCATACATATTTGATAATATTATATATATATTTATAATATATTTAATGTATTATACATGTATAATATATGGTTGTTATATTTTATAGATTTTTACTTTGGTAATTGATAATTACTATATTTATTAGAAATATTTTTTTTATCTTATAGAAAAAGAAAAATTGCTTATCAAATTTATTTATGCCCAGTAAATGTCAAAGCAAGAGTATAAATCCAGGCATCTTACCTATTTTTTACTATATCATACTTGTTACTGGTTAGGAAATAGAAGAGTGTTCAGTTTTTAAAAAGTAATGCCTGAAATAAAACAAAACAATAATGACTTTGACACTGTTATCTGACTTACCAATTGGCCTTCTTCTTCTTCTTTTTTTTTTTTTTTGTTTAATTCTAACAACTGGTTATTTTTTTCTTGCATAGGGCAACAGGAATTTCTCACCTGCTAGAATTATCAATTATGTTAAGTAGTCTGTTAAAAGATTGTGATTGTGTTAATCACTGTTTGTGGTAATAGTTAGTCACCATTATTATAAAAAGATTCCAAAAAATATGTTAAAATACTAGTTCTATTAAATGTAAAAGAATTGTGATTAAATAGAAACTTCATGTTAAAAAATTTGGTTTTGTCTCCTTATTGGTTCCTGAGGTTTACAAAAATATGTCTGTTTTAAGAAGTCAATTGTATTGTGAAGTTGATTGGGTTAGGTAGAATGCAAAAAGTTTGAAGAACAACTCTGGGAAAGAATCCCTACCATTCCATTACAATGAGTACATTTCTGTTTTTTATGATAGAAATAATACCTTGAAATGTTAATTAATACTTTATTTATGTGCCTGAATGAAAGCCTACTAGCTAATTTAATTTATAGATGGTCAAAATAATTAAGTTTGAAGAATTAACTAGAATGTTTTATAATTTTAGTTTTTGTAAGAAGACTCATAAATGAACAGGTCATTTAATTACCACCTCCCCTCCTCCCAATTCCATTGAAATTGACAGGAGAATTAAAATTATTCTTCTTCTCATTGAATTTTGTAAGAAAAAGGTAAAGCAATTAAAGGCATAGCCAATAGTTATTTACTGTACAAATATGAAAGGATGATAGACAATTAAGCATTGATTGATTTTTCTTTAATGATTCATTGACTTATGAAATAAGGTCCTTGAAACTAACTTACTAATTTTCTTTGGTGCTATCTTTTCAACATTCTGTTATATTTTGCCCAATCTAGAATAAACAAATCTGACATTTTAATTAAAAAGGAAACTAGAATAATATAGCACTTTATACTTAATAGTCAAGTTAATTAAGTATCTGTAAGTGTAAGGTCTAATTGTCTCAGAAAATTCAAAGATATCCAATGTAAAATATAAAGTGATGACCTGAGAATTAATAGACTGAAAGTACTATTTCCTTATCAATCCAAAATGGAAGACTCTTAAGAAATATGTTTTTGGTTTTTTTATCTGTATGCTATTCTTTACAATTAACTGCATCTGAATTACATTTTCTTGGAATTACATCAAGAAAGAAATACAGAGCAGGTATGATGTTTCAGTACAGACCTCCTGATTGAACAATTATAATGCTTTCTGTCCCCATCTACCATTTTCAAATATGAATAGATCTATTGTTGAGTTATAATCCTTAAGGAGACTCCCTCTGAAATGGTGTTCATGCTATGAACTTATCCCATACAGTAATCCTAATATCAAGATGAGTTATGAAATATAAATTCTATTATCATAATAATTTGTATTTAGCTAATATGTCAGTTATTCAATGCAATGATAATCCTGAATAGCAAACAACCACAAAGTCTCCATGGCATGCAGTAAACATTGAGTTAGTTCCCACATCCACATGGTACAGCTAATTGGAATGACTCACTCATGAATTGGTGGTCATCTCCTCAGGGTCTTCTGGGTGGCTATTTGGATCTTGGCTCAAACACAAGCCTGGTGGTCAGCTGGTTGACTTTGTTGTAGGATGGTCTCAGCTGAGATGGTTTGTGGCCCTCGAATTATCTATCCCTTTATTTCCGGCTCTAGCAGGAAAGCCTAATCATATTCTCGTATTAATTACAGAGCAGGTGGAACAAAAGGACAGGCTGAATCATTCCAGAGCTTTTAAACCTCTGCTTTTGTCAGATTTATAACATCCATTGTCCAAATTATATCATAGGGGTGAACGAAATCATATCAAATGGCCATCCATCTGAGTGGGAAGGCACTGTATGATGAAAGCCGTTGCATGATATTCAGACGTCCTTTCAGGAATGAAACAATCAGTTGATGGGAGTGCTGCTGGAAGGCTTCCTCAGTTGTCACCTCAGTTTAGGAAGTGCCATAGCTACAGAGAGCTACCTTCCCAAAGATCATGCCTCCTTCCTTGTAGTCAGTGATTGGTTGACACAGGAGTATTAAAACCTTTTACCCCTGCTGTAAACAGTTCTGATTAGAATTTCATTTCCAGATCTTCCTGTAGGATCACCTGAAGCTTCCATAGAAACTGCACTGCAGTTCAACTTTCTTCTTCTTCATTTCATTCAGCTAATATTGAGCCCCCAATTTTCCCTAATTCACTTCCTGCCACTAATCTGCACTTCAGAATCTATATCACAGGGAACCAACCAGCAGCACACCACAAAATTTCCTGGGAAAAGACATGGTTACGGGGAATTGAAGTTGAATTGAAGTCATGAATGCCATCAACTTAGTATAACTCTCTGGTGTAACAATCTAGCAATGTGAGATTTGATCATCCTTAAAATATTAATCACAAAAAAAGAGATTTTTTTCCTAATTATCTTTCTTTTTTCTAGTTCTCTTTTAGTATTGACTAATGTTTTGGTCACCCAATGTCATAACTAAACTCTGTTCATGTTTTCTTGCTTTTTCTTCTTGGTCATGTTACTACTTGTGTTAGAATTCTTTTTTTCTTTTTTCCTTTCTTTTTCTCTTTCTTTCTTTCTTTCTTTCTTTCTGTCTGTCTGTCTTTCTTTCAAGTAGGCTCTGAACCCAATGTGGGGTTTGACCCCAAGATCAAGAGTTATGTACTATAGGGGCTCCTGGGTGGCTCAGTGGGTTAAAGCCTCTGCCTTCAGCTCAGGACATGATCCCAGGGTCCTGGGATCAAGTCCCGCATCGGGCTCTCTGCTCAGTGGGAAGCCTGCCTCCCCCACTCTCTCTGCCTGCCTCTCCGCCTACTTGTGATCTCTGTCAAATAAATGGGTAAAAACTTAAAAAAAAAAAAAGAGGTATGTACTATACCTACAGTGCCAGCCAAGTGACCCTAGAATGTGTTGTTTATGTTGATTTGCCTGTCAAGATTTAACTCTTAATTCAGATTTGAGTTCAGATCTTACTTCTACTTGATACCTCTCCTTTCATCCAAGTTAGAAATTATTTGATTCTTTCCAACATATTGTATCTCATTCTTTTGAACTTCTCATGTTATACTTGATAATTTATAATCTTGCTTCACTTCCTGAAGAGATCCTCAAGGGTAAGGATCCTGCTATAGTCACCTTTTTTTGTTTGTTTGTTTTTTTCTTAGATCATCTAAAAAAGTGGTTAGCATACTTTCTTTTTAATATAAATACCTGAATGATTCAAGAAAAACTATATGTTCCCATTGTCTTCCATGAAGCTTTCTCATGAAATATATATCGTCAAACATAAAATTTAACAGCTCTTTCTTACAAAGAATATGCATGATTTTTCACAGGACAAACATGTCAAATATAAACAATAAAGGAATCTTTAGCAACAGTGAAGATATCCCAACAAAGCCAAGGAGCTCAATTTTGATCTCTTACTTATTGGTCTGTATAGTTATATACAAACAACTCACAGAATATATATAAACAGAAATTACTGTCATGAAATAAGAAATTTTGACTCACATTTTCCTAGAAATAGGAGGTGCCACATGCCACTCAAGGCCACAGAGAAGGAACAGGTTACATCAGGAGTCAGAGGGAGCAAGGGGAAAATATGAGGAAGAGGGTTTATAATGGTTTATGTAGGAAGGAATCGGTGGGTCAGGGAAAGCAGACTAAAGGATTGGTTATTTTGAATGATTTCAAAAGGAGTTCTTGTGTATAGGATCTGTCTCAAATTGACCCTGGTGTGATTGGATAGGGGAACAGTGATTTGGAGGGTGGAAACCCAATAAAGGAAGTTAATTTGGGGATAAACTCTGGATTAGGTGGCTTGCATATAGGCACCCTCCCAGGAGAGCTGTTAACTGTTCTAGGAATTGGCCAGCCCTAGGGGATGCAGTCCTCCAAGATGTTAAAGCTGAAAGAAGGAAGAAAACAAGAAAGAGTGAGTGAGGGGGGGGGGGGAAAAACAGAGAGAAAGAGAGGAAGGAAGGGAGGGAGGGAGGGAGGGAGATAAAGAAAGAAAGGAAATTGTTACTACACAGAAACAGTGCCTGGTAGGTACTTTTTTTGTGTGTGTGGGGCGGGGTGGGTTCTTTCTTTTCTGGATTGCATAGGCCACATCTTTACAACCCCACTGTTCGTTAATGCATAGTCTGTTCTCAAATACTTTTATTATGTATTATTTACTCAAACTGATGCCAAAAAAATTTATACAAGCTCTTAGTATAATCTATCTTTCCCCTAGAAATTATTCTAGTCTAATCAAGAAACTATTCTCCTCATTAATAACTGATACACATAAACTTGTTGACCTTTGGCTTATCTTGTTGATTTATTTTATAATCAATTGCAGCTCACAAAATAACTTACTTGCCAAGTCAATAATTATATAACAGTTCTTTGCAACCCACATCTTACAAACTCTCCACGTTCTTAACAGAAAAGCAAACAGACTAATTTTGCTCCTTTGAAACTCCAAAATATATTTCATTTACTCATTTATTTTCAATTCCTCAAGTTTCACTGTATAAACAAGTTAATATTTTACTGAATCTTTTTATTAAAAAACAATATTATCATTAGGATCTAGTAATTATAAATTCCAACTCTTTCTTTTTTTATTTATTTATTTTTTTTATTTATTTGAGAGAGAGAGAGAGAGAGAGAACATGAGAGGGGAGAAGGTCAGAGGGAGAAGCAGACTCCCCATGGACCTGGGAGCCTGATGCAGGACTCGGTCCTGGGACTCCAGGATCATGACCTGAGCTGAAGGCAGTCGCTTAACCAACTGAGCCACCCAGCCGCCCCATAAATCCTAACTCTTGATGCTCATACATGGAATGTTTTAAATTGGAAAACACATTGTTTCTAGGTTGAGATGGCAGAATATATGTCAATCCCATCTTGTTGCATTCCATATCGAAGACACCTTAAAATCATTAACATTAAAAGTAAAATTATAAATTTCTGTATAGAGGATATCAGTGAAGATGGTATAATAAAAGCCTCCAGAAATTCTCTCTTCCCTAATAGCAAGGAGAACACTTGCAAAAATCATCAAAATCAACATTTTCAGAACTCTGAAAATTATTCTTGGTCTTACAACAATCTGAAGAGCATCATTGCAACAATGACAACCAAATCTCAGCAAAAAGAAAAAAGTGGGGTGCCTGGGTGGCTCAGTGGGTTAAGCCTCTGCCTTCAGCTCGGGTCATGATCTCAGGGTCCTGGGATCGAGCCCCACATCGGGCTCTCTGCTCAGCGGGGAGCCTGCTTCCCTCTCTGTCTCTGCCTGCCTCTCTGCCTACCTGTGATCTCTCTCTCTCTCTCTCTCTGTCTGTCAAAAAAAAAAAAAAAAGATATATATATATTAAAAAAAAAGTGAATTTTAAGAAATTGTAACTTCTTCTGTTCCCAGCCCCTAATGAGCTCTTCCGCAGCCTTGAAAACCAACATCTCACAGTCAAGGTAAAATTCAGCAGACTGGCAGTCACTGGAGTAAGAGCTTTTTATCAACCCAGTTCCTAGAGAACTATTGTTATTTGATTGGTTTGCTGTTTCTGTGGAAGATCCTCTTTTTTTTTTTTTTAAGATTTTATTTATTTGACAGAGAGAGAGAGATCACAAGTAGACAGAGAGGCAGGCAGAGAGAGAGGAGGAAGCAGGCTCCCCACTGAGCAGAGAGCCCGATGTGGGACTCGATCCCAGGACCCTGAGATCATGACCTGAGCCGAAGGCAGTGGCTTAACCCAGTGAGCCACCCAGGCGCCCAGAGGATCCTCTTTTGAAGTGTCTTTATTTGACCTCACTTAGAGCTCACCCAACTCCAATTGTCTTTGGCCTCATGTTGTTTGTCAAAATCAAATAGAAGGAATTGTTTAACTTTACAGCTTCCTGAGGCAGTAGGTAATAGTTGGGGCAAGCAGTATTTAAAGCAAAAAGTTCAAAAGGAAAAAGCTTGGGAACTAATAAACTCTTATATATTCCTAGAATCTGCAAAGTCACCCTGAGTTGCACTGAGCTCACTTCTAGCTGTTCCTGAGATTCTGTATAAGAAAGATATTAAGGTTAATGAATGGGTTTTAACTGCTGGCCCAAGTGCTGAAGAGAAGCCTTAACTCAAATTCGGAGACTCTCCCGGCAGACTGGGAGATTTATTGGTTCCAGGTGCTTATGGAAATCTCTGTTTAATTACTAGTGAAAAACTATGCTAACTGAACGGATATTTAAGTGGTCACATATGCAAGAGAATTCAGACTTTACATAATTAATTCATAAAAGTACCTAAACAAACAGTAGATAGAAAACTGCCTTGAGGAAGCTTACATGTTGAACTTATTAGACAAAGACTTTCAATCACCTATTTGAAATATATTGAAAGAACTAATGGAAATGATGCATGAAGGCATGAAAATAATGTTTCATCAAATACAGAATATCAAAAAATATATGGAAATTATTTAAAAAGAAGCACATAGAAATTAGGGAATTGAAAAATACATTATATGAGATGAAAAATACATTATATGAGATGAAAAATTCATTATGGAGCTCACCATCAGATTTTAGCAAGCATAACTGAGGATGTGTGAACTTAGAAATAAACCAATTGAGAATATCTGATCTGAGGAACAGAAAGTACAAAGAATTAAGGTAAATAAACAAAATCTCAGAAAAATGTGGGAAACCATCATGTATACCAACATATACATAATATCTCAAAAGAAAATGGGAGAGAGGAAGTGGCAGAAAAAATATCTTAGAAAATAATGGCCAACAACTTGGCAAACTTTATGAAAAATTTTAATACCCACATCTAAGAAGCTCAACAAAGTCTAAGCAGGATATACACAAAAAGATTTACCCCTAGACACAGCATAATCTAACTGTTTAAAGCCGATGCCAGAGAATCTTGAATACAAGAGAGAAGTAGCTCTTCATGTACAGAGAACCTCAATAAGATTAATAGCTGATTTCTCAACAGAAGACATGACGCCAGAAGGTAGTGCATTGATGCTGTCAGTGTGCTGAAAGAAAAAGATTGACAACAAAGAATTCAGTATCCATCAAAACTATCCTTCAAAATTGGAGAAATTATGACATCCAAGATTTTAAAAAAAATGAAACAAAACTGAGGAAATTTGTCACTAGGAAACCCACCCTACAAGAAATACTAAAGAGAATCTCTCAGGATGAAATGATGAAATGAAAGGACATCTAACAGTAAATTCATATGAATTCATATGGAAAAATATAGAGCACCAATAAGAAGTATTTATCATAAACACAGTAACTTTAACATAACAATAACATGAGTAAACATAAAATGTAATATAAATACGCTTTTTCGGTACAGGTCTTTTCTTCTAACTGATTTAAAACTCATCTGCATAAAGCAGAAATATTAATCTGTGTTGTTGGGCATACAGTTTGCATGATTAAAAGAACACAAAGGATAATAAAAGAATGGTGATATATAGGGACACATTTTTTGTATATTGTTGAAATCAGTGTGATACTAATTCAATCATTAGACTGATATAAATTAAGACTTTAATTGTATGCCTTAGAACAATCACTAAGAAAATAAGTAGAAACATAAAAACATACATATATATACTTAAGTATATATGCATATATAAATGACAGTGGAATTAAAACAATACATTAGAAAATATCCATTTAACAAATAAATAGGCAGTAATAGAGGACTTAGGAAACACTTAAGAAAACAATTGGCAAATAGCAAAATAGCCAGGGGTACAAATTTATATAAATTAATGTACAGTGGTTAGTGTATTAGTTAAAAAGTCAGAGAACTTAGAAGAAATATAATTGGAATATTGGTAACAAGGGGGTCTAGGGGAGACATATGTAGGTAAACCTTTTAAGTCTCCAGAGATTATAAATATATTTTTGTTTCAGTTGAATGCTCCTCAAAGAAGAACATCTACAGAGGAGGATTGTAATCATCTGGTTAGAGAAGAATAAAGAACAAAAACTCAACAGTAAAAAAGAAAACCCAATCTAAAAAATGATCAAAAGAATGAACGGACATTTCTCTAAAGAAAATTTACAGATGGCCAATAAGCAAATGAAGAGATATTCAACATCATAGTCATTAGGGAAATGCAAATCAAAACCTTAAGAGACTACTTCACAAATACCATAATGGATATAATAAAAAGGAAGATAATAATAAGTGTTGACAAGGATATTGGGAGATTGGAATGCTCATACATTACTATTGGAATGTAAAATGATGCAGCCATTTTAGAAAACAGTATGGCAGTTCCTCAAAAAGTTAATCATAGAGAATTCCAGTGTGACTTGGTTGAGCATCCAACTCTTGATTTCAGCTCAGGTCATGATATCAGGATCACGAGTTCAAGCCCTACATTGGACTCCACACTTAGCAGGGAGTCTGAGAGTCTCTCTCTCTCCCTCTCCCTTCTTCCCACTTTCACTCTCTCTCTCTCTAAAATAAGTAAATGAATCTTTTAAAAAAGTTAATCATAGAATTATTGTATGACCCTACAATTCTGTCTCAGAGACCTAAAAAAAAGTGTTCACACAAAAATGTGTATTCAAGTGTTCAAAACGGTATTATTCATAATAGTTAAAAAGTAGAAGCAACTCAAATGCCCATGGAATGGATAAACAAAATATAGGAGTCATACAATGGAAAACTTTTGTATATATCCCTGAAGTCAAATTTATATACAGATTACCCAATTTATTTCTGTATAACTGTTCACTATTTCTCTTGAGTTATTGATTGTACACAAGAACTCAATACCATGTTTTTTACTAAGATTTCAGAAGTCTTCATAGAGGGGTAGTTTATTTGATAACTATATTTATGTTCATACACATACTTTTGCTTTATTTTATTAGTGAATGTGCTTTTGAATTAGTCTGCTGAGAAAAATATGGACTTCTTTTTTCATTTTTTATTGGTTTGAATAGGGTACTGAGCAAGAGCCTTACAGAAACTTTTGGTATTAGTTTACTGAATGTATAAAGTTTTAAAACTGCAACTTTATTCCAAGGATGTTAATTAAAGTATCTTCCATGTTAATCTTGTTTCACAGCTCCAAACACTTTTAAATTGTTTCCTTAGTTATCTACCATCCAATTTTTAATTTTATACTATTTCTTGTTACCTAAAATTAGGATTATTGAATATTGACCTTCAACTATGAACAATAAAGTTTTGGTTTCATTTCTTCATATCTATCTACCCACTTCCTCAAATATAGTTATATATCACATCTTTAAATTAATATTTATTTTACATCATTATGATTATATTAGTAGTTTTCATAGACGGACTCTGTATTGCACTAAGATTTCCTTTCCATTTTTGTATAGTTGTTCTTGGACCTAATAACTGCCTGTTTCATCTGCCTAGGTTTCTCAGTACCCAAATCTCTTCAACCAGAATTGTTAATCTCTTCTAATACGGTTTACCCCATCAGGGAATCTATTTTCTATTTCCCTCTGGAAGTCCTCTGTCCTTCAGCTCCTCTACCTACTGGTTATTTTCTAGACCTGCTAGAAACCTGCCAGCTGTACAACTGACATCCTCAAATAGTCCTTCAGCATCATTCTGGAAAATTCCCTAGGTTTACTTCTTTATATGATACCTTTATTTCTGTTGTATTAATTTATATCTCTGTGTCTAAGAGAGTACATGAGAGGCAAATATCTGAGATTTTGAATTTCTGAAAGTGTTTATATTTTACCTTACTCTTAATTTACTCACTAATTTATCAGACTTTATTAATTTGTTAGAGCTGACTTAACAAAGACCATAATCTGAGTGGTTTAAACAAGAGAAATTTACCGTCTCACAGTCCTAGAGGTGAAAAGTCCAAGTACAGGTATTATCTGGGTTGATTCTCTTTGAAGTCTATGAAGAATCCATTCCATGTCTCTCCCCCAGCTTCTGGTGGTTTGTTGGCAATCTTCAGTGTGCCTTGGCTTGTAGAGCATCAACCTGATCTCTGCCTTTATTTTCATATAGTTTTCTCCCCATATGTCTATGTATCCAAATTTCCCTCTTTTATAAGGACATCAGTCAGATTAGAGGCCTATCCTACTCTAGTTATGACCTCATCTCAACTAGTTACGTCTTAACACTTTTTACAAATAAGATCATCTTCTGAGGTATTAGGAGTTAGGACTTCAACATCTGAATTTTAGAGTGACCCAATCCAACTCCTAACACAGACCATGCAATTTTTTTTTGTAAATAATTTTACCTCAGATAATTGAAGTCATCTTTTTATCATATTGTACATTTTAGTATTGTTTGAAAAGTATGATGTTATTTTGTTTTCTAAGAACTTGTGTATGTACAACGTATTTCCCTCTCCTTTTCTCTTTTCTGATTTTTTTTTTCCTGGTGTTCTGAAAATTTCCAATAGGATGTGTTGATGTAGGTTTTCATTATTCTACTAAGGAAATATTTAAATCAGCTCATTCAATCTGTGTATCAGTCAAGATTCAACCATAGAAGGAAAAGCAGTAGAAGAGAGATTTGTACATTCATATACATATAACCATATGCACATACAGACATATACATATAAATAGATTTACTCACTCAGGGGCTTTGACAAATCCAAAATCTGTGCTGGCCAGATAGCAAGCTGACAGGGTCCTTGCGGTCCTAGGGCCAGATCAGAGACCAGCCCTCACCACCACAGCTTGCAGAAGCACTAGCAGGAAGTAGGCCTAGAAAAATATATTTGGCCTTAAGCTAGTTGCTGATAGGATTGCAACATTCTGATCTGACACAATGTGGTGTAATAGGCAAAATGAGGAAACTTATTCACAGGTAGATTGCCCTGTTGATTGTTCTATTGACTTATCTATGCAATGATCAAGGTGACTCCCACGTGATTGTACTGTGCTTGAATCATATAAGACTGCTATAAACCATAAACATCTCAGCATTAGCTGTGACCCTCCTGATCCCATTCTTTGTGTTTCTTTTTCTCATTCCCAACCCCGAGCTCAGGTTTCTCCATTCAGTCAAGGTTGGTTCTTGACAAAGGTCCACAGTGAAGATAGTCAGGAAAGGATGACCATAAACCATCATCCACAAGAAGAATTTCTTCTCTTTCTTGCTGATTGGGTGAGCCCCACTCAGATTATCCAAAATAATTTCTCTTAGTTAAAATCAAGCAATAGAGGCTTTACTTAAAATTTTCAAAATATCTTCACAGCAAGACCTAGGTTAGTGCTTGAGCAACTAGGACGGACTCTAGTCTAGACAAACTGAATATCAAAAAACCTACTGCAGTTGGTAAACAGAGCTCTCTTGGTTTTCAGAAAATTTTCAGAAATACTTATTCTGTGAAGTTCTCAACTTTTTTTTTTTTTTAAATATTCCTTCCCTTTTAAAACTCCTATTAGACAGCTACTGGGAATACGTAATTTGAGCTCTACTCTTTTTTTAAAAAAATTATTTATTTATTTACTTACTTACTTATTAACTTATTTATTTATCTTAGAGAGAGAGAGTGCATGTGGATGCATGCACATAAGTGGGGAAAAAGGGAGAGGGAGAAGGAGAGGGAGAGAATCTGAAATAGACTCTCCACTGAGCACACTTGGGCTTGATCCCACAACCCATAAGATCATGACTTGACCTGAAACCATGAGTCAGATGCTTAACTGCCTGAACCACCCAGGTGCCCCTGGTCTCTACTTTTTTAAAATCCTATTTTCTGTCCTTTGACTTTTTTGTTGTATTTTCTATGCTAGTCTTTTAGTCATATCTTTTAAGCTCTTGGTAATTTTAAAAAATTCTATTTTTCATCCACAATATATTTTTTTAAGATTTTACTTTTTTTAAGTAATTTCTATACTCAACATGGGGCTCAAATTTACAACCCTAAGATCAAGAGTCATGTGCTCTCTGACAACCAGCCAGGCACCTTTTAATCCACAATATTTTCATCACTTGTTCTCTAAATTTTCTTATTGTAGTCCTCAGGTGCAATAGCTTGTCAAATTACTCTAAGGTTATTCTTTCTATGTATTATGTATCAGTATCAACAGAAATAAATACATCTAAGATATATAAGAATATATATATTTATATTCTTATATAAAAATACATATATATATATAGGCATATTTTTCTGCTACTTTTGAGGTGTCTTTTTCCACTGATTTATTTTATTTGAATGTTTTTACTTTTTTTGTTGTTGTTGTTAATACCAGCATTAGTTCTCCGATTTTGATACTGGAGGATTTTCTTAATCTCAGAATGCTTGGATTTTTGCTGATATTTAAGGAGGAATACAAAATAGGTGAAAAGATTTGTGTTCATAGGTTAAAAAAAAAAGCGGGGGGTCTACTGTTCAATCTCAATCATACCTGATAGTTAGGGATCCTACCATCTCATTAGTAATACCTCTTCCCTCCCTGTGTTTATTTTTAATTTTTCCCTTAGGCTAATGAATCTTCCTAGGAAAATAAATTCTTCAGTCATCTTCCTGGAGGATATTAGCCTGGCTCACCATAAACTTGAAGCCTGGGAGGCAAGGAAAGCAGGTCTCCCTCTTCATTATGCAGACTTCTATTTTATCTGTGTTCATTACAGTATTTTACTTCTGACCTCTAATATACTTGACCAAGTTCCCAGTTCTCTGTTTCAGGCATTCTAGAAATAAACTCCCTACATTCTACTGGAATGCAGATGGAGCAATTAACTCTTGATGTGGATAGGGAGAGAGGACCACAGTGTCTAACTTCTCATTTTGAAGATATTTAACCAATTCATCTTTTTCAGGTTCACCCCTTCAGTCCCACTTTGAGAAATTCTTGGACAGCAATGCTAATAAGTCTTCCTGGGATTTTACAATGTGATTCTTATACGATTCTCACCACTCCTAACCATATGCACCTAGACTTCAGGTTTTTGCTCTGATGAGTCAAATACTGATAATCTGTTGTTTTCCTTCCTTAAAACAATGCTGTTAATATTACTTATCTACTTCATCTCTTGTATCCTTCTAGACCCTGTACATTTAAATATTTTTTTCTGAATTATTTTTTGAGGGTCTTTAAGAGCTGCTAGAAGTAAACATTTTTGTTCAAGTCTCCAAACTTACCTGGACAAGCCATTTATTTGGGTTGTATTCACTAGTACAATTCATGAGTTTAGTATTTTAGTCAGATATGTTCCTAATTATGCCGCATGTGTCATTAATACGTAACATGAAGTCATCTTTTGAAAGAGACTATATGAGCTGTTTACCATTTCTGCTGACTGTGTTCCCAGTGGATTTGGTTAAAGAGCAGTTCTAGGGCTGCAGCAGAACAGTTCTGAGACAGTGACAGCATTGCCTAACTCTTTTGCAAATATTGATGTAACATGGGTCGTTGAATGGTGTAATTTCCACCATACAGTGGCTATTGATCTCTTCCAGCAAGTCAATATGTACTTGGTTTATTCTGAAGTCATTGAGACAACTGAAGATGATCAGAGATTTCACAGTCAAATTCTATTCTTTGGTCTACTAATAATGAGCAAAACAGCAATGCTAAATATTCTATAACCTCTTTATTCAACTGTCAGGACTAGTTAAAGGGATTCTCTGATGAGAATCATAAATCACAATTAAGATTGGATTCTGTGTGGTCTTCCCTAATGCTGCTACTCATGAAACTCTGGAGAGCTTGTTAGGAATGAAGCTCTGAAGGAAGACGACGACACAGATTACAATTCTGACTCTCACCTACAGCATGTGGTAGTGGGCAGTTCTCCTCATCTCTCTGGCTTCAATTTATTCATCTATAGAATGTAAATGTTGATAATAATATTAGTAATGCCTTTTGAGTTATTAGAACAAATGATAAAACGATTGCATTATGTGTTTGGAACATGGAAAATCTCAATTTATTATTATTATTATTACTATTATTAAATGGGAAAAGAGTTCAAAAGTTGATAACAGGTTGTTGTAGAAAATTTCAACAGTGGTTGTCATCTGGAGCAATCCTTTTTCTGGAAGGACAACTATATTGCTCTCTCCTTTGCTACGTTCTTGCCAAGCATTTCAGATTTCCAAAAATTTGCTCTGATAATACTGGAAATTCTTCACCTAATATGGGAGGAATTGTTTTCAGGTGGATTCTTCAAAGGCAGTAAATTTTTTTGTACTTGGGGTCAGTGAAGGAATGGAGGAAAATGAAGAAGGGTGGCATCCACTATGACTTCTAGCGGCGGCTCTATTCTTTGTTATGTTGCAACATCTCCATTCCTTTTTTAAAAGATTTTATTTTTTTATTTGAGAGAAAGAGAATGAGCATGAGCAGGCGGCACGGGCAGAGGGAGAGGGAGATGCAGACTCCCTGCTGAACAAGGAGCCTGGTAAGGGCTGGATCCCAGGACCCCAAGATCATGACCTGAGCTGAAGGCTGATGCTTAAGGGACTGTACTACCCAGGTGCCCACACCCCCTTTAAATCGCAAATGCAAAATTGAACAATATGGTACATAGTCTGAAACGTTCTCAACCAGTTTACACTTCATGGAGCCTGCAAACTATTACTTATGGTCTAGAGATCATTTTACTCTGTATGTTGCAAATACTCTTTTATGTCTCTGTTCTTGAAAACTATTATCCAGATTTTTTTTTTTTTAATTAATGGAAGTAGCGATTTTGTCCAGAGGAACCTAAGGCCAAGAAAAGTTAAACAATAAGGCTTAGTTTTTTAAAAAAAAATGCTTTAAGGTTAAACAAAAGTTCTCATATCTGATCACAGTTTATCTTCAATGTGTTGTATTTTATTGGGGAGAGAAGGGAGGTATTATTTTACTTCTGATGGTACCTATACAATTTTCTAGATGAAGAAAAAAGATTCAGAGAAGGCATATGTAGTAGAATAATGCTCTCTCAGACCCCCAAAGATGTTCACATTTAATCTATGAACCTGTGAAATGTTATCTTACAAGGCAAAGTGAGTTTGCCAATATGATTAAGTTAGGATCTTGAGATGGGAAGGTTATCATGGATTATCTAGGTTGTCCCAATATAAACATAAGGACTGTTACAAATGAAAGAAGAAAGATATGAGAATCATTGTTTGAATAGTGAAGTGTGAGAAAGACTTGACTGTCCACTGCTGGCCTTGAAAATGTATGAAGGGGCCATGAGCCAAGAATGCAGGCAGCCTAAAAAAGGCAAGAGAACAAAATCTTCTAAAAGGAGTCCTGTCACTACCTTGAAATACCTTGCCAAGTGAAATAAATTTTCAACTTCTGACCTCCTGAAAAGTAGATTATAAATTAGTGTTGTTTTAAGACTTTTAGTTTGTATTAATTTGTTACAGCAACAATAGAAAACTAATATGGCAAAGGCATTTGCCTAAAACTTTATAAAGAGAGGCAAGACTACTTCAAATCTATGGATTACCAAACTAGTACTTTTATACTACAACATAATGTTTCTAAACATGGTTTGAATTATATAGTATATATGTTTATAAATGAAAATATAGATTAACATAAAAAATAGTCCTCTAAAAAAGTTTTACACAGTAATATATACCTGACTGGTTTTATCCTGTCTGTTTGAAAACACTACTCACCTCAAATAGACTAAAGGGTGTGATAGATTACACATAACATAACGTATGTAAGGACATATAGGAACACAGCCCCCAATTAATGTAAGCCATATACATGGTTTACATATGACCAGTTGTAGAAGCTGATTGATTCATTGGGACCAGAAACTCCTGTTTCATCACTGTTATGGCCTTTGATTTTCTTCCCAAACATCCTCTTGTTTACTTTGCCAGTCTCCATTGACTCTGTCCTAGCTTTTCAGTGAGGGATGGGTTGATGTGTGTTCTGTATTGGGGAAAAAAAAAATTGGTTGTGTGGAGACTCAAATCTTGTATGACCTTCCTAATTCACCTGTAATTTTACCCCTTCATCTGCATCTTACTTCTGCCTCCTTTCTTTCATGAAGTATCCTAGAAATGAGTGACTCTCTCTGTCAAGGTTAGTATCTCTGTCTCTGGACTTGATTCAATCTTCTTTAGGAACTGGCCATTAATCTCCCTGCTCCTTCTGCTGGCATCTCAATATTCTCCCTCTTGTCTATTCTTTCTCTTCTGCTTTCAAAACTGACATATTTTCCCATGTCTCCCAAGATCAAAAAATAACTCTGCCACATTTTATGCTATTCTATAAATCTCTCCCCTTTATCATGTAATTGTGAAAGAGTAATCCATAACCATTTTTTTTTCTACAAACATGTGTTTATGTTTTCCAAAGATACTACCCAGACTTGCTTTGCAAATAAAGGGGATCTTGATTCAGCCCTAAATGTGCTTTTAGGATAAGGAGAATTCAAACTAACCATAAGGGTAGTTTATTTTAAATATACTGAAAGTAAGCATCTAATTGTAAGTTCAACATTTCTCTTGTAGTATTTACCCTGTTTGAAATATTGGCAATATTTGGTATTATTTATTACACATCATTACCACTAATAAACCTATCTTCATCATCTAGACAATTGTTAAGGTAGAATATTGTCATAATCATGGATTTCTTCCAATTCTCAAAGCTCAATATTCAATAATCACCAGTCCTATTTTATCAGAAAAACTGAAGATACTATAAATCTTTATTAGAGAAGATTTAACACAGAAACTATTCAAGAAAGGTTGAGGGAGGAGAAAGGGGAGAAGGCAATTGGTCCCTGGACCAATAATGCAGGAACACAAAGAAATGGCTCTACAAAGTCCAGGAACCCAGTGTATCTGGTTGAAGTCTGTGTCCCATGTCAGTTCTGACCCTGCCACCAGGAGCTGAGCAGTGTTGATGAGAACTTGGAAGCCCACATCACAGATACTATAGTCGTGTCTAGAACCCAGAAGAAAATAAGAGACGCACTTCTCCCCTACTTTTTAATCTGATCTTCTACCAGTGCGTCTCATTGGCAGAACCGAACCAGAAACCAGTCAGCAAAAAGCTTGAAAAATGAGGTTTGTGTGATCCCATCCCCTTCCAATTACAGAAAAGAGCTCAAGTGGTTAGGGAAAGCAGAGTCTAGTTTGAAAAAATTGGGAGAGTAAAAGGAAAGAAGATGCAGTCACTCAGATTTTTATGGAGAAAAATACTGCTGTTCACCCCTATCCCAGCCAAATAATTTTACAGAATGACCAGGATGAGAAAGCTAAGAGCCACAATGTAAATTACCCACACGGTTACCAACAGTTACTCAGCATCTAGTCATGCTACTTCTTTCAATCACAACATTTTTCTCTTCATATTCAAGACTGTATGCAGTAAAACTGACATCATGTTTCCATTCAAAATGATACAATTGGGGTGCCTGAATGGCTCAGTTGGTTAAGTGGCCAACTCTTGTTTCCAGCTCAGGTCATCATCTCAGAGTCCTGGGATCCAGCCTCTCATAGTGGCGGGGTGGGGGGGGGGTGTTCCATGCTCAGCAGGGAGTCTGCTTCAGGATTCTCTCTCTCTCTCTGCCCCTCCCTTTGCTCTCTCACTCTTTCAGGTTCTTTCATAAATAAATAAATAAATAAAACAGTAAAACAATAAGATACAATTATCACTTCTGTAAAACACTATCTCCCTCTTCCTAAGTGGACACAAAGTACATCTGGCTCCATGTTCAGCTCTGACTGATGTTAATTTCTCTTTAAGTTCAATAAAAATCCCCTCTAAATATTTTGTATACAGTTGTAAGATAAACAACACCAACATTAACTATATGAAAATAAAAAAGGCAACTGAAAAACTGGTAAAGCTAATATGTATTTTGTACATTGCAATTTAAAACATTAGAGGGGCGCCTGGGTGGCTCAGTGGGTTAAAGCCTCTGCCTTCGGCTCAGGTCATGATCCCAGGGTCCTGGGATCGAGCCCCACATCGGGCTCTCGGCTCCGCGGGGAGCCTGCTTCCTCCTCTCTCTCTGCCTGCCTCTCTGCCTACTTGAGATCTCTGTCTGTCAAATAAATAAATAAAATCTTAAAAAAAAAACATTAGAAACATTGAAAATTAAAGTGTGTTATTTCTTTGTAAAATCTCACCAAGAATGGTTTGAAGAGTGCTTGCCTTCTTCCTGTCATATAACTTACTATATGGAGTGAGCATCTCTTTTGTGCCTTGGTGAATTGTCATACATCTGAGTTTGTGTCAGCTTCCAACATTTTTTTTTTCCTTTGCACTTTCAATGCTGTGAAATATCCATGAAAGTCTCTTTAATGTGGATCTTCCCTGGGGATATCATCATCCTTTTCATTACTTTCCTCTTTTATATCAATGACTTCATGTTCACCAGGGTCCACATATTTAGTTTCTCCAATGGTGGCAGTGTCGACACCAGCTCTTTCTTCTATAACTCCATTTAAGTCTCACTCAAACTTTACTTCCAACCATACCACTTTTCATTACTTTGCTGCACTTTCATCTATGTTGGACAAGGCCCTCTTTTAA
This sequence comes from Enhydra lutris kenyoni, assembly GCF_002288905.1. Taxonomy (NCBI): domain Eukaryota; kingdom Metazoa; phylum Chordata; class Mammalia; order Carnivora; family Mustelidae; genus Enhydra; species Enhydra lutris. The sequence continues at coordinate 15,077,416 of NW_019154105.1, read as the reverse complement.
TTACCACTTTTTGTGAGTGGTCTTGTAGGTTTGTTACTGGGACACAGGGAGACAACATGACTACTCTCTTTCCTGTCTGACTGTGAACCAAATAACAGCATGACCAGTCTTCAACAGACTAAACAAAGTGATGCTATTGGTCACCGATCATGAGGCACATGTTATTTACACAGTGATTTTTGGATTGCAGAGCTGGCAGTAAAGATTGTCTCTCATGCAGTTGCTCCAGGTGAATATACCATAGTACTTGGAATTTGAGGTGTGTTGTTGGGTGACTGGTACTTAACTAAGCTATAGCAACTAAAATGTGTACATATTGGAACAATGCAAAGTAGGGACTTTGTTCATATTGCTTCCACTTGAAGATGGAATGCTGCTGTATATCCCAGATTTATGGCTTTCTGGGTCCAATAATACCTAGTTCATAAAAAACAGTTCAGTTTGCAGAATTTTAGACTCCTATCCAGGACCAAATGGCAAGCCAAAATCTGTTTCTTAAAAGTAAAAGAGTTATTTGCAAAAGAGTTACAGTTGTGTTCAAAACCCTACAGCTCTGAGATACTGAGACTTGCCAGAGGCTGTATACAAATCCCTAAAATCCTTCAATTTGCTCTCTCTTCTGTAACTCCACAGGCTGGCATTGTTTCCATATGCTCAGAATCTTAGTTCTGAATTTTATGGTTTCCTATCTTGAGAGAAGAGTCAGCTTCCTAAAGATGCAACCTGCCTCCCATTTTTCCAGCTGTGAGATAGTGGTATTTATAAAATAAAAATCTGATCATGTAACTCCTCTGTTTAAAATCTGTCAATTTTGTTGTTGTTGTTGTTTGTTTTAAATTTTAGGACAAAGCCAGAATTTCTTAGCATAGATTAGAGGGTTGCTCTTGATACAGCATCCATTCAATTTTTAGCCCCATCTCTTAAACTGTGTGATGCATTCATTCTAAGCACTTGTGGATTTCTAAACTCTGACTTTCTTACTCTTGTTCTTTCCACATGGTGCTCTCACTAAAACTTCCAGTTTTATTTGGGAAACTGATGGTTATTCAACACAGTAATCCTAATAATGTATCTTTGGAAAGGCCTTGGGTGGATCACCTAGTTAGAATAATATCTGTCCTCTAATTTTTGAGCTCTCACTATTAAAAAAATGATGACATCATGTTGTGCTTTATTCCTATTTTCTTATATTTCCCACAGATTTTTCATAGTACGAAATATATTTAGTTTTTATCCCCTAAGGCTTGGTGCAATAAAGCACACATTCTTTTTTGAATCTCCTTTCCCTTTGTCTTCTGTGACAGGATTCTCTCTAGTGTCCTCCTTTGTCTTTAGTTGCTGTTGTTCATCCTTCTTAAATCTTTGGATCTTCTCTTGTGTCCCTCATTGTATTGGTTTTGCTCAAGTCCAATCAAAGCTCTCCTATTTTTGTTGATTTATATGTTTTTTTCCATGACTATTTTATTTATTATGATCATTTCATTTAATCCTGATAACTTTAAATACTGTCTTTGAATTGATTTCCAAATGCTTGCCTTCGTTATAAACATTTTCAAATATCCTAGGTGGCATTCACAGCTATTTATTTGAAATCCTTATTTTAATGTTCCAAAATATTCATGACAGAAAAAAAACCCACAACGCATTTTTCCTCCTGATCTTTTAAGTAATAACATCATCACCCATTCAATTTTTAGTCATTCATACTCAATTTTTAAAATTTATTTAAATACATTTCATTCATGACAGAATTTGAGTATTTTCTATTTTCTATGCAGCATGCTAAATTATAGGAATAAAAAGTTGGAAAATATAAAAATACCTGCCCTTAAAGAGTCAGAAGAGTGTTGGAAAAGTTCTGTAATGGAGTATGTTTCTCTGTGAAAACAATACCCAGTTATTTATTTTGGGGGGCTAAGTGGTCATAAACATCTTTAGAAAAGAGATACAACTTGAGTCTCACAAGTGATAAAGCAATATATGCAAAAACAAGAACTTGTGTAAAAGTATTTTACATGGTCTGAACTCCTAAGACTTTTTCAACTGCACCTCTGAAATGTCAGTAATAATTTATTATCTGTTTACTATAATATAGATCCTTTGCATCAGCCATCATCATCTTATCTTCTAACTTTTAGTTTTGCTCCCTTCTCCTCTATTCTAAATATTTATAGCAATAACTTAAAAAGTATGTTATGCAATTTAATTGAATAAGAGTAACTAAAATACTTAACCATTTCTGACATACAGCTTTTTCTTCATTTCTAATTGGCATAATGGAAAGTGATATCCGAGGTATATTAAAGCAAGAAAAATGAACAAACAAAATGGAGTACTAGAAGTAGAAGTTTTCATATTTGCCCTGGGTTATAATGGATGTAATAGGTTGGGAAGTGGAGAGATTCTGCACTGCCATAGGGAGTTAAAATGGTCAAGAGATTTTAGAAATTCTTTCCTGTCCTACTTTGAATTGTAGGTGAAAAGTGGATGCCTGGTTATGGATAGAGCAAGTCCTTATTCCACAACCTTCTCTTCTTTGTCAAGGGTAGATCTATCATGATCTGTTTTGTAGGAACACTTGGAGGAGTACTATGAAAGTTCTGATACATTACACACTCAGTGCTATTGTCTACTCATACACTCATTCCATGGACTTTCCCTTGCACATGGTTGTATCAAAGACAAATTCTCTAGATCGTCTGAATTCTTATCTGTAACATTTTTCCTGTCAGCAATCTTCACAAGCTGCTTCAACTGAGAAAGATGAGCAAAGATCTCAATGTGAGAGCAATCACAGAGACATTTTCCTTGAAGACTTCCATTCTCTAATGTTTCTCTTGACATCTTAGGTCATTTCTCTGAAGAACCATCAATCTACACAAGTGCAGATTTCCATGCCTATAATACTGATTTAACTGGAGCATACCCACTGCCTATGTTAGATAGTTTTTTTAATCTTAATTTTAAATTCTATATGTTACTTATTGCTTCAATCAAATTTCTTAGAATAATATACTTTGACAGTTATCTTCCAAGAAATAGGAGCACTGAATTAAGTTGTACTCTGTCATGCATCAACCAGCTCAGAAATAAGTCAGGAAACTAATTAACACTTATCAGATTTGATTGTAAATAGAACATTACATTCACATAGAAAGAGCCATTCATTTTTAAGTTTAGTAACTTTATCTTGCTTTATGTTAGGTCATTTATAGCTACAAAGGTAGCTCTATGAATGATTGTGTAGTAGAATATCCATTTTAGCTGAATGAACTCATCAATTTAAGCAGGCAACTGATTTGACTGACATTTTCAGTGACCATTTGTATTTTGTCACATTGACTGAATTAATAAAAATTCTATGACCATATTCTATGAATGTGAATTATAATAAAGAATGTAATTATTAAGAGAAAACAGGGGCGCCTGGGTGGCTCAGTGGGTTAAGCCGCTGCCTTCGGTTTGGGTCATGATCTCAGGGTCCTGGGATCGAGCCCCGCATCGGGCTCTCTGCTCAGCAGGGAGCCTGCTTCCTCCTCACTCTCTGCCTGCCTCTCTGCCTGCTTGTGATCTCTCTCTGTCAAATAAATAAATAAAATCTTTAAAAAAAAAAGAGAGAAAACAACACATTTATTTCTGTGAGCAATAATATATTTCAATGTATTTTTATCCGTTTTACTAGCAATAAACGGTCTTAATCAGACTGTAAAGAGGATTTTGAATTAGTCAATTATAGAGTAGAGAAAGGCTACAAAGGAATGAAAAGAATAGCAAAGCTATCCTGATTATTTTAAATAGACAAAAATTGCATTGTCTTCCACAGATAATGTGTAATTTCTTGTGTCAATAATTCATTCTATTTCTTTTAACCAATGCCTAGTTCAAAAATATTTCGTGAGTGCCTAGTACTTGCCAGTACTCAGTTGTTCATTATAGAGTATGAAGTTACTAATAAGAATTACAAAGCTCCAGGGCTGCAAGGTTGGTTCAACATCCACAAATCAATCAATGTGATACAACACATTAATAAAAGAAAGAACAAGAACCATATGATACTCTCCATAGATGCTGCAAAAGCATTTGACAAAGTACAGCATCCCTTCCTGATCAAAACTCTTCAAAGTGTAGGGATAGAGGGCACATACCTCAATATTATCAAAGCCATCTATGAAAAACCCACTGCAAATATCATTCTCAATGGAGAAAAACTGAAAGCTTTTCCGCTAAGGTCAGGAACACGGCAGGGATGTCCGTTATCACCACTGCTATTCAACATAGTACTAGAAGTCCTAGCCTCAGCAATCAGACAACAAAAGGAAATTAAAGGCATCCAAATCGGCAAAGAAGAAGTCAAACTATCACTCTTCGCAGATGATATGATACTATATGTGGAAAACCCAAAAGACTCCACTCCAAAACTGCTAGAACTTGTACAGGAATTCAGTAAAGTGTCAGAATATAAAATCAATGCCCAGAAATCAGTTGCATTTCTCTACACCAACAAGACAGAAGAAAGAGAAATTAAGGAGTCCATCCCATTTACAATTGCACCCAAAACTATAAGATACCTAGGAATAAACCTAACCAAAGAGACTAAGAATCTATACACAGAAAACTATAAAGTACTCATGAAAGAAATTGAGGAAGACACAAAGAAATGGAAAAATGTTCCATGCTCCTGGATTGGAAGAATAAATATTGTGAAAATGTCTATGCTACCTAAAGCAATCTACACATTTAATGCAATTCCTATCAAAGTACCATCCATTTTTTTCAAAGAAATGGAACAAATAATCCTAAAATTTATATGGAACCAGAAAAGACCTCGAATAGCCAAAGCAATATTGAAAAAGAAAGCCAAAGTTGGTGGCATCACAATTCCAGACTTCAAGCTCTATTACAAAGCTGTCATCATCAAGACAGCATGGTACTGGCACAAAAACAGACACATAGATCAATGGGACAGAATAGAGAGCCCAGAAATAGACCCTCAACTCTATGGTCAACTAATCTTCGACAAAGCAGGAAAGAATATCCAATGGAAAAAAGACAGCCTCTTCAACAAATGGTGTTGGGAAAATTGGACAGCCACATGCAGAAAAATGAAATTGGATCATTTCCTTACACCACACACGAGAATAGACTCGAAATGGATGAAGGATCTCAATGTGAGAAAGGAATCCATCAAAATCCTTGAGGAGAACACAGGCAGCAACCTCTTCGACCTCAGCCGCAGCAACATCTTCCTAGGAACATCGCCAAAGGCAAGGGAAGCAAGGGCAAAAATGAACTATTGGGATTTCATCAAGATCAAAAGCTTTTGCACAGCAAAGGAAACAGTTAACAAAACCAAAAGACAACTGACAGAATGGGAGAAGATATTTGCAAATGACATATCAGATAAAGGGCTAGTGTCCAAAATCTATAAAGAACTTAGCAAACTCAACACCCAAAGAACAAATAATCCAATCAAGAAATGGGCAGAGGACATGAACAGACATTTCTGCAAAGAAGACATCCAGATGGCCAACAGACACATGAAAAAGTGCTCCACATCACTCGGCATCAGGGAAATACAAATCAAAACCACAATGAGATATCACCTCACACCAGTCAGAATGGCTAAAATTAACAAGTCAGGAAATGACAGATGCTGGCGAGGATGTGGAGAAAGGGGAACCCTCCTACACTGTTGGTGGGAATGCAAGCTGGTGCAACCACTCTGGAAAACAGCATGGAGGTTCCTCAAAATGTTGAAAATAGAACTACCCTATGACCCAGCAATTGCACTGCTGGGTATTTACCCTAAAGATACAAACGTAGTGATCCGAAGGGGCACGTGCACCCGAATGTTTATAGCAGCAATGTCTACAATAGCCAAACTATGGAAAGAACCTAGATGTCCATCAACAGACGAATGGATAAAGAAGAGGTGGTATATATACACAATGGAATACTATGCAGCCATCAAAAGAAATGAAATCTTGCCATTTGCGACAACGTGGATGGAACTAGAGGGTATCATGCTTAGCGAAATAAGTCAATCGGAGAAAGACAACTATCATATGATCTCCCTGATATGAGGGAGAGGAGATGCAACATGGGGGGTTAAGGGGGTAGGAGAAGAGTAAATGAAACAAGATGGGATTGGGAGGGAGACAAACCATAAGTGACTTTTAATCTCACAAAACAAACTGAGGGTTAATGGGGGGAGGGGGATGGGGGGGTGGGATTATGGACATTGGGGAGGGTATGTGCTATGGTGAGTGCTGTGAAGTGTGTAAACCTGGCGATTCACAGACCTGTACCCCTGGGGATAAAAAGATATTATATGTTTATAAAAAATAAAATTAAAAAAAAAAAAAGAAATTGCAGATGAAAAAAAAAAAAAGAATTACAAAGCTATCTGAAGGAAGTTCTCCTTTATGGGATATTCAAATGGTAATATAGTTATGGCCTACAAGCAAAGAAGTTTTTCCACTGGGAATTGGGAGATGACCCTTCTTTACCATAATTCTAGATCCTTCCTTTTTTAAAACACTGAAGACACAAGGATAAAAATGTGCTAATTATTCCTGAGAGTCATAAACATATGTTCTCAGTATAAAAATCGAGTCCTAATATGCATCAAGATCTAGGTGCACTTGATACAAATCATAACATGAGCGTAGAAGGGGACCTTGTATCTCTCTTACTCCTCATATTTTCCTCTTCTCACATAAGAGGAATTAAGGACAGTTGTGAGATGTTTCTATGTGTTTGTATTTGTGTGTGTGAGAGAGAGAGAGAGAGAAAGAGAGAGAGAGACAGACAGACAGGCAACATTTTTTTTTAAAGATTTATTTATTTGAGAGAGAGAGAGAGTGAGTGTGGGTGGGGCAGAAGGAGAGGGAGAGAGAGAATCTCAAGCTGACTCCCCACTGAGTGTGGAGGTCTGTCTTACCACCCTGAGATCATGACCTGAGCTGAAACCAAGAATCAAATGCTCAACTGACTGAGCCACCCAGGTGCCCCAACACACATCTTTTAACACAGTTATCCTTTATGTGAATATAGTCTTTCTCATAACACAAGGACCTTGTGTGGATTCATAAATCAGTTAATCACAGCAATTTCTTCTTAAATAGGCTTCCTTTTTAATTCTTGTTACTTGTGATTTCTTCTTCCTTTAATTTCATGGATCATTTTAAGTCTAACTCTTTTGCGGCATTCAGTCTACTGTATAATACTTGATAATTAAATAAATAAGTTATTAGCTATTTTTGCTAAATATTTCTTTGAGTAATATCCTTAGATCTTAGGAACTTAAGATGTCACCTACCAGCATTCTAGACACACGAAGTTTATTTCTAGCACAGAGTTAAATTTATTAATCATTATTTCTTATGGTGTTGGCCCCAAGTATTGATGTAGTTCTGTTTTTTGGTCAATTTGGTTGAGGTGTGAGTAAGCCATGAAGAATATTCTCATCCTTAGAATAAGACATATAAAACTAAACTTAAATAAATTTTTCCTTGACTTATTTCCTAATACTCACATTTCCAATTGGCCATTGGGTGTTTAAAGAGGAAAAAGAGAATACACCAGGCTATCTGACTGCAGAGTCTCATTGGGGGAAAGAATCTAAAAGAGAATAGCAAAACAGAACATTGTAAAATCACATCCCATTGTAAAATGCCATACAGACCAAACCAGAAACACTCTTCTCATTGTGGGCCCAAGCCTAGTACTAGAGAACAATCCTCAGACCTTGATCCAAGTGAGAATACATTTTTTCCCCCTGTGGATGGAAAGAAAGGAAAGCCTTGCATTCTTCCTTGAGGTTAGAATACTTCACATAAGCTCTTCATGAAATTTCTGCTCTTACACTTCAAGTTCTGCAACTTGAGATGAAAGCATAGCTTTCCCTTGGAAGAGGGGATTACCTCCTCCAAAAACGTATGTCCACCCTTCATCACACCACATTTCTTATTCCTGGCACTGTTCCTATGTTTCAAATAGGATCAATAGAGTAAGCAGCTCAGCATCTCTAAAATGTATATAATTGTTTTTTAGATGTTACCCTAAAAACATCTGAAATTTATTAGGACATTGCTAAAATTAAGTACACCCCAAGGACACATTAAATATTTGACCAAAAATGTATACTGTGGTCCAACTCCCTTCTCAAATTATGCATAGTTATAGCCAGATTTGCCAGATGTTGCAATGTGCATCTTAAAATAAATTAGTCTATCATATGCAGTTTTAATAATATAAAATATGCAAAATTTTTCCTCATTATCTGAAATTTTAACAATATCAAGACTATCTTTTAGAGAAAATTAATTCCCTGAGTTAAATGTGTGTATGTGTGTGTGTGTGTGTGTGTGTGTGTGTGTGTGTGTATTCTCTTTTGCTTATTTCTTCTTTTTCTGCTTATCCTGGTCAGATATCCTTATTGGATGAATAATTCTGAACTCACTTTTTGAGGCATATATGCTTTTGATCCCCAAAACTATTAAAGACCTTACAAGTAAGGAAAAAAAAGTACTGTTAATAGTTGCATGAACATTAATGCTAAACTCCTAAGCAAATATCGCCACTCCAAATCAGGAATATAGAATTGACTTAACTTTAGATAATGAAGATAATTTACCACATTAACAAAATAAGTGTCATGACTATCTTAATAGATGCAGAAAAATACATTAATAGGTTAATGTTTTTTATAGAAAAAATCTGCAAAATAGGAATAGGAAAGGAATTTTCTTAACCTACTGACAGAATGACAAAAGAAAAACAAATACAACAAACACCATGAGTTAAAGAATTTCCCTTTGAAGCCAGGCTTTTCTTCTGGGTGTGAATTTCTGCTGCCATCACATATATTCAACATTTAATTGTCATTTCCAGCTATTATCCTAAGGTAATATAAATAAGTAAATGTTACACATGTTGGAAAGGAAGAAATAAATATGTCATTGTTCATAATTGACATGCTTTTTGTATTCAGAAAACCCAAAAGAGAACAACAGTCTATTATAGTTTATAAGTGAATTAACAATTTTCCTAGAAATAAATCAATTGTATTTATATACACAAATATATAGAATATGAAATTATAAAAAATACAACTTAATATATCGCAGAATTTAAGTAACTAAGAATAAAACTAACAAGAGGTTTTATATATTTATATGCACAAGTACAAATCACTATAGAGTCAATTCAAAGTGAACCCACATAGTTGAAGGATTATGTCATGGTTTTGGACCGGAAGATAAGATATTATAATTATGTTAATATGTAATGTAATTCCAATCAACATTCTAACAGTTTTTTGTGTGTGGCAGGGAGGGGGGCTGGGGAAACACTGATAGGGTTATTCTTAAATTCATATGGCAATACAAAGGTCAAAGACTAGCCAAGACAGTCTTGGAGAAGGACAAATTTGTAGGTCTTACATTACTAGATATTAAGGCTTAGAATAAGCAACATGGATTTTAACAATGTATTATTTCTTTTTATCTCTGTCTTTGGATTATTATGTATGTCTCTATTTCCTAGGGTTTAAATTATAAATCTTCAGTTACATCCCACCTTTAGATAATATCTCCATTATGCCTACTATTGGACACTTAAGCCTCATACTTCCAGTTCTGCTCTCTCATATTTTGTTCTGTTGTTGCCATACATTTCACTATTACATATGCTACAATGTACATATTACATATGCTACAAATCCCACAAGGTTTTTTTTTGTTTTGTTTTGTTTTTTTGGTATTTTTGGTTTATACACTATTTTTAGCATAATTAAAATAAGAGATAAGTTTTTAAAATATTTCCTTTATTTTCACCATTTCCAGAGATCTTTTTCTTTTTGTAGAACTAAGCTTCAGTGTGGTATCATATTCCTTTTCCCTTAAGGACTATAAAATTTATTCTAGGACATGGCTACTGGAAACATATTCTCTTAGGTATTTCTCTGACTCAAAAAAACTTTATATCATCACCTTAATTTTTGAAACATATTTTTGGTGACAACTTTTAATTTTTTACAGTACCTTAAGGATGTCATGCTATTGTCTTCTGTCTTCATCTATGCCTTGAACAATGAGGTTTGTTGCCCTCCCCAGCACCAGAAGACTTTTCTTCTGTAGTGATAATAGCTTTAGGTGGGGGCTCATCCCTCACTGGACTTGATGCCTCCGTCCATCCTGTGGCATCCATCACTAAGGGAAGCTTTCCTTAGTCTCCTGCCTGTAACAGTCCTCTTTCATGAGGTTGGTAGAGATCTATGAAAATCTTATTTCATGAATATAAACTCTTCTTATTGTGGCTGTGACTGCCATAGTTTCTATATTTTCATTCTAACTCCTACTTAATCACTAGCAATTTGTAGGGTGGGGGGAGAACTAGATTCTTACACCTCCTTACGTAATTTCTGGAATGATTTCCTCCTCTGCACATCCACATGTCAGCCAGGGCTCTGATTCAGTCTCTCCTTCCAGGGTCTGAGATTTTAGGTTGCTTGCTTGTCCTATGATCTCAGCCCTCTGAGGGCTTCAGACAGATTTTTTTCTTGATTTTAGGTTTGGAGTGATACTATTTCTAGCAATCTACATCATAGGCTGAGGGGGTCTCTCTCAATCAATATGGTTTTGTAATGAACACAAAAAATGTGTTTTGTAATGAACACATTTTGTAATGAATACAAAGATCTTAAAGTGTTGCACAATTTCCCAGTGTTTCATCTTTTTCCCAGTATACTGCTATTATTTTCTAGTTTGTTATATCTGGTTTTTTTCCTGAGTCTGTAAGTTAGAGATTTTTATTTTTGCTATTTGTTTTTTTAAAGATGTTTTTATTTATTTGAGAGAGAGAAAGTGTGCACACACAGGTGAGTGGGGGGAGGAGTAGGGGGAGAGGACCTTCAAGCAGACTCCCAGCTGAGGGGGTGGTCCCATGACCCATGATATCATAACTTGAGCTAAAACCAGGAGTCCCACCTTGATCCACTGAGTCACCCAGGAGTCCCATTTTTGCTATTTGTAATTTTTGTTTAGATTCCCTGAAAAGAAAGTTTACCATTTTGTTTGCTTGTTACTATTATTTTCTTGCATTTCAGGCCATCTTTTTGGTTTCATTAAAGCACTTTTAAGGAATGTATTCCTTTTTTTCATGAATTTATTGGTAATAAATGCAGACTATATTTGAAATATTTTTCATTTAATCATTTTTGAAATATAGCTTCATTAGTGAACAATTCAGTGTTTACAGTCCTTTTCTCCCAAGCATTTTAAAGACGTTCCATGATTTCCAGCTGCCATTGTTGCATCGAGAATTTGGATGTTTGTCTAGATATATTTTTTTAATTTTTTATATTTATTTTAAAATTTATTTTATTATTATTTTTAAAGATTTTGTTTATTTGATTGAGAGAGAGAACACAAGAAGGAGAAACAGCCAAGGCAGAGGGAGAAACAGACTCCCTGCTGAGCAGAGAGCCCAATGCCAGCTCAATCCCAGGACCCTGGGATCATAAGCTGAGTTAAAAGCAGTTGCTTAACCAACTGAGCCACCCAGGTGCCCCTAAATATTTTTATTTATAGATAATCTACCTTTTATTTCTGTTTCTTTTTTATGTACTTTTTTTTTTTTTAACTTTTGTCCCTACAGTTTTACAGTATATTTAGGTATTTCTATGCATTTATCCTGCTTGATGTAAGGAATATATATATAAGAAATATATAAGAAGTATAATAAAAAATCATCTTTCACTAGTTTTGCAAATTGGTGTATTACCTCTTTAACTATTGCTTTGAGTGTGTTTCTATATAACTTTTAAGTTTGTCAGTTAGTTTTATGGCTTCATATATATGAGGTAGAGAAAGTTCTTTGTATAGTTCTAATTTTTGTCCCAGTTTTGTATTCATAATACACAGGGAGGGTGAAAATCATATATCACAAAATAAATGGACAGTCAAGGGCAGGACAAGATTTACTTCTGTGTTTCTCTTTCTTAGGATGGTAGGTCACTTGCCAGCTATATACCCCAAATCTGAAGAGATAAGAGTCTCCCGAATGGAGACAGATTGAGTTTTCCTTTCTCTGAGACAGTCAGGGAAATATATTCTAAGCTAAAGTGAGAAGAAAACTGATTATTCATAGCATAGTATCATACACCCTGTAGGCTTTCAACAATATAATTGACGATGATGATGATGTGACAGTCCTATGTGTAGTTCACTTTAGTCCTTGACATTATAACTTTCATTATTCTGCTTACATGTAACAAGTAAACTACAAAGTCAGTCAATATAAATTGGAATTTTAGGAGGTAAAAAGATGTCAGATTTCAAAATAATAATTATTTCTTTCTTCTAGATTCCTCCTTTATTCAAAACCACTTTCGGTGACAGCTTTTCTCTTTATTATTCCTTTACAGAAATCATCGCTGATTGCAATGAGCTCTGTCTCCAATTTTTGTGACAGGCATCTGAGAATTATAGCACTAGCATTTACCCTCTTGTTCACATCGAACTGTTCCTTCTGTTCTTGGAATAATTCAGAAGATATGATAGGTGAGCAATGCAGGCTTAAAGGACAAAGGGAATTTTTATTGCTGTCAATGGTAGTGACCTTTGTTTTTGAAAGAAAGGCCTAACCCTTTACACCATCTCTAAAACCAGTACAGACAATTACTTTAAAGGCGAACCACACGATGGCTCATTGAATTGAGGAGTTTCAAAACTCACGTGGACACTGAAATTCTGCCCCAATTGTTTCATTTAATGTCTTAGGAAACTAAGCCTACAGTAAATTCTAATTTTCTCAAAGGCACACAGTTTAGTTGCTAGAATTTTTATTCCCAACATCATAATAGATTTATTAATATGTCAGTTTTACTGACATTCTTTTTCTTTAGCACAAATCAGTTTCGTGTGAGGTTTTTCCATGCAAATATTATAAGTTAGATGTTAGTTTAGGAAACAGGTAGAGACATATGTTATCCAGACTATCGCTGCCAACAGCTTCATTTGTCCTGTGACGGATATGAAGCAGAGCCTGGCACACTTTTTCACATACTGACTCATACTCAACCATTTCTCTTAGTGTTTTTCATGGACTTTCCCCAGGGAAGTGGACAATAGATCACAGACTTTGGAAAATTATTTCTCACTCTTGTCAATTTTCCTGCGTGAGTTTTTGAAAGATAAAACAGATCCTTGATAAAACAGTACATCTATTTTCTTTTGCAACTTCAAGCTTTTCCTTTAACACCAGTATCTCTATTTTTTCTCTTTAATCCGTGTCTTTACAGATGGCGGGTTCCTTAATTTTACAGAAAAAACACCCAGATAAACTCCTTCACCCTATGAACTAATAACTCATGATACTAATGTCAGTTATATATGTATTTAAAAGGCAGACTAGATGAAGGAAATTGTGTAAATAGTAAAACTTCAGATGTTATCATCAGGGGCTGCTGGCTGATTTATAGATACAATACAGATCCAAATGGGGTGTAATTTTTGCCTCTCATCACTACTGAAAAATTACCAAAGGTGATCAGGTCAGAGGTGATCTTTTGATTGTAGCCTTGAAAATGTTGCTGTGTTTCAACTTTCTGATATATCACTTAAAAAGTTGCGATGGCGAACATCATTTGCTAGAGCAGTTGATAAAATACCCATCATTCTGCTGGCAAGGATGCGGAGAAAGGGGAACCCTCCTACACTGTTGGTGGGAATGCAAGCTGGTGCAACCACTCTGGAAAACAGCATGGAGGTTCCTCAAGATGTTGAAAATAGAACTACCCTATGACCCAGCAATTGCACTACTGGGTATTTACCCTAAAGATACAAATGTAGTCATCTGAAGGGGCACGTGCACCCGAAAGTTTATAGCAGCAATGTCTACAATAGCCAAACTATGGAAAGAACCTAGATGTCCATCAACAGATGAATGGATAAAGAAGATGTGGTATATATACACAATGGAATACTATGCAGCCATCAAAAGAAATGAAATCTTGCCATTTGCGACAACGTGGATGGAACTAGAGGGTATCATGCTTAGTGAAATAAGTCAATTGGAGAAAGACAACTATCATATGATCTCCCTGATATGAGGGAGAGGAGATGCAACATGGGGGGTTAAGGGGGTAGGAGAAGAGTAAATGAAACAAGATGGGATTGGGAGGGAGACAAACCATAAGTGACTCTTAATCTCACAAAACAAACTGAGGGTTGATGGGGGGAGGGGGTTTGGGAGAGGGAGGTGGGGTTATGGACATTGGGGAGGGTATGTGCTATGGTGAGTGCTGTGAAGTGTGTAAACCTGGCGATTCACAGACCTGTACCCCTGGGGATAAAAATATATTATATGTTTATAAAAAATAAAATTAAAAAAAAATGAAAAAAAATTAATTAAAATAAATAAATAAATAAATAAAAAATACCCATCATTCCTTCTCTCACCTTTTAAATTAAACAGATGCTAATTTAGACTTGACTAAGGCTGGGCACTTTTCCAAGTACCTTATAGATACTAACTGTGTGGTCCTCATTCCAAATAATGTTTTTTGACATAGGTCCTATTATTACATCACATAGAAGAAGAAACAGGTTAAATAATGTGTCTCGGTCAAATACATGGTTGATAGGATCATCTTTCAGAGGGTTCTGAAGGCAGATAAATTTGTAATTTAAATATTAAAGCAATTTTACAAAGAAAGAAAGAGAAAGAATTTACTTACTATAATTTGGAAAAGAGGTAAACATAATTCTGGATGGTTAATTATTCATTATACCAGGAAACTTGGAATGAAAAGTGGGATGACTGGAGTGGAAGACTTGGTGAGGTATTCTCTTTCTTGGGGTGTTTAAGGGGCATGGATGTGAACATTTTCTGAGATTGGAAATTCACTCAGGTATTGCTATACAATCCTGGAATACGTGAAAGTCTCATCACTGAGAATTTGCATAGATACTATTCTTCTATAATACAAGGAGACATAAAACCCAATGTCTGTTTTTGAGGAATTCCTTTTTGAGAAATGAGATTGCTCTCTCTGTGATCTTGAAGCACCAAATTTCTTTTACCTACTTATTTATGACATGTAATCTGTTTTTTTAAGACTAGAACTCTGCTGGGGCGCCTGGGTGGCTCAGCCAGTTAAGCGTCTACCTTTGGCCTGGGTCATGATACCAGAGTCCCAACGTCAAGCCCCACATCGAGACCCCCATCGGGCTTCCTGCTTAGCGGGGAGTCTGTGTTCTGCGTCTCCCTCTGCCCCTCATCCTGTTTGTGCTCTCTCTCTCTCACTCTCTATCTCTGTCTCAAACAAAAACACTTAAAGAATAGAACTCTGCCATATCTCTTTATCTACACTTATAAAAAGTTTTAAAATAACAAAATAAAGACTTTTGATGTTTTCTACTATTGGAGTTGCATAGATATTTATTTTAATCATAGAAAAGTCATTTTGCTAACTGCTTTGGCATTTTTGGATGAACTAAATATATTAATATCTCATAAGAATTTTTAAATTTAAAATATATCCTTGGGGCACCTGGGTGGCTCAGTGGGTTAAAGCCCCTGCCTTCGGCTCAGGTCATGATCTCAGGGTCCTGGGATTTAGCCCCGCGTCAGGCTCTCTGCTCAGTGGGGAGCCTGCTTCCTCCTCTCTCTGCCTGCCTCTCTGCCTACTTGTGATCTCTGTCTGTCAAATAAATAAATAAAATCTTTAAAAAAATAAAAAATAAAATAAAATATATCCTTATTTCTCCATCATCAGATATTTTTAAGCAATATTCTTATCAATTGGAAAAAAATAAGACTGACATTTGGCAGTAGTTGCATTTTGACATATAGAGATAAAATTAACTTTAAATCAAGCTGTGTAAATATTTCATTTAATCATAAGTATATGCTCCTTTGGTTAAATTCTGGCATGATTTTTCTTATCTGATTCTTAAGATTCTTTCCTCTTAAACTGCTATCAAATAGTTAATAATCTATAAAACAGACTTATGATTACAGTAAGGAAATCCTTAAATACTTTTTACCTGAATCATTTGGTGTTTACCTCTCTAATATCGGTAAACCACACACTAATTTGATTTTTACGTATTAAGGCTTATTCAGTATTTATTGAAGTTACCGTAACTATACCATAGTTAAATACTGCTCTTACAAAGGAAATGAGAGAGGCAAATGAGCTGCTTTGCCGTGTATTATACAAATTGTTCCTCATTGTCAATAAGGTTGAACTACAAAAAGTAGTAGAAAATGGTATAATAGATATATTTATAAATACATTACAAAGATTAAAGAGACATTAACAACGCACAATTCCTTCATTATCTTTTTGACTCAGAATGTGTGCTTATTTTTCCTTAAACGTAAAAGGCAATACAGAAAACCAAAGCCCCAGCTTCTTCCCCTTCTAAGAACCTCATACCTAAAGTAACTACTCTTCTGTATTTGGATGTGTCCTTCAGTTTTGTTTTTTTTTTTTTTTGTCTTTAAATATCTAAAATCCTATATTCTATTGTTTTAGGGGGGTTTAAATATTTGAATATTTAATATTATATAGTACATATATAGATTTATAACTTTCCTATATTTGGTCAACATTGTGACTTTTTTTAAAAAAGATTTTGTTTTTAAGTTATCTCTACACCCAATATGGTGCTCAAACTCATGACCCTGAGTCAAGAGTCACACACTTTACCAACTGAGCCAGCCAGGTGACCCACCATTGTGATTATGAGATTTATCCACATTGATTTATGTGTCTTATCTGTTTGATATACTTCTTTTTACTCAAAATTCCATTTTATGATTAAATCGTATTTTATTTCCTATTCTGAATAACATATTGTTTCTAGTCGTTTAGTTTTTTTAAACTTAAATTCCAGTGTAGTTAACATACAGTGTTATCTTTATTTCAGGTGTACCATATAGTGATTTGACAGTTCCATATGTTACTCAGTGCTCATCAAGGTAAGTGTACTCTTAACCCCTTCACCTGTTTTTTTTGTTGTTGTTGTTGTTTTTTTTCTTTAAAGATTTTATTTATTTATCTGACAGAGATCACAAGTAGGCAGAGAAGCAGGTAGAGAGAGAGGAAAGGAAGCAGGCTCCCTGCCGAGCAGAGAGACCAATGCGGGGCTCAATCCCAGGACCCTGGAATCATGACCTGAGCCGAAAGCAGAGGCTTTAACCCACTGAGCCACCCAGGTGCCCCACCCCTTCACCTGTTTCACCCCCCAGGCTCCCTCTGGTAACCACCAGTTTGTGCTTTATGGTTAGTCTCTTTTTCAGTGTCTCTCTCCGTTTTTTTTTCCTTTGTTCATTTGTTAAATACCACATATGACTGAAATCGTGGTATTTGTCTTCCTCTGACTGGCCTATTTCACTTAGCGTTATTCTCTCTAGATCTAGCCATTGTGGCAAATGGGCAAGATTTCATTCTTTTTTAATGGCTGAAGTATTCCATTACACACACACACACGTATATATGTATATATACATATATATATATATAATTTCTATATAATGGAATCTGCATGTGTATATACATGTTTATATATGTATGTGTGTGGGTGTTTATATATATGTATATGTGTGTGTATATATGTGTGTGTGTGTATATATATATGTATGTATGTATATACACACAAAACTTCTTTATCCATTATCTGTCAGTGGATACTTGAGCTCTTCAGCAATTTGGCTTTTGTAACAAATGCTACAATAAACATAGGGCTCATGTATCCCTTTGAATTAGTGTTTTCATGGTCAGACTTTTTACTACAATTACAGGATCATATGGTCATTGTATTTTCAATTTTTGAGAACTCTCCATACTGTCCTTCACAATTATTCCTCCTCAAATTATTCCTACCAACTATACAAGAGGGCTACTTTTTTCCCACATCCTTTGTAATCATTTACTGTTTCTCATATTGTTGATTTTAACCAGACTGAGAGGTGTGAGGTGATCTCTCATTGTAGTTTTGATTTGCATTTCCCTGATGAGGAATGATGTGGAGCGTCTGGTCACGTGTGTGCTGTCCATCTATATGTATTCTTTGGAGAAATGTCTATTCTTTTCTTCTGCCCATTTTTTAATCGGATTATTTGGTTTTTGTGTGTTGAGTTTTATAAGTTTGGACACTAACCCATTATCAGATACATCATTTGCAAATACCTTCTACCATTCAGTAGATTGTCTTTTAATTTTGTTGATTGTTTCTTTTGCTGGGCAGAAGCTTTTTATTTAGATGTAGTACCAAGAGTTTATTTTTGCTTTTGTGTCCCTTACCTCAGGAGACATATCTAGAAAGATGTTGTTATAACCGATGTCAGAGAAATTACTGCCTGTGCTATCTTCTAGGATTTTATGGTTTTGTGTCTCACATTTAGGTCCTTAAGTCATGAGTTTATTTTTGTGTTTGGTGTAGGAGTGGTCTAGTTTCATTCTTTCACATATAATACATTTTTCTCAGAGCCATATGTTGAAGAGAAGGTCTTTTCATTGGATATTCTTTCCTCCTTTGTCAAAGATTAATTGGCCATATAATTGTGGGTTTATTTCTAGGCTATTATGTTCTAGTGATCTATGTTTAAATTTTTTTTTGTGCCAGTACCATACTGTTTTATTACTAGAGCTTTGTAGTATAACTAAAATTGGGGGGTTGTGTTTTGTTTTTCTTTTCAAAGATTGCTTTGGAGTCTTTTGTAGTTCCATACAAATTTGTTCCATTTACATTCAGAGTAATTATTGATAAGTGTGTGTTTATTGTCATTTTGTTTTTTGTTTTGTGTTTGTTTTTGTGGATCTTCTCTATTCCTTGTTTCCCTTGCTCTCTTATCTCACCATACGTTGTTTCTCTTTAGTGTTATACTTTGATTCCTTTTTTTAAAATTTTTTGTATATTTATTCCTGATTTTTGATTTGTGGTTACCATAGGTTTGTATATAATGTCACCTACTTATAGCAATCTATCTTAAGTTGATAGTTGCTTAAGTTTCAACCCATCTTTACTTCTCTTCTCCCCATGGTTTGGGTGTATAGTATATTGCTTCTTTTTATTTTGTGAATCCCTTGACTGATTTTTACAGATACACTTATTTTTACTGTCTTTGTACTTCCTGCTTTTCTTACTTTTATTTATGGTCTTTTCTTTTCCACTCAAAGAGTCCCCTTTAACATTTCTTGTTGGGCTGGTTCAGTAGTCATAATTTCCTTTAACTTTTGTTTGCCCTAGAAACTCTGTATCTCCTTCTATTCTGATTGTATCTTGCTGGTTGGATGCCTTATTCTTTTTTTTTTTTTTTTTTATAAAGGATTTTTTTTTTTTTTAGATTTTATTTATTTGACAGAGAGAGAGAGAGATCACAAGTAGGCAGAGAGGCAGGCAGAGAGAGAGAGAGAGAGAGAGAGAAGCAGGCTCCCTGCTGAGCAGAGAGCCTGATGTGGGGCTCGATCCCAGGACCCTGAGATCATGACCTGAGCCTAAGGCAGAGGCTTTAACCCACTGAGCCACCCAGGCGCCCCTGGATGCCTTATTCTTGGCTGCAGATGTTTTTTCCTTTCAGCACTTTGAACGTATCATGCCTCTGTCTTCTGAACTGCAAAGTTTCTATATAAATATCTGCTGGTGGGCTTATGGGGTTTCTCTTACATGTAACAATTTTCCTTTCTCTTGCTGCTTTTAAAATTCTATCTTTATCACTCCTTTTTGTCATTTTAATTAGTATGTGTCTTGGTGTGGACCTTCTTGGGTTGATTTTGTTGTGGAATTCAGATCTCCCTGTATCTGAATTTCTGTTTCCTTCCCCAAATTCAGGAAGTTTTTGGCTATTATTTCTTCAAATAAGTGTTTTGCCTCCTTTTCTCTCTTTTCTTCTCCTGGGATTCCTATAATGTGAATGTTATTATGTTTTATGTAGTCACTGAGTTCCCTATGTCTGTTCTCATTTTGCATATAATTTTTTTTTTTCTTTTACCTGCTCAGTTTGAATACTTTCTAATACTCTGTCCTCTAGGTCACTGACTCATTCTTCTGCTTCTTCTAGACTGCTATTTATTCCATCCAATATATATATTTATCCAATTTATATCCAAATTATCCAATTATATATATGTATATATATATAATTTTTAAAAATATTTTACTTATTAGAGAGAGAGAGAGCACAGGTTGAGGGGAGGGGCAGAGGCAGAAGTAGACTCCCCACTGAGCAGGGAGCCTGATCTGAGGCTTGATCCCAAAACCCTGGGATCATGGCCTGGACCAAAGGCAGATGTTTAATCAACTGAGCCATCCAGGCACCCCACTATCTAGTATATTTTTAATTACATTTATTGTCTTCTTCATCTCTGATTGGTTCTTTTTTATCTCTGAGTTCAGGGTCTTATTGACATCCTCCAGTCTTCTCAAGCCCAAAAAGTATCTTTATAAGCATTACCTTAAGTTTTGTATCAGGCATATTACTTATTTCTGTTTTGCTTAGGTCTCTTGCTATGATTTTATCCTGTTCTTTCCTTTGGGATACATTCCTCTATCTCCTTATTTTGTGTAATTCTCCTTGTCTATTTCTGTGTGTTGGGAAAACCAGCTACATCTTTTGCTCTTGAATATAGTGGGTGCACACTTTTAACGAGAAGGTACTGGTCCTCTTGCACAAGGAATGTGTAGCCAAAGCTGAGAATAAGGTGGCCAGAGTATGTCAGCAAAGGGTAGGTGGGTGGGAGGGACAGTTTTGACAAAGTGTGCATGTCCTCTTTGGGAGGTGACCAGCCACCACCAAGGGACTGAAGCCCTGCCACTTGTGTCGTTGGGAGACAAGTGTTGGCAAGATTTGTGTAAGTTTTCTGGGAGAGAAGACCTGCAGCATCAGGACTAAGACATGCCTATCTGGAGGGGGTACGGCACTGAAGCAATTCAGGTAGTGAATTTCAGTGTTGCACTTGATCCTGGAGGTAACCATGTCTTTATTTTTTGGGGTGGGGGAGGGAAATGGCACCTGCAGCTTCTTTGTTCATGGAGAAGTCCCTCAGGGAACTCAGATTAGTAAATAACTTTCCCTCCTATACGTATGGCCCAGGTGATTTTCAAACTGCTGCTTCTGTGCCATATCTCTGAAGACTGTTTCTTATGCTTTCTCTTTAAGGTCAGGGACTCAGCTTCCTGTCACCCTCCAGGTTCTCCCAGAACCAGACCCTCTGGTATTTTAAGTCTAGGCTTTAAGTCCCATTGGTTGTAAGAACTAAGATAACTTGTCCCCTCTGATTTTCATAACCAAATGCTACTGGGATTCATCTTCCTTCTGCAGGCTCCCCAGTGTGACAGTCTGTTTTTCACCCCTCTCCATAACTGTGGCTCCCTCCTTCTGGAGGCCACACCTGTGGAGTTTAGTTTCCTACCACATATTTGCTTTCCTACCCTCTTCAGTATTGTCTCTTCTCTACATTTAGTTGTGAAATTTGTTCTGCAAGTGTTTGGGTCCTTTACTGCTTATTTACACTGATGGGAGTGTTATCTAGTTGTATCCCTGAGGCGAGTTGAATTTAGGACCCTCCTACTCTACCATCTTCCCGAGAAGTCCCTGTTTCTAGTTTTTCATTTTTATTTATTTATTTTTTAACTGGCAAATTATACTGTAGTTAACAATCTTCAATCTTCATATGCCTCTTTGGAAGAGCTATATAGTATAGGTAGAGGATATAAGCTTATAATTTGGGAAGGAAAGGAAGAGACTTTTGATAAAATGCCCTCAAGAGTAAAGAGTAACGAAATTCTTCTAGGATGTATATATGTGTGTGTGTGTGTATACACACACACACACACACTCACACACACTCACACATAGGATATATATGTATACATATAATGTATGTATATATGTATAAATATGTTTGTATATATTACTTTTATATATATATGAAATCATGCAGTAAAATTCCTTCCTTCCTCTCTTCCTTCTCCCTCCTTCCCTCCCTCCCTTCCTCCCTTTCTCAAATATTTGAGATCCTGTTTTTTATCAAGCACTATTTTAGATATTTGGGGATATATCAGTCAACATCCAAAGAACCCTGAACACTGGGACTCAAACCCAGTATTAATCTAGGAGGTCTGTTTCTTCTCAGGGATGCGCAGATCCTTCTATTTTTGCCTTTCAGCTCTTTTGGTCACTATAGTTGAATAACACTTACACTTCTAAGAGATATAGAAGCTTTATCTATTTTTCAATCATAAAAAAATAAAATTTTGAAATGCCTCAAAACATATATCTATCTTGTAGTGTCTAGTGCATAGCAAAGAGACATTGTGGACAGAGAAAACGAGGTCAAAAAGGCAATTGCGATTAAATGCATGTTGGCCCTGAAAACTGCAAGTACTCTAGGTTGGCTGAGGAGGAAATAAGCATAGGTTTCTAGTAGAGTTAAGTCTGCAAAAGAAGATTGGGCCTAATGTAGATTGCTGCTTTTTTAAATATATATATATTTTTTTGAAGATTTTATTTATTTATTTGACAGAGAGAGATCACAAGTAGGCAGAGAGGCAGTGGGGGGGCAGACTCCCCACTGAGTGGAGAGCCCAATGTGGGACTCGATTCCAGGACTCTGAGATCTTGACCCGAGCCGAAGGCAGAGGCCTAACCCACTGAGCCACTCAGGTGGCCTAGATTGCTCAGTCTCAAGTTCTAAGAACATTTTTTTTTTTTGAAGTGGGTTAAATATTTCTGTTAATTAGTATTCCTTAAATTTCATTTACTCAACAATCTTTCCTATGCAAACTATGCAAAGGTAAATGTCCACATTACACTATGGGAATTGCTGAAATTATGAATAAGATTTTTATTAAATATAATGAGTCCTGAATTCAGCTTACTCTAAGTATGCATTAAACCCACAGAGATTTATTCCACTTATTTTCATACTGATAAATTCCAAATGTTCCTGCCATTCTATATGTAACTGGACAAAGATAATACCACTGATTTCACATAGAGAAATAAAATCTTAATGTTAGAACTTTCTGCCCAAACATTCTTATAACATTTCTCTTTCTACAGAGAATGAGAAAAAAATATATAATTATCCTTTTGTTTTTGTTGTCCAAATTATATTAGATCCACTATATACTTTTTATTTTTCAACTTGTTGCTGACTCTTTAAGCCTGTTTGGATGGACAGCTCAAGTGCTTATTGTCATAGTGGCTAGGCTGACATGAAAGGAACCATCTCAGCTATAATAATTAACTAGAAAATATTAGTGGATCATTGTTGTCATTCGTATGGTTGTATAATTAGCAAATGGGAACAGAAGATATTCCTTAGAGTGGTTGAGCTAGTGGTCTGTCTTACTAGAAATAAAATTGCATTTAAAGTTCATTTAACTGGGGCATACGGGTGGCTCAATTGGCTAAGCATCTGTCTTCCGATCAGGCCCTGATCTCACGGTCCTGGAATGGAGCTCCAGCTGGGCATGGAGTCTGCCTCTCTCTTTCCCTTTGCCCTTCCCCCTGTTTGTGCTCTCTTTCTCTCTTTCTCCCTCTCTCTCCCACTCTCTCTTTCAAATAAATAAAAAATAATAATGATGATAAAGTTCATTTAACTGAGCATTTTAGGACAAACAATTAGAAATATCTCTGGGCAGAAACACTTTGTAGTTTGCTAAGGATCCATCATAATTCCTACTCTGTTATTCAGGCAAGCTGGCAGTGCCCATTCCTCGTTAAGATTTTTGCTTCTACTTTCTGCTGAGACTATTAAAATTTTGAGAGATGTTTATAGCAGAGAGGATTAAAGGCAATGGTAAAACCTGGAGTCGCTAAAGGATAATGATGTAGGCAAAGGAAAGATACACATGATAGACCAGATGAACTGGTAATGAAGGAATGCTTCAAACATAGTAAAGGAGAGGCAGAAATTTGAAACGTAATATATGGGATAAAGTGAAACAATTTGAACTCATAATTAAGTAATTACATAGAATTGTAAATCAATCCCGACTTAACAAACTGGTTTTTTGTTTTGTTTTGTTTTGTTTTGTTTTGTATCTGTGTGTGTTTTGGTTTTGATTTTATTTTTTTTTTCTATTTTGATTTTTTTCTTCATGATTTTTTTCTTTTGCATCAAGGATCCTCGTACATCTTTCTGTGCCATTCAAAAATAGCTTCATATAGAAGCTTTCAGGGAAATCTAGTCTTTCTCAAACAGGTAATTTTAATAACCTAATTAGATTGTCTGAGTGCATCACTGTTACAATGATAGACAATATATAAACAACCCCGGCAATCACCTGAACACTCAGCATAGCCGAATTTGCATTTGAATACTTGCCAGAATGTATTTTTTGCTTTGGATCCACTGCATCATGCATTCTCTTAGTCTTTTGTAAAAGCAAAATCTGCAGCAAAATTGCAGAAAGCCTTGTTAATTCATTTTTTAATGAATAATGCCCTTTGGCATTCTCTTTGATAGTCATGGTTTGCTGGAATGAACAGCGTACACTTCTCTTTTTGGATTACTACAGCCCTTTTCAAGCTTGAATATGCCTTGGGGGTAAAATAGAGGGTTATCCATTTGTACACAGGAGGGAAAGTACTTAGATGAATACCAAAATAGAAGTATTGGGGTGCATAACGAATTTGCTTAGTGGAGATTGAGGGCTAAGTAAGTTTGCCCATGGAATAATATTTTAATAGGATGTATAGATCAATGTTATGCCTTCACATACAACGTGAATTAAATAACTCAGGTAGTTTCTGAGACAATACAGCAAATTGTAATTTCCAAATTATGTTTTGTTGTTGTTGTTGTTATTTGTATACTTTTATGAACCAAAATTCAAGTCATTTTAGTAAATACTTATATTAACTGAATGGCTAAAAGGGTCCAGTTACTGTGCAAATAACTGAGGATATAGCCAAGCATAAAATGTAATCTTTAACTTGGGATTTATATCATATCAGAGGAGAAAGAGAAATTTCAAGTTAATTCTGAGCTATCAAAAAAAAAAAAAGAAAGAAATCGTGCCATTTGCAATGATGTGGCTAGAACTAGAGGGTATTATGCTAAGCAAAATAAATCAGTCAGAGAAAGACAATTATATGATCTCATTGATATGAGGATATTGAGAAACATGACAGAGGAACATAGGGGAAGGGAGGGAAAACTGAAACAAGTTGAAACTGGAGAGGGGGACAAACCATAAGAGACTCTTAATCTCAGAAAACAAACTGAGGGTTACTGGAGAGGAGGAGGGAGGGAGGGATAGGGTGGCTGGGTGATGGACATTTGGGGAGGGTATGTGCTATGGTGAGCACTGTGAATTGTGTAAGACTGATGAATCACAGACCTGTACCCCTGAAACAAATAATACATTATATGTTAATAAAAAAATTTCTAGCTAACTATGATGCTATGTGATTAGTGGCATAAAAGAGTGGCATAAAAGAGACTTTAATAGGTATAATCATAACTAAATTGAAAGAGCAATTCCTTTGCACAGAGGGACAGATTTTATAAAAGATGCAGCATTTGGACTGAGAATTGAAGCCCTGGTTGATTTGTGGCAGGTGCAAAGGAATGTCAGAGCATTTTAGCAGGGGCAACCCTACAAGTAAAATTACTGGGTCAAGGAAATCCTTGAGTAATGATGAGGATGAAGATAAGGAAGGTCTGGAGAAGTACTGAGAAATGGCAAGAGATAAGGCTGGGAAAATAAGATGTCAGGATCAGTTTCTGCTTATATCTGCCTTTGTAGAAATAGCCCACACCAGAGTCTGATAATCTGGGTCCCATGATGATTTCTGAAACAATTTAGGTATGTTCACCAATTGTTGTGTGTGTGTGTGTGTGTGTGTGTGTGTGTGTGTGTGTGTGCATGTGCATGTGTGACTATTTTGAGAATTTGGAATCAGAATATGATTTTAAATTAGTTCCTGATCCTGGAATTTCTGTTTTGTATTATTAGCTGCAGTATATTCTAAGAATAATACCAAAATAAGCAATGAATATCAAAATTACATAAACTTAATAGAGTTTATAGGAATAAAGGGAAAGATTTCAGTTTTATCAAAATGTTTAATCAAGGATAAGGGATTCCAAAGTCAATTAAGTTTGGAAGACTAAATAATAAATCACTGTTTACAAGAATCACATTCAGAGTGAGGTTCTTAAAATTCTGAAATGGACAATCTTGTTTAACTTTGTTAAATTCCCTTATTTGAGGAAATATCTATATCTAAGTGTCTCATGCTCTACTGACTGAGCTAGCCGGGCGCCTGGAAATATCTATATCTATATCTATTCCACAGAATGTTTATATATATAATTAGTTCCACAGAATATTATATATATAAACATTCTGTGGAACTAATTTACCAAAAGACACATTTTTTGAAACATGCAAGATACTAAAAATATTTCAGAAGTAAATGGTAGATATCAGAGATGTAGCATCTACCAAGCACATATGTAAATCACAAACCAGTACTTTGTGTGTCTTTTCTTAAGTCCATTCTTTGACTGCTGGGTGCTGGACGCTGTGTAAGGGGGGCTGACTGCAGGCTACATTTGCCAGGTTCCTGTGGCAGCAGACTTGTGGCTGAGTGAAACCAATAGGAAACAGTTGTCAACCAAGTATTGTTCCTCCTTTCTCTGGCAGTTTCTACATTCCCTCTAGGTCCCACCTCTGACTAAATAGGCTTTAAGCTGTTGAGTAGCCCTTAGCTTACCCATTCTATAGGTGCCCATGTTACCACCTCCTCACTTTATAATACATTTAGAGTTCGTATTTTCACCTGCTATTGCTAATATGACACCATCCCCAGTGTGACTTCATAGCTCTTCCATTACCACTGAGTCAATCTCCTTCCATTTCAAGCATTTTGAGAGAAATTTCTCTTTCCCTAGGGGGATCCTGACTAATATAACGTCTTAAAAATTTCTTCAACAGATATTAGATTTGCACAATTACTTTAAAAGTTATTATTTTTACCCCCCCCTTTTTTTACAAATTAAAACTGAGACTATAGAGTCTGTAATTCTAAGTTTTACTGAATTCAAGACCAGTGCTAATGCACACTACAAATGACATTTTGCAATGGTTCTCTCTACAGAAACAAGGAGAAAAGAATAAAAGTGTGCTTGAACTCACAACTGATTTCAGTCATCTCTCTCATTACCAAGACACATCATATATCTTATTAAAATTCAGGTTTGAGAAACATGCCTTGGGGATCTTTTTCAATGGCATGTATAACCTTCCACCTCCATCTTGGAAGTCAGATGGAAGGCCATTTTCTCCTACTGGTTCAGGTTTTCAAGATGCCCATCCTACCTTTGTAGAAAGTTCACTGAAGCTATATTTTAGAGATCTGATAGAAACAGTATTATACATAGCTCAATATTTCTCTTTATACATTGAGATATTTTGTGTGGTATTCTTTTTCATTGCATTTCCTCACATGCTACTTAATGACATAATTAAAATGTCAACAATCATTTCTTTTACAATAGGCAATATTCCTAGCAAGTTGCATTTAATAGGAATAATATCATCAGAGCTTAATGCCAAGTCTCTAATTTATACCTTTCTCTCCATATCTGATCATAGTTATCATATTGTCTCTCTTTCTTTTCTCTTTTAGTTTACCAATTTAATAATGATGGTGGTATATATTTTGTTTCTTTGGCTTAATCTGTAGACAAAATGCTTTTCACTGACATCAAATCCTAAAACATTAACTTTAAGGAAATGTTTTGAACAGGAGACATTCAGTGGAAAATAGCTGTGTTTTAGACAGGTGACTTTTATACAAGCTTTGATAGATATATTTTTTAATATTCTTTTCAGAGAACAGTAAACTTTGAAAAACATGTCAGAACACCACTGATTTTTATTTGTGAGTTTCTTAAGCATTGAATAAGGCAACATTTTATGGATTGAAAGTTGAATTTTCTTAAGTAACAATTAGTTTTCTCAACATTTACTTGAATTTTTTTGAGTAACAATTAGTTTTCTCAGCATTTACTATACCCCAAACTCTTGTGAGAAATAGAAGATGAACACATGAGACTGACCAACCATAAGGCAACGGTTGTTAAGTGTGCACAGGTATCATTCGAGTTTCAATTAAGGCAAATCCAAACATTGGCAGAGATAGAGTATCAGCAGAAATGGAGGTAAAAAAAAGGGTATCTAGTTGAAATTTGAAAAAAAAAGTGGGTCTAAATTTGATATAATTTTAACATTTTGATTGAACTACCCTTTCCAATGCTCGTTCCAATAGAAGGTCTTATGTGAATGAGAAAACACACAATGGGAAGCCAAGTAGCCACATGGTTATACAGACCCATTCAAGCAATGTTATTCTTAGGGTCCTAATAACTTGCAACCTGGAATGAATAAGCCTCATTATAAGCCCATATTTAATCTAAAAACAACAATTATATAGCAATTTATTCCTAGACGCTACTTTCAAAGTAATGTTTATTTGCTTCCTATTGTTTACCAATTAAACATTTAATAATAAATGTATTCTTGTTATTGATATGGACATGAATATTTATTTTATAAAATAAATTGCTGAGTAATTTTGAGGGTTATTATACTTACTTCTTTATAGTTATAGACTTTGTACATTTGTATAAAAACAGAGCCTAGAAAAATAAGTGTTGGTAGGGCTAGTGGAAGTATAATCTGCTGTTTTATTTTAATAAAATTTCTCAGCAGATCTCCACCAAACTTAAACCAAGCGGGCTATAATCTTGAATACCATTAAACAGAAATGGAAGATGCAGAAAGATTATGGGAAATCAAACAATATCTTCCAAACGTTGTAATAACTAAAATGAGAAAACTCCATATAGTGATAATGAAAGTTATCTTTCAGAATTCTTAGCTTCCTGGATTTGGAAAATAAGACTAGCTATCCCTGTTGAATAAATTTTTGCTTTCTTTTTTTTGGGGGGGTATAAAATTTTCTTTTATACAGGTGTTGTCTGAGAGGAGCCCTTTCACAAACAAATAAACAAAACTGAGTTCTGTAAAACCATTCAAGATCCGTGTGTAGAATGTTAAATAAGAATTAATGCTGATGAATTTTGGTGTTGTTTTTGTTTTTTGCTTTTTAACTAACTAGATGAACAAATTAAGTTTTTGTTTTATTTTTTAACTAGATGAACAAATTAAGTCATGAGATTGCTAGAAACTTAAAATGATTAATCTCAAAAACCTAAAAAGTAGGAGATAGAATTTAAATCCAGGTTTGTCTGGTTTCAAAACTTGTACAGTTAGCAACTCTCAAAAGCTGTCACTATAGTTCATAGGTTAAGTGTAGACAAACAGCTCTCTTATTGATTATTTTAATGCATGGAAATAGGAGATACTAACTTTAATGATAAAGTTTTAGATAAAGGAATAAAAGAAAAGAGAAATAGTGGGCCCTAGAGATTTATTTTACTTTATACTGAAAGAAACTATGTCAAACACACACAATGATTAATTAGCCAGGAGTAATATTCATTTTTACTACTTTCAGGGAAATTTATGACTATCAAATACCTTCTGTGTGTATAAACTTATACTAGATACACATGACTCAAATTCAAGTTCATTTATGTGTTATCATGGTAGGACATATACATATCTTTTAAAAGTCTCAATACAAAGTCAGAGTCTATTATGCTGAAAAAGACAAGATTAACTATAAATGCTCTAGAAATTTTGGTTGAAGGTAACATTACCACATGATAGTAGAACAAACATAAATGAAGCAACTATGAATTGAACTCTGAAAAATGTCTGGGATCCAGATTGATAAAGAGGATGGGAGTGTATTTTGAGTGAGATGGCTATGTGAAGCAAAACTTTAACTTGGGACTTTTGGGTGGGTATGGAGAGGGAAACTGAAGAGAAGTGAAGGAGAATAAGCCACTGCATAATGCCCGACACAAAATAAAGGTTCAATCAATATTTATGGAATTCAAACATGATATATCTACACTAAGGATTTACAAACAGTTTCAATAGATTAGTCAGACTGTAGTATCTACAAAACACTGTGACATGTGCTAGATCTGAACTTATGCATGGTTCCAGCTAAGGGAGAAGAAGACCTGAGGACAGATAGGTCATCATAAGTCATAGAGAGGTGAAAAAGAAGACCAGATCAAAATCTTTAACCTTTTATCAGTGAAGAACTGTCCCATGTTTTAGATCAGAAAACCGGCATGATGAATAATATTGAAGAAGGCAGAATTTGTGGTTACTTTATAGGTCAAAGACTAATACGAAATTTTGAGATTTTATTGAGAGCTAAGGAACATTTCTTCTCGATTTAACTATATGCATTTATGGAACAAGTTTCCTGTTATATTATGGGAGTTCATGGATACTTAGAACCTATTTTTTTTTTAATAGAATAGAGTGTATTTGGTATGGACTAAAGTAGAGATGAGATATGACACTCTAGCAATTCATGTATGAGTTGATAGATTTTAGGATGATGAAAGTAAGAATGGAAAGGAATGAATGGATGTCAGATTCAAGAAAGAAGGATCCATAGGACTGGGTCTTTTTATATTTTTTAATTAAATTAAAATTTTAAAGCTAATTTATGTCATGGTTTAACCAGTGTGTTTTCATTTCATATGTTGAGTAATCTCATGTTCATTAACATATAAGGTCTTAGGTATTATTTAAGTTATCCAAAAATGAGAAATTTTTCCAGCAGTGTTTTTTCTTTTTTTTTCTTTTTTAATATAAGAAAACTGGAACCCTTAGAAATTTAATTGTTGCAATTTCAGTCTTCCCAACTCCAAAACTCATGACTTTTCCACTTAAACCCCACTGCCTAAAATGCCAACTCATTTATTTCTTGATTAAGTCATATATATGTGTGTGTGTGTGTGTGTGTGTGTGTATAATTCTAAGAGAATTTAAAAATTCATGGTAGAGGTATGTGTTAGGAAAAAACAAATTAAGACTCCATATCATGACCATAGAGCAATGCAAGTTTTACTCACAATTTCTGTTGGTCACGAAATCTAGGCACAGTGTGGCTGGATTCTCTGCTCAGGTACCTGTTGGTTCAAAATTTTCAGACCTTCCTGGAAGAAATATGAAACTTACCCCTTTACACAGAAGGTAGGAGAGACCAATAAAATAAGAAGGCCACTCCAGATTTGTAAATGACAGTGTAATAAGCAAGGAAATTATCCCAAGGCTTGTCTTGAAAGGCTGGAAGATGTGTATCTCTACCCTGGCCCACCAGAAACTTAAACATTTATATAAAGATTTAACTGAGGTTAGTCACATATTCAGGCCAGATATTCTCATCGAAACATTGCTTTCCCAAGGCTCCATCCTTGAAAATGTCTCCGGCTGTGGGAATAGTAGGCAAAATGTATGTTACAATGGCCAGGGTAGAGGTAAAGAGCCTTGGGTTGCTTGGCGTTAGCTGGAGGGTCCACTGGTTGTCACATTCTCTGGATAACCTTCTCCAGCAGCGTCATTAGGCTGAAATCAAGGCCAAGAATACAGTTATCTGGAGCTTGTGGACCTCTTCCAATCTCATTGATTATTGGCAGAATTAATTTTATTGTGGTTATAGGACTGGAGTTTCCATTTTACTACTAGCTCTGAGTGAGGGATCACTCACAGCATCTAGAAACCACCTTCGATCCTTGGCATGTGACCCCATAGGCAGTTCACAACATGAATGTTTATTTTCTCTCATCCAGCCACACTGCATTTCTTTGACATCTTCTGTGACCAGCCAGAGAAAACTCTGTCCCTTAAAAGAGCACATGTAATTAGGTCAAGCTCACCCCAGATAAATTCCCTATGTTAAGGTCAGCTTTTTGGGGACATTAATTCTATCTACAAAATTCTTTCAAGTACTGCCTAGATTAGCATTGGTTGAATAATTGGGAGAAAATGTGCCCTGACAGGGGCTAGAAATCTTGGGGGACACTTAGAATGCTGCCTTCTACACTTACTAGAATAACAGCTCAGTAAAGTAAATAAATAAGTACAATGATCTTCCAAATGTTTATCTTCCTCTATGGAATAATCAACTAATCTATTAATGGTTATCTCATTGTATTTATTTATTTTTTCAAAGATTTTATCTATTTGAGAGAGTGATCACCAGCAGTTGGGGAAGGATAGAGGAAAAGCAGACTCCCCACTGCTCAGGGAGCCCCATACAGACTTCATCCCAGTGCCCTGGGATCATTACCTGAGCCGAAGGCAGACACTTAACTGACTGAGCCACTGAGGGGCCCATGGTTATCTCATTTTAATATATTTTTTTAATTCTTGTCTTTTTTCCAGCATTAATACTGAGCTTTTTGAAGAGCGTAATTGTATGTTAAGTATTATATATTCCCAAGTAGCACTATGTCTGGCAAATAAAAGGTACTCAGCACGAATTAACGGAAATCATACTTAACACCAATAATTTCAAAAGAGCTAAAACACTTATTCATGCACCTCACTGTAGACAACCGTCCTACTCTGAGGACATGGATTTATAGAAAATGTGAAATTTAAGAATGCAGTAAATTATATACAACATCCAATGATATTTTACATATGAAGTAAACCAGAACCTACATTCTTTGTATAGTCACTTAAAAAGTGGCACTTTATGCATTAATTTTAGAACAGATCTTTCTGACTAAGGAAGCATTTGGATATGTTTTTTAAAATGTCAACGGTACTAGAGAAAATGTCATGTCTGTTTTTAATCTTTCCCTCTACTTTATTCCTGACATCTAGAAAAGATCCACAGAAGCAGGCAAGAGATAAAAGGAAGAGGTGGCTTTGAGCCACCCCCATTCTTTGCTCTAACATGGGTCTGTCACTGCCACAGCTTCATTGAACATGTGTGAAAGTGTTAATATGCTACCATTTGCCCCTAATCTTTAGCTCTACTTCACTAAGGAGAGTGGATGGACAAGCGAAAATGTAGGATCATATAGACAATAAATAATCATATAGACAATAAATACTTATTTATATCTTTACTTAAATAATTCGTACTGTGTCTGAATATAGTTACAGAGAAAAAGTAAATCATAATTTTTAAACAATTGTTGACTAAGCAATGTTGAAAATAAA
Organism: Enhydra lutris kenyoni; assembly: GCF_002288905.1. NCBI lineage: Eukaryota > Metazoa > Chordata > Mammalia > Carnivora > Mustelidae > Enhydra > Enhydra lutris. The sequence goes on along the minus strand of NW_019154105.1, from coordinate 15,044,273 downwards.
ACTGGAAAAATTAAGTGAACTTTTTTTACATTTACATTTCTTTCTTCTTTTTTTTTTTAAAGATTTTATTTATTTATTTGACAGAGATCACAAGTAGGCAGAGAGGCAGGCAGAGAGAAAGAGGAGGAAGCAGGCTCCCTGCTGAGCAGAGAGCCCGATATGAGGCTCGATCCCAGGACCCTGGAATCATGACCCGAGCTGAAGGCAGAGGCCTTAACCCACTGAGCCACCCGGGCACCCTACATTTCTTTCTTCTAATTTATTTATTTATTTTTCATTTCTGAGCATAAATTAACAAAGGCCTTAATAAAAAAAATTATATTGTGCAGGTATTATTTTCTTTTTCTTATCTAAATTATTGTATATATCTTACTATCTATTTTCTTATCTAAATTATCTTATTATAGTTTGTATTTTCACTCCTGGAAATAAAAATTTGAATAGCTAACAGGATCTACTCTAGCCGCTGATATTAAATTTCACCCTCAACTTGCATACAATCTTTAGTCTTAATATAGTTTTGGGTTAATCATCAGACAACATCTTCTGTTTGTACTTTTCCATGAATTTTCTAGGAGTTATGGAAATTTTGCTCAGATAAATGAAAATGAGTAAATTTAAGTCTTTAATTTGAATCTATAGCTATTGAAGAAGTCTATAGCTATTCAGGAAAACACTTTAAATTCCTGATCTATAGCTATTCAAGAAAACACTTTAAATATCTGATTAGGATACTTTAGCTCTCATGGAGCACTACTAAATAGCCTTTAAAATGTTATGATCTAAATGCTTTCTTGATGATAAAAGTAAAAATGATGTTTATTTAATCTATTTTATTTTTAATAGAACCTTTACTCTGTAGGGTGCAATAGTTTATCTTCTTTATGTTGTGGAAAAAGGTAGAATAATTTAATTTTAGGATGAGGTGAGAGCATTTATAAAAAGGAAATAGGATTGGGTTTCCCCAGAGATTAATGCAACTTTTATTTTGGTGTGGATAAACATCATGTGATAGTCTCCTTTGTGCATAATTCATTAATAACCCCATTTAAAAGATAGATTAGTTTGAAAATAGACCTCTTTCTATACATTATAGGTGGGAATCAACACTGTTGCTCTACATGCAAAAACCAAAGGAGCAAATAAGAGCTGGAAAGAGAAAATAAGAAAGGGAGAGTAATGCCTAAGAAATGACAATGAATACCAGTGACACTGAATATTTTTAAAAAATTGAGGGGTGCCTGGGTGGCTCAATCATTAGGTGTCTGCCTTCAGCTCAGGTCAGGATCCCAGGGTCCTGGGATCGAGCCCTGTATTGGGCTCTGCTCAGTGGGAAGCCTGCTTCTCCCTCTCCCACTCCATGTGCTTGTGTTCCCTCTCTCATTGTGTCTCTTCTACCAAATAAATAAATAAATAAATAATCTTTTAAAAAATTAAAAAAAAAATTATAACTATGTGTTGCAACAAACCAGATCCTATACTACATTTGAGCATGCTGAACTTACTCTGTCAGCATCGTCCCCTGGCTACTAGCACTTTCTTGCTTTGAGTAGCTGACCCCCTTTCCATCTAGCAGGCTCTGCAGATGGTGGCAAAGAATCCTTTCTCAGCTCAGGAGACTTCATCGCTTACCTTTAGAAAGGTATAATAAAACACATTCAAAAAGAGTTTTGTTCTTCACTTTTCGTCACCTTAGTTATACTCACACAGACGGGTGTCTTCTAACTTTAGCTACAGAAGCAGGAAGTGAACGTCAAACCAATATATGTGAATCCGTCAGTAATTCAACCGTATCTACTAAAGTATATATGGTGTGCCAGATTTTTCCAACTGTACAATAGCTCTTAGCCAGAAACTTATGGCTTGTAAATATATGGTACACGCATTGAACCAAGAGATAAAAACAAGATCCTATGCAAGTGAACTCATCTTTATAATCAAACACTTAATCCAGGTAGATGTAGTTGCTGTGTATTACTCCTGGTCTGAAGTGAAGTGATATAAGCATACCCATCAAACTGGCAAAATTTCAGTTTTATAAGATCTCTCTAGTATACCTAACTTTCCCATACTGACAATTACTGGATGAATGAAGGGAACATTCTACAAAATATAAGAAAGTGCTTAGATGATTAGACTCTTAAAAAAACAATATTAATGATATTTTGGATATTTTCCAAAACATATAAAAAGCTCATATAACTCAATCCAAAAATTCAAATAATCTGATTAAAAAATAAACAAGGGACCTGAATAGACATTTTACCAAAGAAGACATACAGCTAGCCAAAGGACACATGAAAAGATCCTCAAAATCTCTAATCATCAGGGAAATGCAAACTGAAACCACAATGAGAATTCAGAATGGCTAAAATCAAGAAGAGAAAAAATAACAAGCATTAACAAGGACGTGTAGAAAAAGCAGCACTCGTGCACTGCTGGGATGAATGTAAATTGATGCAGCCACTGTGGAAAATAATATGGATATTCCTCAAAAAATTAAAAATAGAAACGCCATATGATCCAGTAGTTCCAATTACTGGGTATTTACCCAAAGAAAATGAAAATATTAATGTGAAAAGACATGCACCCCTATGTGTATTGCACCATTATTTGTAATAGTTAGGATATGGAAGCAATCTAAGTATCTATCCTTAGATGAATGGTTAGGGAAGATGTGTTGTGTTGCATACACACACACACACACACACACACACTATGGAATATTACACAGCCATAGAAAAAGATGACATCTTACCACTTGTGATGACATGGATAGACTGAGAGGGTATTACGCTAAGTGAAATAAGTCAGGCAGACAAAGACAAATACCATATGTGAAATCTAAAAAATAAAACAAATAAAAATAAAATCTTTGTTTTTTAATTATGACTAATTTAAAAAATCTCTAGAATCCAAAGTTCCATTCTTGATCCATTTCTTTGCCTTTCACAGTTTTTTGAGAAATATTGGCTAATTTTGTAACATCAAGATCAATTTTGTGATGATTATCCCTAAAACATCTCTAATGCCCTATATCTCTCTTTATAGACCCACCTCTATTCCCAAATAACAGCCAAACTCTAGCTTATTGCTTTCCTTCATCCTCCAAAACCTGCTTTTCTTTTTGCAAAGTAGCCTGTGGCACCAGGAATTCAACAGTCCACTGGAAGAGAAAGAGGCCTGATAGTTAATATATAACATTATAAGTGCAACTAGAAACGCCAATAAAGGTAAATAAACAGTACAACAAATATACTGAGGACAAACTTTTAACTTGTATTAATACAACTTTATGATTCCAAGTTAAAATGGGTCTTCACTTCCACATTAATTATATAATTAAATCTACATTCTTTAACATGACATCAACAACTCCACACTTTTTCCTTAGCCAACCAAGCCAGCATCATATCTTATCAGTTCCCATGTTTGTCCTCTCTTTATATTCCAGTACACTAATTGAGCTAACTTCCAGAACATATCGAGATATCTCTTATACATTTGTGCAGTAAAATGCTTCATATCACTTATTTGATGCACATACATATTATATATACATATATGTAATATATTTAAACGTACCTTACTGTATTTTACAGTGATTATTTTAGAATTAGACTCAGTCATTGAGTTCAAAACTCTGCCATTTACTTACTGTATAGCTTAATATAGAACACATGCTCTGCTATTATTTCACTAATTTGTATGTACTTTTTTAAAGACTAGTAATGCTTGCTTCTGGTAAAATATTTTTTGAAAAACATAGAAGTAAATGTAACTGATGCATTGAAAAAAGAATTGCTGTTTTAATTTAAATTTAATTTTATTTTATTTTTTCAGTGTTCCAAGATTCATTGTTTATGCACCACACCCAGTGCTCCATGCAATACATGCCCTCCTTAATACCCACCACCAGACTCACCCATCCCCCCACCCCCTCCCCTCCAAAACCTTCAGTTTGTTTCTCAGAGTCCACAGTCTCTCATGGTTCATCTCCCCCTCCAATTTCTCCCAATTCACTTTTCCTTTCCTTCTCCTAATGTCCTCCATGTTATTCCTTGTGCTCCACAAGTAAGTGAAACCGTATGATAATTGACTTTCTCTGCCTGACTTATTTCACAACTTATTTTTTGTCTTCCATTTGCCTTCTTAAGCTGCTAAGTGGGGAGGAATTTTCTGCTTCAACTGTATAAAAACTCTGAGAGAACATGTACCTTTTCTGGTTATTCTTGGGTAAGAAAAAGTAAAACAATTGCTTGAAGTGAACAACATGATCTAAATTCTCAGAGCATCCATTTCAGTATCTTAATCAACACTTTCCATTTCAAGGTAAACTTTCTCTTCTTCTCTTGCATGTAGAGCCTGCTCATTGCAGGCTTTTGTCCTTGCATTTGGTAAAACTAATTCTCTTCTTAATCATCTCTTATATTTTTGGCTTAGCTCTTGAAAACCACGGGGAGAAGAATTCAAGAAATAACAGAGCTCTTCCCCTCATGGTATTGGTCTGATTCCCAAGTTAGGTTTCCACTCTCGGGACCTGGATGTGCTTGAGGCAGATCATTCTCGCTGGTATTTTGCTTGGTTTTATAAAAACTCCTCAGCTGGCACCCCCCGGTTATAATTTTCCAGAGGCTGCTGCTACTGGTTTTCAGCAGCTCACTGCACACAGAATCTCTCCACTGAACTTTTAAAAAATGACCCCGAGCCTGACAATTGCTTCAAACACTTGCATTTGAACACTTTGTTTGGAATTTCATACCAACTGTGTCATGGTCCTGCAGTGGAAAATTTCAATTAAACATTAAATTTTAGATAATGAAGAAAATGATAGTTGATTCTCAGTGCCAAAAGCCTGACACAAAGATAAAAACTGTTGATAGATTTGTGCATTGTACATAGAAACATTTGTACACACATGCACATTAGCATGTGTGCATTTATTTACACGTGTGTTATATGTGTGTATAAACATATACATCTCTATACGTGTATACTATAAATGCATAGTACTATTTATGTACATGTGCAGTGTGTGTGTGTGTGTGTGTGTGTGTGTGTAGCCACATACAGACTTTAGCAACTTGCTTTGTGCACATCTTTCCAAGTCTACTTACTGACTTCCTTGGAATGGTGCAGTGTCTGTTATATCCTTTTCTTTTCTTTTATTCTTTTATTTTTTTAACACCTAAACAGGACATATATTTGAAAGAGACCATCTGTTTCTTAGGCAAGTCATGAGTGACCTGCATAACGAGGAAGCACCAGAGTCCAGGTGGACAGACTGTGGCAGTTGTGTTAACAAGCACTAATGAGCAAGGTTGGCTGTTACTGTCCTCTGCATGAAAGGACACAAAAATTAAAACAACTTTTCAGTGGCTCCACTGGACAGAAAGGGTGCTGACAACCATATGCAACATTTTATTCCCTTTAAGTTGCTTATTTTGGCATGACATAGACATATCATTTTATTAAAATAAAGATTTGGGGAATTTACATGTTAGATAAAATTATATAAGATTTCTCTTTCCACACACACGTACCACATACATATATAGTATCTTTTTTAGGAACTGTTTTTCTGGTTTTAATATTTTGAGATAATATACGTGTTTATAAATAAGACGTAAAAATCACCATCCCCACTACCTAAGATAAGGTGTTAACAGCTTAATATGTTGTCTTTCTGTGTTAATATATTAATTATATCTCAATTAAGAAACAAGATAATATTCATACTATTCACTACTGCTTAAAACATTAGAATCATTTTGGGTTTTGGCACATATTACATGGAGCACTGGGTGTGGTGCATAAACAATGAATTCCGGAACACTGAAAAGAAATAAAATAAAATGAAAAAAAAAGAAAAATAGCATTTTGTCTCTTAGGTGGTCTTTCAGGATTAGCATTACAAATAATGTGAAAGTCTTCCTTGGAATTTTTTTGAACTCTGATTTATTTTCCTATATTTTAAAAACATATGGCTAAGTAAAAAAGATATTTGCTTTAACTCTGACATTTTATTACAGTGGAATTTGGAAAAAATAGTCCATAAGCCTTTGGCTTTTCTTATTTATCATTTTGTGAATATTCTACTCTCTCTTTTTTAACTCTATCACTGCAGATATCCTGTATTCTATTTCCCAGTTTTGTTCATCTTAGACTATTGTCTTCGTTTCTGTTGTATGCTCTCCTTTTCTCTTGCATTGGTGTTTCTTTATGGAGTTGACAGTTTCGGGATCTATTCTCACTCTGCCAAGGAGGAGAGCTTCCTGGCCATTAGTCACAATACCTTCCCCTTCCATAAGAAAAAATTCACCTGAGTTTCATCCAGGTTTTCAATAATTAGCGTGTGCGCCAACCATTTCAGTGCCTTCTACTGATACCCTGTAACCAGCAAAACCCTCCTTGCTTTATCCCATACTGTGAAAATATTTTTTCACTTCCTTGTTATTACATTGATCTCAAGAGATTGTTCAGATACTTTGTTTTTGGGTATAGGAATGAAGAGTGTCTCTTTTTCATGTACCATTGTTGCTTACAGTCTGTTGTTCATTCACTCATGGGTAAACTGTGTTCTTTTATGGACTCTCTTTTAGGTTCTGCCATCAAATCCTTTTCCTTATTACTTTCATTCCTTACCTCGGCTCCCTATCTTCCTCTCCACCACAGTGGGCGATTTCATCATTTCTGTGGACAAATCCTTCAGCTTCTCAATTTCTTGATTGGCTCTCCTGCACCAAACTGAGCAAACTAACTTGATTTTAGTTACTCCCCAGATCACACACTAAAGTTTGCTATGGGCAGCACTAAAACCACTGAAGAAGTACTTTACCCGTAAACCACAGAATCCTATTCCTATGTCTTGCTTCCACTATTCCCTCAGTAATTTTTTAAGCCATTGACGTCTCAGTTAAAGATGGAACAAAATCTCCATTCATTTATATCTAAATGTGTTCTATCTTACCTCCCTTATAGCATGAAAGAGTAACTCATGATCCCTCCCTCCAACCCACCACAGGGGCTTTTGGATTCCCTTCTATCTTTTATTATTAAGCTCTACACTATTATCTTTGCCTCTCTCTCTCCTCCCAACAAATTTTGGCAAAGAACAGAGCTCACCTTCTAGCATGGAAGCTGAAAAAAGGAGATACTCATTTTCCAAGCCTCTTTTGCAGTTCCAGGCTTAGCACCTTTAAGAAGCAGCTTTCACGTTTGCTTTCCTGGAGTCCAGCTGTCATTCTGAAAGGAAGTGCTAGTTGTCCTGCTGGAGAGAGAGAACATTAGGAGAGACCCTAGAGAATGAGGAGGATGAGCTGGCATATGGAGAGAGGAAACACCGAGTAGAATTGTATCCCCCAGCTGACAACACTGAGACCCCAGAAGTGCAACAGAGTCCATCTAGTACGTACAAGCCCAGCCAATGCAATCACAAGAATGATCCCACTAGTTAATAGTACTTATGCTCCATTACATGGAACATAATAGCCAACATTCAACCCACAGAATCATAATAAATAAAAAATAGTTGTTTTAATCCAAAAAACAAACAAACAAACAAAACCACCAAAAAACAAAACAAAACAAAAAACCAAAACAAACAAACAAAAAAACATGCTGTCCCAGGGTGTGTCCATGCTCTACCCCTTCTTCATGCCAGCCGCCAAGCTCAAGGAACGGTTGGATCAGCCGAAGACAGAGATTGTAAGCCGTGTGTGGAAGCGAAAGCTGGGCCGCCCTGTGCGGGCGCTGGTGCTTGAGCTGTGCTGCAACGACGAGAGCGGCGAGGAGGTCGAGGTCCCGTATGTACGATACACCATCCGCTGACCCCTGTCCGCACCGGTAGGCTGGCCCCAGCTCCCCTCCCCACCCCCAGCCCAGGGCTCCCATCGAGCCTCTGGCAGTGGCCCAGCTAGCCTCGCCTGGTGTTCCCTCCTCATTCCCTCCCTGCTCCCCTCATGCCGCTGCTTTCTACCTTGTTTGGAACCTGAATCCTAATAAAGAATTATTAACCCCCCCCCCCAAAAAAAACAACAAAACTCTCTCTTTCTTCTTCTCTCTGTAATATTTGTTCTTTGTGGAGTGGATCCTTTTCATTGCTTTTACGACATCTAAAGTCTCTATTACTAAATGATAAAAGGAAAAGATTTACACACACACGCACACACACACACACACACACACACATACACACCCTTCCTTTCTAAACCCTTAATTAGGCTATCCCTTATTTTCCTTGCAATTATTCTCTTTAATTTTTTTTCCAAGCTCATTATTTCTGTTCTGCAACTTTCTTAGCACTCATGTAGTACCCAACTCACCCTGAGTTTATTTCCTCATAACTCCTCTCAAGTAACTCTTGCAAAATTCTTCTATATTCTCCATGTTGTTAAATTCAGATGCCATTTCTCAGTTCACAAATTTTGTGTCCTTTCAAGCAGCAATCAATTTTGTTTATAATTTCCTATTTTCAAAAATTTTTCTTTAGGTTTCAAGACCCCACACTCTCATTAATTCTCTCCTCATACCTTTCTTGCCGAACACTGTCTTTTACCATCCTCTTCTACTCAACCATTTAATTTTGGGCATTCTCAGTCCTTATTCTCATGTTCTCTTCCCTTCCTTTCTCCTTCAGTGTCTTCCCCTAAATTATCTCATCCATTACACAGTCTTAATAATCTCCTATATGCTGATGATATGTAAATTTATACTTCTAGCCTAGGCATTTCTTCTGGGTTTAGAACAGTATCTCTAAAAGCCCACCTGACATTTGCACTTGAATATCTTAAAGATAGTTCAGGATCGTTATGTCCTGTAATGAACTAAAGGTTTTTCTCTATTAAAATAAAATTTACCCCAATGTTTTCTTCTACTATTCTCCCTGTCAGTAAATGGTAACATTCATCCATTTATGCAAGTCATTGATCTAAGACTCATACCAGATAATTTCCCCTTTTTTAATCTACATCTAACCCACCATAATTTGGCATCTAAAATATGTCTCACTTTTTTTTTTTTTTTCTTTCCAGCTTTACCACTAAAGCTCTCACACAAGGTCTTGAAATGACTTCCTGACTGGTTCCCTGCTTTTCACTGGAGTCTGTCCTCCATCCACCATTCTCCCATTTTTTCTTTTGTGCAGTGATCCTTTACAAAAATAAATCTCAGCATGTCTTTTCTGTACTTAAATAGTGTCATTTTGCTCATGGAATAATAATTAAAATTATTACTGTGTTCTTTAATATCTGGCATGATCTAGTCTTAACTACTTCTTCCTGGTCATTGAACGTAATACTTTCTCCATTCTACCCTCAATTCTACACATTCATCTTACTGGCTCTCTTCTAGTTCCTTAAACACATCATGTGAATTTTGTAATAATGTCTTTATGCTTGTTTCTCTTAACTTTACCCACCTAGTTAATTCCATCTCTTATGCATTCCTAACTCAATTGTTCTTTCTTGGAGAAGCATTTTTTTTTTCTATTATGCACATACATTCATAGTACCATCTACTGATTAAAGTTTGAATTTAATATTCATTTTTATGACAATTTGGTCATTGTAATTCTTATGTAAGCCATGAAAGCAGGAGCTCCCTGTTGGTCTTTGGTTACTTTTGTAGTCAGATGCCTACTAAACTAGAGTCTTGGATATGTTGTAGTGTCACTCACACACACACACACACACACACACACACATCATTTGTGAAAATATAGATGGCTTTTACTTCTTGTCATTTAGTGGCCATATTTCTTTTATGTACTGAGGATGCCAAGCTGTTTTTCTTTTTTCTTTTTTTTAAAAATTATTTCAATGAATGATTTTCTGAAAGATCAGTAGAATGTATTCTTCTTCTCTTTGTCTAAAGGTTTTGATTGTAATTCCAATAGACCCCAAATTTGCATGTTTTCTCTTACCCCTTTCTAGAATTAGGAAGATATATGCAAATGTAGTATTTATCTATATTTCATGTGTATGTTCTGGATTCATTCTCTTGATTACTTTGGAATTCCTCATTCAATTCCACTGCCTGAAAGTAGGCCAAGGTATGCAGTTCTTAGACCAGTTTCCAGGTCCAAAAGATATTCATCAAGTGCAATCCTGATTGACAAGTCTCTACCACATTACTCTTTTATTTTTTCCTGAAAATTTATTCAAATAAAAAATATGGCTCTGCCCAGAATAATACTCGGGTGTTTCCTGATACTGGTATTTCTGAGAGAAATTCACTTTTGTGAATCTATAATTCTAAAATGAAGTGTCACTTCCAATTGCTTTTATAATTGTATTAGATATTTTAATATTTGAATGATCAATAGAGATAATGGAAGGAGTCAGTTCTTTGCCATCCTTATAATGTAGTACTGTAAAGACAGCATAAGTATTTTGTTAATATAAAAATAGTACTCACAAAGCAAGAAACAAAAGGCAAATAAACAATAGAAAACTGAACAAGGTGTCTGAAGAATAATTTTAAAAGAAAAATAAGTAAAAATGCTAGACGTATGAAAAGCCAATTAAAGATGTGCAAATGGAAGCAATATTTGTAACTCCATTTAAACTTACCACATTCATAGCAATTTAAACTTTAAACCATACAGCTTATCATCCTCTTCTCCCTTGGCTTTGCTCTCCATTCTTTGTTTTGTTTTGTTTTTAAGATTTTATTTATTTATTTTAAAAGCAACAGAGAGAGTAGGGGGAGGGGCAGAGGGAGAGAGACAATCTCAAGCAGACTTCACAATGAGCGTGGAGCCTCATGGGGGTTTTGATTTCATGACCCTGAGATCATGACCTGAGCTGAAATAAAAAATTGGATGCTTAACCAACTGAGCCACCCAGGGGCCCTTCTTTCATATATATTTTTATAAAAATGCAGAGGTTCAGTAATAAGTAGGGCTAACCAGATAACATTTTAAACAGAAGTTGATAAATGTATTATAAATCTTAACATAGTAGAGTTCACATTGAAGGCAACTTTAACTACTTCTTTCAGGTTCCCTAGGACTTGATATAATTAGGTATATATTTAGGATTAGGAAGCAGTAGGATTTTCTGTGTTGGTCCTCACATTTATAGTTAGTCTTGGAGAATGCATTTATATTTGTATCTTGGTTTATTAATTTGTAAAATAAAACAATAAAGCCAGTCCTATTAACATTGATGAGATGTCATTTTTTTAAAAAAATGTAATGCTTTCTACAAGGGTGTAGTGATTATTGGCAGTGCAACCAATTTATGGTCAGGAAGAGCAGCACTGAAAGGGGACTCTGTCCAGTTGTCTTGTGGATGTCTTCTTCTTCCTTTTTTTTTTTTTTTTAAGATTTTATTTATTTGGCAAACAGAGATCACAAGTAGGCAGAGAGGCAGGCAGAGAGAGAGGAGGAAACAGGCTCCCTGCTGAACAGAGAGCCCGATGCGGGGCTCAATCCCAGGACCCTGAGATCATGATCTGAGCCGAAGGCAGAGGCTTAACCCACTGAGCTACCCAGGTGCCCCATGTGGATATCTTCTTCACTGGTGTCCCTGATCCAATGCTGCCTCTTACCTACCATTCTCAATTCAGTAATTTAATGATATGTATATTTTTAAATGAATAACCTCATATTACTTTTATGCTTACATGCCTTCAATCACTTCCTATCACATTAGAATGAAATATAAACTCCATCATAATTTAGATGACCAAATACAAGTCCCACTGCCCAATTCTCTAACCCCATCTCATATTCTCTCCATTGTTTGTGCTGCTCAAGGCACCTTAATGCACTTTAAGTACACCACTCTCCTTCTCCATGTTCTTCCCCTTTACACTTTCTAGAATATTTTTAATTTGGATATATGTGTTGTTCTTCTCACATTATTTTTCTCCACTTAGATACTGTTTCTTCCAAAACCACCATATCAAAATAGTTCTGCCCATTAGTCTTTATTAAACTCTTAAACCTAAAATAATGTTACTTATTTAAGTGTTTGGTTGCTAATTGTCTGAATTATTTTTGTGGGAGGCAGAGATCCTGTTTTCACTAATTTATCCCCAGCAACTGAAACAGGCAGATAGTAGGTTCACAATACATATTTGCTGAAGGATTAGATCTATGAGTACTTGGATAAATAAATGATATGTGATATAAAATACCCAATTTTCATATATTTCACATAGATTTTTATTTTTTCTTTCAATATCTAATTTATAAAGATAGAGTTTATCTCATTTTGATAATCTATAATAAATCTCCCTAGAAACTGCTGATTATTGATTCAGGATTTCATTGAATTAACAAAATACAAAAATACATTTTCCATTTCATCTGGTATTAGGGCAGTTTGACACTTTTTTACCATTTCCATTAAGTATTTTTTTAATATTAATATGGTCAGTTTTGAATAACTATGTTTCTCACTGATATATTTTGCCACAGCACAGTGAGATGTGATTTTATATATATATATATATATATATATACATATAGCCTATATATAGGCTTCCCACTCTAACACAGGCATATAGGCACACACTCATTCTGGCATTTCCTAATACTACCATCTGTTATGTTGTGTTAAGATAGCAGACAGAGAGTATAGGAGTCCACGAGGCCATTGAAGGATATCTCTCATTTTCACTTAACAGTTTTATGTAGGAGCCTTGGTGTTGGCATCTGGCTGGTATGTCTCCACATGAGCTCAAGGGTTGCTTTATGAGCCTAGTAGAAATAAATTTGAACTTGGTGGTTTCTTGTTTGTTCATTTGGTTTTAGTTTTAGTTTTAAATTTTATATGCACATGCATAAGTGTCATTCTCTATCCTATATATATATATATAGTCATAGCTCCTTGTGTTTAATTATTTATTTAAGAAATAGAGGTCTGAAAATTAAGATTATAAGACATAGTAAATTAACAAGTATTTTAAGAGAAAGGAAATGCCTTCAATCACATGGCCATTTGCTTTCTCTTTCTCTTTGCTTACAGGTCTTATTCGTGTAATCATGAGAACAATGCTATGGAGTAGGTATGGTCATATTTATTTTGTAGATAAGGTGAGGGAGACTGAAAGAGTTAAAATGACTTTGCCAAGTTCACAGAGCTGAAAAATGATAGAGTCAGGCTATGAACTCATGATTAACCCAAAGCCTATAAGCCATTCATTACTATCACTATGTAATCTTAGAAAAAAATCACTAAGCTTCTCAGAGTTATATACCTATAAAATGCAGTATTTACATTAATTTTATCCACTTTTGAATAAGATTGGGGTACTAGACGCTTTTGTCCAGCATGAACTTCTGTCCTTAGCTCCTGACAACCTAATAAGGGATTAGGTCCTAATCACATGTGCTGTGCTATTGCCTTTTCTTTTCTTTGTGTTTGGGGACATAAAAAAATAACAATTCCAATACTTGTCATTTAGAAAGAAAGGGATTTGTAACACTTAACTAAAAGGATGCGTATAAAATTAAAAGAATGCAACACACCTCCACTACGAGAGAACAACATTTTAAGTGGTCTCAGCAGACTATATGCTGTCACCGTTCAGAATCTCTTCAACCATTTTGCGCAGTCCTTGATTATACGACTTTCTGCATCCACAAAGATAGAACCCTGGGTCAAGGGCTCTGAAGATGAGGTGACAGCAGCTACATACTCCCTAATCTGAGCGACTTCTTGAGTTTTGGTTTCTGCGGTTCCTGAAGAGCAGGAAAGCTGCCAAACAAAATGACCAGTTGCTCATTTTTCAGGTTAAATATGTTCTATGATTGATTTCCCAATTGATAGTAAACAAGAGGGGGGGGAGTCAGCTATTGTCTCTATTTCAAACATCAGCATATAGTTTCCATTGCTATATTGATTGACACTTCAGATAAGGCTTGGGGTGTTTAGATTAAATATTCAATTCAAAGGGCTGAAATGTTAGGACAAAAACTCCTCATTTCCCTGGGATAGGAAAGTAAACCAATGTACCAAGGCACACTTGAGTGTTAATATAAGAAATGGTAAGGACTGTGGTGAATTGGAGAGCATATGACATGTCTAAAAGCAGCCACAAGTAATCTGCAACTGATTATTGCTAGAAAGGAATGTGGGTCCAGATTCACCAGATCTCCTAACTTTTCAAGTGAAAGCAAGAATTTGCACATTCATCCAAATATTATTCTGTGTTCTTTTACAAAGGGCTAGGCACAAATTAAAATATTGTCATACTATTATAAAAGACAAAAAGGAAATAAAGAAAAAAGGCAAATTCCGTCTTCTTGCCACTACCTTGAAAATGCTACAATAGGAATGGTATCTTCTTTTTTCACAATATATATTTGGATAAATAACTGTAGCCATTTATCAGATTCAAAGACCAATGTATTGTTTTAAAGTTGGACGGCACCCTGGGGTTTAGAATAATGTGCATAATTTTAGTGTTTAGCTACGTATGTGAGACCTGAACCTTCACAATATATCTTGAAGGCTTATACATTAATATGTAAGGATACACTAGTATATAATTAAATGAGATAATAATCCTTGCAAGTCAGCTATTACATTGTCTGATTGGAGGAGATGCTTAATTAGAAGTTATAATAGTATTTTCTTAGATTTATTTTATAAAATACAAAATCTGTTAAGATTTGTTAAATTTTGTAAACTCTCCTAATAATTATTAACTAACAAATTCATAGTAGTTGCTATTTGAAAAATGTAATCCTAATTGTGAAGTAAAGAGAATAGTTGTTATTTTTGATCTCTATTTTATCAAATGAAGAATATAAAACTTAGGATGTATGGAGGAGAGAGGGGGAAAGAGAGGAAGAGAGAAAGGAAGGAAGGGAAAAGGAGGGAGAGAAAAAAGGAGAGAGGGTAAGAGGGAAGAGAGTTTGGATTTGAATCCTGATTATCTGACTGCAGAATCCAGACATTGTTGAAAAATTTTGGTGTCAACTCCAAAGTGTAAAGAACTTAGATATTATCAGTGAAAACCAACAATTTCTTGAATCTGTCAGAGAACTAACAACTATAGGGCAAACCACCAGCCTGTATCTGGAGAGGTAGCTGAAATCTTATTGCTTGTATTCAACACTGTCCTGGAAGTCCTAGCTTGGACAATGAGACAATAAAATAAAATTAAATTAAATGCATGTTGTTTGGAAAATAAGCAAAGGTGTATTTGTTGCAAATTACATATTTTCTGTGTTGAAAAATCTCAAATAATTGTACAAAAAACAAAATACTGCAACTAATGAGCCATATAATAAGGATACATAAATCATGTTAATATTTTTTTAAAAAGTGTATTGCACTCCTATATGTCAACAATAAGCAATTGACTATTTAAAAAACAATGACATTTATAATACCACCAAAATATGAATCACTTCGGTGTAAATCTAAAATATGTAGGGGATTTTATATAGGAAACTACAAAACTCAGATGAAAAAAATGACAGAATATTTGAAAAATGGGGGGAGAATTCATTTTTCATGAATGATAAGACTTACTGTTTATAATGTCAGTTCTTCCTCACTTCTTTTTTATATCCATCGCAATTCCAATCAAAGTACAAGCAAGTTCTTTGTAGTTATTTGCAAACAGATTTTACAATACGTATGAACAGTTATAAGTCTGTAAGTCTTTGAATAGCTGACGTAATACTGTAAAAGAACTAAGTTGAAGGACTTACGCCATCCACCTTCAGGACTTTCTATTAAGCTTCAGTAAAATATACAGCACAGTATTTGTGAAAAAGTGGACAAATAGGTTATGGAGAGGATGAGACTCCAACAATAGAACTATATAAATGTGATCAGCTGATCTTTGACAAAAGAACAAAAGCAATCCAGTGGAGAAAGGATATTCTTTCCAATAAACTGTGCTAGGACAATTGGACATCCAAATGCAAACAGACAAAAACCATAGACAAAGACATTACACCTTTTATAGAAATTAGGTAAAAAAAAAAAAATGACCTAAATGTAAAATAAAAATTTCAAAAATTCTGGAATATACTTAGGAGAAAATCTATATGACATTGAGTTTGGTGATGAGTTTTTAGAGCTACACCAAAAGCGTAATTCATAAAAGAAAAAAATTGATAAATGTTGTCCACTTCTACCCTGTTAAAGTCTCTGTCCAGAGAATGAAAAAAACAGTCCATAGATTAGGAGAGTATATTTGCAAAACACATACCTGATAAAGGACTGTTATCCAAAATATATAAAAATCATTAAAACTCAACAGTTAGAAAACAATCAACCCAGGGCTCCTAGGTGGCTCAGTGGGTTAAGCCTCTGTCTTCAGCTCAGGTCATGATCTCAGGGTCCTGGGATTGAGTCATGCATTGGGCTCTCTGCTCAGCAGGGAGCCTGCTTCCCCCCCACCCCCGCCTGCCTCTCTGCCTACTTGTGATCTCTCTCTTCCTCTGTCAAATAAATAAATAAAACCTTAAAAAAAAAGAAAGAAAGAAAGCAATCAACCCAATTAAAAATGGGCGAAAGGTCTGAGCAGATGCCTCACTAAAGAAGATACACAGATAGTAAATAAGTATATGAAACTATATGCTACATCATTTATCATTAGGAAATTTCAAATTAAAACAACAAAAAAATATCACTACACACCTATTGGAATATCTAAAATCCAGAAACTGACAGTACCAGTTGCTAGTGGGGATGCAGAGTGACAGGAGCCCTCATTCATTGGAATGAGTGCAAAATGGACAGCTGCTTGGGAAGAGTTTTGACAGTTTCTCACAAAGCTAAACATAGTTTATCATACGATCTAGTGATCACAGTTGGGACCTCAGTATGAACTCATGTTTAACTGAATATGGATGTAGACTGTTACATACAGAAATATTTGAAAATATGCATATATGCACAGGATAGTATGCATACATGTAAATCCTTGTTCTGTTAGCTGAGAGTACCTAGAGCCAATAAAATCCTAGAGACAACGTGCATACCAATTATCCAGATCATAGTTTCTTTTTTTTTTTTTAAGATTTTTTTTTTTTTAATTTAACAGACAAAGATCACAAGTAGGCAGAGAGGCAGGCAGAGAGAGAGGAGGAAGCAGGCTTCCCAGTGAGCAGAGAGCCCGATGCGGGGCTCAATCCCAGGACCCTGGGATCATGACCTGAGCTGAAGACAGAGGCTTAACCCACTGAGCCACCCAGGTGCCCCCAGATCATAGTTTCTAACATCAATCTCCAAAATAAAGGGCAGACTCCTTGGAGAAATTGCTGATTTTACAGATTTTTCCACGACCTGTAAGCATCTTGTAGTAACAGAAATTAAGGAAAGGCTCAAACAAACAAACAAAAAAGCAAAAATACTACAAAGATGGGATATATTAAAGGGACACAGAAGGCAAGAGCCCAAACTGCAGACAACAAAATAAATTAAGTAGTCTTAGATTATAACCCGAAGTTTAAAATAAATATCTAGGAGTCCATACTGAATAAATAAATGGTTGAATAAATAAGTAAGTGTGGGATAGAAGAACATTCTGGGCAAAAGAATTCCAAATAATTTATGTAGATAAATGGAGCATCAAATTTATGTAAATAACTCCTTAGTCCTTAAACATGGGCTATGCATGGCAACTTCCTTCTGAAATATACATCATGGTAAGGGGAAGTAATGGTGGTTAGAGTAACTTTACAGTGGAGAAACTTATAGACAAACACTACCTCAACCAAGTGATCAAGGTTTACATTAGCAGTGAGTGATAAGTCCTGTTGGTACAATATACCCTTGGTGTAATGTGTTGAAATGGCACTGTACTTTCTTTGATCTCCCCTCCTCCCCAAAATATTCTCAGTCTAATCGTTAGAAAAAGATCAGGCTAATCTCATTGCCCCAATGGGACATTCAGCAAAATAGCTAACTAGTACTCCTTAAAACTTTCAAGTTCACCAAAACAGGGAAAGGCTGAGAAAACATTACAGTCCATAGGAGCCTGAGAAGACATGAAGATTAAGTGTGATGTGCTATCCAGGACAGGATCCCAAAAGAGAAAGAAAACATAAGGTGAAAACTAAGAAAACCTGGATAAATTATAGACTTAACTTAATGATAATGCATCAGTATTGATTTATTAATTGTGACAACTGTACCATACTAATACTTTTAAAAGTAATCTAGGTGGTTCAATTTAAAAAATTGTCCCAGACTCCAATGGAGAAGATCCTGGAAAAACTTGTTAAGAGTATTCCCAAATTAATTAAAAATAAAGTGATTCTTACCACTTGGCCCCTACTGCCCTAGATAAACACCAACACATAGGAATAATGGGAATGCAAAGAATCATTTTATTGATACTTTGTGTATTACAAACAGAAAGACTGAACTCAGTACCCATATAGGGAAATAAATAGACAAGCAGTGGTACATTAATTTAATGGATTATTTAAAGTTCTTAAAATGAATGAACAAGCAGACATAAAGAAATACATCTCAAAATGAGCCAAAATTAGAAAGAGACTGTATTTTCATAAAACATGATAACAGGAAACACACCAGAAATACTATATTTTCCCTATAGATACATAAATGGATAAAACATACAAAATTCATGCGAATGGTAAACACCATATAGGCATGTCTTGGCGATATTTCAGGTCTAGTTCTAGACTACTGTGATAAAGCAAATATTGCAATAAAGCAAGTTGAATTAATTTTTGGTTTCCCAGTGCCATGAAAGTTATGTTTACACTATACTATAGGCTATTAAGTGTGTAATAGCATTATGTGTAAAAAAAAAACCCAATGACATATATTAATTTAAAAATTAATTTTTTGTTAAAAAATACTAACCATCCTCTGAACTTTCAGAAAGTCATAGTCTTCTTGTTGGTGGAAGATCTTACCTCTGTGTTGATGGCCACTGACTAATCAGGTCTTATATGGATGTGATTTTTGGCTCCTCAAGACAATAACAGTAGTAACATCAAAGATCACTGATCAAAGACGACCATGACAAATATAATAATAATTAAATAGTTAGAAATATTGAGAGAATTATCAATATGTGAGACAGAGACATGAATGAGCAAATGCTGTTGGAAAAATTACACTGATAGACTTGCTCAACTCAGGGCTGCCTAAATCTTCAGTTTTTGGGGAAAAAAAATCTGTGAAGCAGAGTAAAATGAATCACAATAAAAAGAGGTATGTCTGTGTTCCAGACATTGGATGCCAGGTCTGGAGTGAATTAACAAAAAAGAATGGGATGGATAGGATTCATGGAGTTTCAAATTTATTAGCAAGATCTTATTTTAGAAAATCTGAAGTAAGTATAGGAAATCATTGGGATTTTATGAAGAGATATAATAATTTTGAGTTTGTGTAGTTTATATAAAACTATAATTTTATGTCTATATGTGGACAATTTTACTAACTTTTTAAATTTATTACATAGAGATAATTTAAAATCCTCTGTGTGAACCATAGCCACAAATAAAGCATATGTTCCATGATATGGATGAAATTATCTTTTGTTAACAGGAACACTTTCTATAACGCCTTATGACTTTGTTGCCCAACTATAATGACAATTTAATAAATAGCCAGTTAATCACATTTAGTCCATATAATAGTTATTTATTTTATACCAGAAAATAAGCACTACAAAAGAGGACATATACCATACGCGAATTCAGTAAAGTCAAAGTATATAAAATCAATATACAGAAATCTGTTGCATTTCTATACAGCAATAATGAAGCAGCAGAAGAGAGAAATCAAAGAATCCATCCTATTTGCAATTGCACCAAAATCATAAAATATCCGGGAATAAACCTAACTAAAGGGATAAAAGATCTGTACTCTGAAAACATAAAACACTGATGAAAGAAGTGGAAGATGACACAAAGAAATGGAAAAAATATTCCATGTTCATGGATTGGAAGAACAAATATTGTTGAAACATTTGTTCTACCCAAAGCAATCTATACAATTATGCAGTCTCTATCAAATACTACCAGCATTTTTCACAAAGCTGGAACAATCGTAAAATTTGTATGGAATCACAAGAGATCCTGAATAGCCAATGCAATCTTGAAAAAGAGCAGCAAAGGTGGAGGCATCCAATTGTGGACTTCAAATTATAATACAAAGATTAAGTGATCAAGATAGTATGGTACTGGCATAAAAACAAATGCATAGATAATGGAACAGAAAACAAAACTCAGAAATGAACCCACTACTACATGGCCAACTGAACTTTGACAAAGCAGGAAAGAATATCCAATGGAAAACAAACAAACAAACAAACAATCCCTTCCAAGTCTCATTTCAACAAATGGTGTTGGGAAAACTGGAAAGCAGTGTGCAAAAGAATGAAACTGGACCACTGTCTTATACCATACATAAATATAAATTCAAAATGGGTTAAGAGCTAACAGTGAGACAAGAAACCATTGAAATCCTAGAGGAGAACACAGGCAGTGTTTTTTGTCTTTGACGTAGGCTGTAGCAACTTGTGACTAGTATGTTTCCTGAAGCATGGAAAACAGAAGGAAAAATAAATTATAGAGACTACATAAAAATAAAAGCTTCTACACAGCAAAGGGAACAATCAATAAAACCAGAAGGCAATCTTCAGAATGGGAGAAGATATTTGCAAATGACATACTTGATAAAGAGTTAGTACTCCAAATCTATAAAGAAATAATCAATTACTCTTCTCCTACCCCCTTAACCCCCCATGTTGAATGAAACAAGATGGGATTGGGAGGGAGACAAACCATAAGTGACTCTCAATCTCACAAAACAAACTGAGGGTTGATGGGGGGAGGGGATTTGGGAGAGGGGGGTGGGGTTTTGGACATTGGGGAGGGTATGTGCTATGGTGAGTGCTGTGAAGTGTGTAAACCTGGCGATTCACAGACCTGTACCCCTGGGGATAAAAATATATTATATGTTTAAAAAAAAAAATAAATAAATAAATAAAAAATACCCCCCCCCAAAAAATAATCAAGTTCTTGTCAAGTTCTTATCAACACCAAAAAACAAATAATCCAGTTGAAAAATAGGCAGAAGACATGAATGAACATTTTTGCAAAGAATGCACACAGATGGCCAACAGACACATGAAAAGATGCTCAACACCAGTCATAATCAGTGAAATACAAATCAAAACTACAATGAGATGTCACCTCATATCGGTCAGAATGGCTAAAATGAACAGCACAGGAAACAACAGGTGTTGGCGAGGAAGTCAGAAAGGGGAGCTCTCTTACACGGTTGGTGGGAAAGAAGATTGGTACAGCCACTCTGGAAAATGGTATGCAGGTTCCTCAAAAAGTTAAAAATAGAACGACCTTATGATCTAGCAATTGCACTACTAGATTTTTATCCAAAGGATACAAAAATACTGATTTGAAGGGACATATGCACCCCAAAGTTTATAGTAGCATTATCAACAATAACCAAGTTATGGAAAGAGCCCAAAAGTCCATCAGTTGATGAACTGATTAAAAAAAAAAGTGGTGTATATATATATACAATGGAATATTAGTCATAAAAAATAAAATCTTGCCATTTGGAGCAGTGTGGATGGAACCAGAGTATATTGTGCTAAGAGAAATAGATTAGTCAGAGAAAGACAAATACCATATGATTTCACTCATATTTGGAATTTAAGAAACAAGACAGAGGATTATAGTGAAATGGAGGGAAAAATAAAATAAGAGAGAATCAGAAAGGAAAACAGACCATATGAGACTCTTCACCAAAGGAAACAAACAGAGGGTTGCTGGAGGGTAGGTGGGTAGGGGGATGTGGTAACTGGGTGAGAGACATTAAGGAGGGCACATGATGTAATGAGCACTTGGCATTAGATGCAACTGATGAATAACTGAACTCTAACCTGAAGCTTAGGATGCACTATATGTTAGTTCATTGAATCTGAATAAAATAAGAACCAAAAAAACCCCAAATGAACATAGGGGACAATAAAAGAGAGGCAAACCAAGAAAGACTCTTAACTATAGAGAAACTGAGGCTTACCAGAGGAAAGGTATTTGGTGGTATGTTTAAATAGGTGATGGGTATTAAGGATGAACATTTTTGATGGTTGTTGTGTGGAAGTGATGAATCACTAAATTGTACACCTGAGACTAATATTACACTGTATGTTAACTAACTGGAATTCAAATACAAACTTGGAGAAATAAAATAAAATAAAATAAAAAATAAAAGAGGATCTACCAAAACACAAAACAAAAAAATAAAATAATAAATTAAGTAAATAAAAGTTGATCTACCTATAAACCAATCAGCAATCAAAATCCTGTTGGTTAATTAAGTAATTTCATGTTAAAAAACCAAAGGGACGAAAAAGGAAATTCTCCCCCAGTGCCTTACCGGATAGACTCAACATTGTGTATCTGTCTTTCCTGCTTCATTGAGGTCCTTGAAGGCCAAACTTGGTGTCTTCATTTTTGTGACCCTAGAATCTTAACCCCCGTCTAACATACCAGTGGTTCAATATACGTATGAAGTGAATTTACATCAGATGCAGTAGCAAGAAAAAAAAAGACATAAAATAGGACAAAACCCACAAAATAATTTAATATTCTAATTTTTGCATATACTAATAAATGGCCAGGGGCACCTGGGTGGCTCAGTGGGTTAAAGCCTCTGCCCTAGCTCGGGTCATGATCCCAGGGTCCTGGAACGAGCCCCGCATTGGGCTTTCTGCTCAGCAGGAAGCCTGTTTCCCCCTCTCTCTCTGCCTGCCTCTTTGCCTACTTGTGATCTCTGTCTGTCAAATAAATAATAATAAATAAAATCTTTAAAAATTAAATGGCCAAATGCTGGAAACTTGAAATAGCAACAAAACAAAATGCAATATAAAAAAAATAATAACTATCTCATTGGCTTCTTAGCAATTATCTTTACACACATTCTCATAGGATCATAGCTAAACATTAAAGAGCTTTCTGCTATTTTAAAAATCCAGATTATGAAAAATAAAATAAAATAATATAAATAAAAATCCAGATTATGATGTGCTTAAAAAATATGGTCAGGCTAACTTTAGTTTTTCAATGTATAGTGCCCATGGCATGTGACATGGTTACTGTTTTAAAAGAATATAAATGTAAGACTGGCACCACAGGTAAAATGATAAGAAAACATCATCTCTTGTTAAAAGAAGAATGATGGGTGCGCCTGGGTGGCTCAGTGGGTTGAAGCCTCTGCCTTCGGCTCAGGTCATGATCCCAGGGTCCTGGGATCGAGCCCCGCATCGGGCTCTCTGCTCAGCGGGGAGCCTGCTTCCTCCTCTCTCTCTGCCTGTCTCTCTGCCTACTTGTGATCTCTGTCTGTCAAATGAATAAATAAAAAAATCTTTAAAAAAAAAAAAAAGAAGAAGAATGATGGAGGCTAAGCACGTCCATTCCATAAATGGAAAAATGAGTGACTTTTTTGGGATTGCATAGCTTTCTCTTTTTAATTAAAAGCATCATGTATCAGAGTAAATTTTCTCAGGGCATGGAGATGTACATTCAGTGATGTACCCAGAAAGTTTATACACAGAACACTTAGTTACAGACACTTTATTCAAGGATATGCATGGGGCTGTAGGATAAGGCAACTGAATGTCTACAGAATGTGCTCATAAGAATAAAATTCCGTTTCTCTCACTGTAGGCATTGCAGCACTAAATACCACTTACTCTTTAATGTTCCTTGGCTTTCTCTTGTCCACTAGGTAATGTGGTCTATTAAGAGATGGTCTCTTCTCATCTGCCTCCAAAATACTTAGTTAACACTATCTGCAGTGCAGGCGTTTAACATTCTAAGCCATTTCTAGCCAATAGTAGTAAAAAATAATGAATGCTGTTTGACAAGCTTAAAAATTACCTTTTCAGAATGATTCCCTGAGGGCATATCTTTGTGTAATATGAAAGCAAAATTTAAAAATACTTTCAGTTACTTGGCATATTTTCTCCAAAAATAGATTTATGTTAGAGTGAATCCTTATTTTTCTTTAAAAAAGCCCAAGCAATGTCTATATGCATTTTGGCTGATTCCAATATT
Source organism: Enhydra lutris kenyoni (assembly GCF_002288905.1). Classification (NCBI taxonomy): domain Eukaryota; kingdom Metazoa; phylum Chordata; class Mammalia; order Carnivora; family Mustelidae; genus Enhydra; species Enhydra lutris. The sequence continues at coordinate 15,020,230 of NW_019154105.1, read as the reverse complement.
GTAAATTGTAGGATAAAGTTCAGGGCAAATCATGAAGAATAATAGCAACATCTAAATGAAGGATTGCTGATGAATCTTCTTATTTCTTTAACAAGATTGGAAATAAAACACCTTTTCGCCCTAAAAGTAATGTTAGATTGATTATAAATGGTTTATATATGAAGTGTTTCCTCCTGATCTAAGATATATTGCTGAGTGCCTTTTCTTTCCCTCTATGTGTATTTGATCTCATTAGTAAGGCTTTACTAACAGGTCAGATAATATTCAAATTGAATAACTTCCTACTGGTTAAAATATTAATCTTTTCTGTACAGATGCCAACACCCAGTGTGTGTGTGTGTGCCCTATACAGTCAACTACTGTTCTCTACAATTTCCTTTCTTCCTAGGAGAGAAGGATAGAGATGACCCTGATTATAGCTAGTTCTATATAGCATTTTGTGATACCGTTTATCAAGTAGACTGCTACATAGTAAAATTAGGTCTGCTAGCTAGTCTTACCTCTTTTTAATCCAAGTTACTTAGCAACTTGGGGACAGGGTTTTGTTTTGATACAACAGATATTTCTTTAAAAATCCATGGTGTTGTAGAGATAATGACTCACTGTGACACTACTCCATGAATAGGACATAAGGCAGTTTGAGTTTAGAATGTCACAAAATGAAATTATTTTGGAACTTTAATACCTAGTCTTATTTGGTTAGATTCCACATCAGACCTGTTTTCTGTTAAATGTTATTTTATACATCATAGAAATATAGTCAGTCTTACAGACACACACATATATACACGCAAGCATGACTATGTTAGGACTCTTTCTTCAAAACTTTTGTTTAAAGAAGTAACTATGTGGTGTGTTTTCAAATTAGAGAACCACTTGGGGCTCCTGGGCTGTTCAGTTGGTTAAGTGTCACACTTCTGCTTTCAGCTCAGGTCATGGTATCATGGGTGATGGGATTGAGCCCCATGTCACACTATGTGCTCAGTGAGGAGTCCGCTTGAAGATTCTCTCTCTCTGCTCCTCCCCCACTCACTGGCACACACACTCTCTCTCTCTCTTCCTAAAAGAGATGAATTAAACTTTTTAAAAAATATTTGATTTATTTATTTGAGATAGAGAGAGAGAGAGCAGGAGAGGGGTGAGGGGGACAAGGGGAGAAGCAGGCTCTCCATTGAACAGGGAGCCCTACACAAGGCTTGATCCCAGGACACTGAGATCATGACCTGAGCTGAAGGCAGACACTTAACTGACTGAGCCACTCAGGTACCCAAATGAACGAATTTAAAAAATAAATAAATAAATAAGAGAACCACTTAAGGATATCCTCCTGTAGGGAGAAAAATCAAATCTAAAAATAATTATCTAGAAGATAATAATTATATTTATTTGTAAATTTTTCTTTGTTGATTTAGGTTATTAATATGTATCAAAGAATGGAGAATATCAGAAGATATCTACCTGATTAGGAAGATTGGAACCATTAGTAATCCAAATTTTTTATCTTATTTATAGCATTTTGGATAGCCTTATGAGCAAATGGTACTCAAAAATATATGCATAGTATTCACGCAGGCAGCATTATTAATAATTTAAAATTGCTGATTTCTGTTTTACATCTTCCAGTATATAATAAAGTACTGGCAGGTCCAAAGCTGTTTGTAAATGTAATTAGGATTTTCAATTTATGGTTATAGATACAAAAGAAATCAAATCAATAACAAAACCCGACTTTGAGTGACTTATTGCCTCTGTTTGTAATTCAGAAGATCCCTCCATAACTGATTATCTGAAGGGATCTTCTATGTGCAGAAGGCTCACCATGCCTATGTTGATCAACCTGACAAGACCAACATTCCATCCCTACAGCGGTGGCCCTCAAGTGCTGCTCTGTGCTGCTCTGTGTGAAGGGTGTTGCCAGCATTACACTAAAGAACATTATTTTGTATAGAATACTGTAGCTCTCTGCTGAGATCTACAAAATGATAAATCTGAGCGCTGGTCTGAAAAAGTCAAAAAATGGTCTGCCCCATGTTATATTAATGACATGCTTTTCAGGCCATGTGGTTTTGCACATTTCAGTGACACATCTCTTTGGATGTAGGCCATAGCATGTGCAGGGCTAGATCCAGGTGTATTATATGACAAATCTGCTTTAAATACTTCTGTAAGTGTATATGTATCACACATTTTTCATCTGTGTCTTTTCAGTAGTTGGTTAACAATTGAATGATCTTAAGCCAGAAGCTCACATTCCAGAAGGATTTACAAAGGGGCTTCAGCAATCTTTATCTCAAACCGAGAAGAGATTTTACTAATTTGCATAATGGATGTTACAAATTATTCCCATAGGTTTAAAGATCGACATTTGAAATGTAGAAATTGACTATAACCACTGACCTTTGCGTGGAAAGGAGATGGCCAGTGCTCTTTGGAATGTGTCTCTTCAACCAGGATTCAATCCAATTCTGCGTGCAGATGCTTATTGGAGAATTCTGCTCCTGACTCTGGGTATGAATTCAGGTGTATTGTGCCTGGAGAATACTGATGGACCTGCCTGTAGTGAAACTTTCATTCTAGGCACTCTCAGACCACCTGGAAGGACAGGGAGTTGAGATTACAAAACAGGTTATCTGACTGTTTCTGTACCTGCTTAGTAATAGATGTATATATGTGCAACAGCATTCTGTCTGTGACCTGGTTCCATTCCACATAGCTAAAAAAGGCGGGGGGGCGGGGTGGAGAATGGGGAAATGTGGAGAGTGCACACATGCTCCTTATCTATCTCTTACTCTTCAAAGTTAATAATATTTTTGACAAGAATTCTAATAATCCTTACTGTTGAAAATGGCTCGGGTCAGTTTGCACAAGCATTGCTCAAAATCTCTTGGGAGCTGTGTTGCTGGATCTCACTGGCTCTACCAATTTTCTTATTCTCCTAGGATGAAATCTCTTGAAGGGGGTTCCACAGTACCCCCTGTAAATTAAAAAGAGTAGGCCCAGCCCACAAATACATACCCTAGTGTATACTGAGTTATATCTGCATCTCTAATGGAACAAAGCTTTATTTCATTTCCCAGTTCCTCTGTATACATTCAAATCATTTTTTAAAGATTTTATTTATTTATTTGACAGAGAGAGAGAGAGATCACAAGTAGTCAGAGAGGCAGGAAGAGAGAGAGGGGGAAGCAGGCTCCCTGCTGAGCAGAGATTCCCCATGCAGGGGTCAATCCCAAGACCCTAAGATCATGACCTGAGCTGAAGGCAGAGGCTTAACCCACTGAGTCACGCAAGTGCCCCAGAAATCATTTTTAAAAAAAGACTTTTTCCACAAGTATTGCACATTGGCCTAGGATGACCAAACCCCTAAAAGCAGACCCAGCATAAATACAAGGTAATATTACCAATTTTACCACCATATGAGAAAAATAGATAAGCACTATACTATCAGTTATATGTGATTTGCAGTTTAGTATATATTCAGTGTGAAACTGAGCTACACACAATTTGGGAGGATCATTAGTTTTTAAAGAGGACCTATGTTCAGGGGCACCTGGGTGGCTCAGTGAGTTAAAGCCTCTGCCTTCGGCTCAGGTCATGATCTCAGGGTCCTGGGATTGAGCCCCACATTGGGCTCTCTGCTCAGCAGGGAGCCTGCTTCCCCCCGCATCTCTGTCTGTCAAATAAATAAAATTAAATCTAAAAAAAAAAAAAAAAAAAAAGAGGACCTATATTCAATCAGACTCCTGAGAAATGTTCCCACTTAGTTGTCAGATTTGACGCCTCAGGATCTGAGCAAGTTTTAGTTAACAATTGAATTAAAAATAGCGCCTTTTTGGCATCTCTGCTTTTTAAGAAACATTGAATTTAATTATAAATAAATAGAACTTTTTCTCCCCTAAAATTTTATTCCCATTTTGTGTATACGTGACTACTAGAGAATGCCCCTCCCTACTGCTTCTGCCAAGCTCTCTCTTGGGGTGTCAGATGATACAGGATGCCAGTTAAATTTGACTTTCAGTTGAACAACATATAATCTTATTGTAGTAAGTATGCACTATGCAACACTTGAGACATTTTTATAATAAGATAGTTGTTATGTATCAGAAATTCAAGTTTAACTGCATTCTTATTTGTTAAATTTGATAACCCTAGTCTGTATACAAGCTATAATAATTATATGAGGAATAAAGTAGTATTACGGAGCCCATCTATATCAGTACCAAGCTACCATATGTATATCATGCGCATTTGATATCTTAAATACATGAATATGTATATATCCTCAATGATAGTTTTGGGCAATTTAAGCGTAAAAATACCCTCACCAATGTTGAAGCAAGTGTCTTCTATATAAGACAGTGTGTAATCTGAGGACATGTTTCTCTTCCTGAATGATGACTATTGCCCCAGTTTTGAATAAAAATGGCACACAACTCCCTTACCCACTCCCACTTTCCCTACATCTCTTAGTTTAAGAATCCTTTCACTTTGAAAGCCAAAATAAAGCCAGAAAAAAAAATCCTTCTCCTGGGCACGACTGTGAACCGAACTCTAAGCTCACTGATTTGGGAGGCTCAGCTTCCCCTCCACTAGCACATCTTGGCTTTCAATTTCTTTTCTCTTTCACTTCTTGTATACTGAATTTTATGCTCTCTGCTCTTGATCTTGTTAGCTGAGTTAGTTCACAAGATCTTTATTTTCCATTTTTCCTTTCTGAGTATTATCTGGGAGATTTCTGGTTCTAACCACAAATTTAGGCTGTTCATAAAATAAAATGCTCTCTATTTTTCTGGTGTCTCTACTCTCTTTCCTTTGCAAATGTGAGATATTCTATATTCCCATCAATCGTGTTAGGGACTAAAAAAGCCTCAGTGCACTTGTTTTAATATGTTGTATTCCAAGACCTTTCTCTAGGGAGCTCAGTGTACATTACAAACATTATCTAATTAGTTCTCACTGCATCTGTGTAAGGATTTATATCCTGCTCTTTTAGCTTCCAAATGATAACACAGCTATAAGATTACACAGCAAGTTTTGAAAACCTCTCATGTTCTTACAGGAGTTCATAAAACTTCCCATCATTCCTCTCACCCTTCTTTCCAGACACACTTCTTTTCTATTCACTTCTCCCCATATTTCCCCTTTTTATCATCCTTGTTCACGCCATCACATTGTTTCTCTTTTAAATCTATAGCTATGTGATATTAAAGACAACTTAATTTTTAGATTCAAATGCCAGCTCCTCAGTTAACTGTGTTACAATAGACAAGTCAGTCAAACTCTCTGAGCCTGGCTTTTTCAAATGTAGAAACTGCTTTCTTGCAGTTACAAGAATTTAAGGTAGTGAACATAAAACATTGGACACATTGCCCAGCATTTAGCAGACACTTACTAGCCTTCATTTTTATTATTAGAATAAATGGATTGAGGAGAGAAAATAGATCCTGAATAGAAGTACCTTGTGAAATTTTTTTAAAAGGTTTTATTTATTTATTTGACAGAGATCACAGTAGGCAGAGAGAAAGAGAGGGGGAAGCATGTTCCCCGCTGAGCAGAGAGCCCGATGCGGGGCTCCATCCCAGGACCCGGAGATCATGACCTGAGCCGAAGGCAGAGGCCTTAACCCACTGAGCCACCCAGGTACCCCTTATGGAATTTTAACTTTGGACTCCCCTCAGTTACCTCCTTAATAAGACAGCATACTTAATTTATTTATTTCTGAGACTTTGGAAGGTAAAAATAATGACTACTAGATGAATGATGCTATGTGTTATGGCTTCCAGATTTTACCAACACATTTTCTTTAAAATTTATTTATTTGAGAGAGAGAGAGAGAAAGAAAGAGCATGAGTGGGAAGGGCAGAAGAAGAAGGAAAAGAAGAGGGAGAGAATCTCAAACAGAGCCTTCGCTGAACATGGTCTGATGCTGGGCTCCATCCCACAGCCCTGAGATAACGACTTGAGGCAAAATCAAGAGCTGGTTGCTTAACCAACTGAGCTACCCAGGACCCCAGCTTTTATCAATACATTAAGTTTCCTTGTGTATCGGAAAGAACATGGCAGAGTCAAGACTTCTTTGTTTAAATATTCTATATGATTTTGGGTTCATCATTTTATCTCATTCAATCCTAGTTTTCTGATCTATGAAATAACAGATAATAATCCATAACCTGCAGTTGTAAGGATTAAATGAGATAAAAGTTGTGGATATGCCCAGCATGTTGTGCTATATAGAAAGCAATAAACTATTAGTGAAAATATTAAGGGGGAGAATATCTTTAGGAAATTTTAATGGCAAGTTCTTAAAAGTTCTTCATGATATATAGGCCTACTTATATTCCTGAGGGCACTAATGAGTAAATACCAAGGATATTTTGTCATTAAGACTTCGTAATTATATAATTTATGTATTTTTAAAATGATGATTATTTATTATATAAAGTTCACGTCTCTGGAAAATTATAAGTTTCTAAAGTGATATGTCTTAATTTCAACATAAATAAAGGGCAAAATGAAAAGTGCACATGCTTTCATCAGAGTTTCTCTGGTATGTTTAGTCATTTGGAAATGAATCTGTGTGAGACCTAATATCATGTACCTGGTGCTAAGTTTAAATGCAGTAACATTAGTTACCTGTGCTGACTGCAGGGGCCATCCTTCAGATTTTATTACCCCTGCTTATTTTAGTATTTACTACAACACATTTAGAGTCCTCTAACCTGCGTATTTCATACAAAGCCCGTGGATACCCCTTTCATTTTGACCTGTCACCTTAGAATTTCCATTTCAGTTTTAAAAATTAAAATTGGTTTTTTATGACTAAAGTATGGCTTTAATATCTTACTCTGAATTTATAGTCCATGTTTTCATGTTATATATGAGGATGTGATAAAAAAGCCTTAAACAGAAACAAAAAGTTTAACTTTAATCTCAAACAAAACTGAAAGGATAGAATATTGTGTCCATTTTTACCTGACAAATTTTCATTATTAATTCTTATTTATCTTTTAAAGTGACACATACAAACTAAATATTGAAATAAAAATAAATGGATTTAAACATTAAAGGACAGTGTACTTTTTTACATGTGCTCCTGATCATTTATAAACACTCTAACCTCTCTGGACCGTTTTTAGTTGACATTTTATGCCTAAGAAAATTTTATTAAAGCTACATATTTTATATTTGAATGCACCTGTTATGCATTGTATTGATTCAGTGAAGTGGTTTTATATCATAAGCATGAAAAATAAGAAAAACTTTAATTCAACTTAAATATGCACAATGTTTTTAATCACACCCTCTAATCCTATTGATAAACCTTAAACTCAACCATAACAGAGATGAGAAAATGGGCTAAATTCTGTCTACAGATATTCATACAAAACCCCTATAGAAACCAATTACAATATTGTTAGAGTTCTGTGTGATTTTCAGAAAGTAGAAATCAGCTTGAGTCTGTTTAAATATCTCCAATCTTAGCATGGAATGTGATAGGAAAATTTGTACTGTGGAAAGTAAAATAGAGAACTAGTTAAAACAGAAAATCTTTCTATCCTCTCTCTTCCATCTTCTTGTTCATTACCTTGTTGAATGTATAAATGACTTCCTCCTGCACTTAAATTAACTTCAGTTAGTAGTAAGCATCCTAATTATAAATCACTTCTTCTGGTTTTGAGCTCCTCTAAATAAAATATAACCTGCTGTAGGCCATAGGCAAACCATCTGTCAACCAGATGATACAGTAAGAAATGGGAAGTATGTCACTCTCAGTGGGCCTCTTCTCACATGGTATATTAGTAAACCAATGTTTCTGATTTCTCTAGCTTAGCAATTTCCTTACAATCACCATAGAACTAAAACTTAAAGGGATTCATGGAGATAGAGATGCTTCATCAGATCTCCCCTACAGGACTGAGTCATGTGCTTCATGAGTTGGTAGGAAACCCACATAGTTGTGTTACTTCCCTTTCTGGGTTGAGAGAAGAGTCTGGCTTCATGAAGGGTATGACACCTTCCTGGGGGCAGCTCATATCAATGATTGCCTGATAAAGGAAGTACAAATCCTGATCCCCATACCCCAAGTTGAGGCAACTCTAGTTCCAGAACTCACCATGAAATTATCTGAGCCATCTATTGAAATACCTCAACTTTCAACATCTCCTTCTGCTTAATCTTGCTCCCTCTTACTTTATTTTAGGTATAGATCCTGAAGGCATTCTCAACTAATTTTTCTGCCTGCTATTCAATGAACTTCCTGTCTCTTAGCCTTTAGGATGTTCAGACAATAGCAGAGTAGTGAGTACCTCTGTGACAACCTGGGTAGGCACCAATGACACACATCCATTCTTTCACTGTGGTGTTACCTAGAATATATTCTTGGAACTGCTTGATTTGTTAGTATACCTATGGAAATGGGATTGTATAAGGTTCAAATGACTATTCTTTCTAGTCATCAAATCCAGGTGAGATTTTCTAGTGTGGCCTCTTCCCAATAATAGCTGTCTTATTTTTTTTTTAAGATTTTATTTATTCATTTGACAGAGGGAGAGAGATCACAAGTAGGCAGAGAGTCAGGCAGAGAGAGAGGGGGAAGCAGGCTCCCTGCCGAGCAGAGAGTCTGATGCGGGGCTCGATCCCAGCACCCTGAGATCATGACCTGAGCTGAAGGCAGAGGCTTAACCCACGGAGCCACCCAGGTGCCCCAGCTGTCTTATTCTTTAAAAGCTCTATAAAGTAGAATACTTTGCCTTGTCAACAAAAGCAATCAATCAGTGAATCCAGGTATTTTCTTAAACATTCATTTGGAATAACTCATTTATTTATACCAGATATATACTATTTCTATCTCCAGTTAACAAATGAGGAAATCCAAACACTGATTCCTTTAATTTTCCTAAGATCACACAGGTAGAATATGGAGGGCCTGCAATTCACAGTACAATTCTTGTCATGCAAGATTCAGGAAGGAAAGAAGAGAAAATGAGGTTTTTGAGATTACTAGGAGAAAAACTAAGGATGTTGAATCATGTAAAGTATATTCAAGCAACAGTATATTCAATGGTTCCATAGAGTATATGTTTGGAAATGTATGTTGATAGCAAAAAAATAGGCCAAGGCATCTGTTTGTTACCTTATGTAAGTACAGTCAACAACCAAATTGTTTTGAGGAGGAAACTGAGAGGGTAACCAGGGTGTGTAAGGAAAGAACATTTCACTTTTTTCATAGGCATTATTTCAGAAATTGCCTTCACCTAGAAACCTTTTGACATCTAAAAAAGTTTGGTTGCATTATTTTTTAACTCTCTTTCTTCTATCTTTGAAGTTTTTGGTTTGATGAAACCTCTTCTTTGAATAGGACAAAGGTCACTCATTTGAGCCTTTTCTTTGTAATTGATTATGGAGTATTGATTAATGGAGACAAATATAAATTTTAGAATTGGAGAAATCAGAGCTATTCTGGGTTAAATAGTTCATTTGGTTATTTATTTTCTTAATACAGGCACTGAGCTATATATTATCTGAATAAAAGCTAGCATAACAGTAGCTGTTCATCCAGAACAAAGGATTGTCTAAGAATGAATGACCTCTTGAATCAAGACAAGAAACTGAATATTAAATATTTAGCAAAGAACTGTGTTCAAGAAAAAGAAGTCCACAGATTATGATTAAATTAGATCTTTCAGTTTCCTATGACAGAAATTTATTATGAATGACAAAAACAAATGCAGTTTTGCAATAAAAATCTGGGTGTATTATTGGTCTAACTCAAAAGAAACTCATGACAACCTTGTGAATATAAATTAAGATGAATTATAAATAATTTTTAATCAAATAGAATCTGTCATTTTACCATTTCTTCTAATTACCCCCTTTAATGATTTTACTGAGTTTTTCTTTCCATTTGAAAATCACAATTCAATGTCATCAAAGAAATTGATTCTAAGAATTAAACTCACAAACAGGAACACTTGGGCGGCTCAGTCAGTTAAACAGTTGTGTTTGGCTCTGGTCACAGTCCTCCTCACGTTGGGCTTCCTGCTTGTCCAGGAGTCTGTTCTCCCTTCCCTCTGTCCCTCTTCCTGCTTGTGCACAAGCATATGTGCACTCTATCTCTCTCTCAATTAAATACATAAAATACTAACATAAACTAAGATAAACTTACAAATAAACTAATAATTAAAAATCATAAGAAAAAACCATCTGTGGTAAAAGATGAGTAAGAACTGATGAATTCTGCCCCTAAACACACTTATTCCCTTTAATTATGGAATATTATTGCACAAATGTGCAATTTTTCTTTGCTTGAAGTATGAAACACACAATAATCCACTTTATTGTTGGAATATTCTTCTAAAGCAAAGGATTTTTAAGATAAGTCCTAAATATTGATTTAAACACTAGAGCTGGGTGCTTCGATTTATACTAAATTCTGTCAGTTTTCACTAATGAATGTGACATCACTTTCTGTTAATTGTGATGATAATCTTCTTTCAATATACTATGGAATAATAGAACTATTTCACTTTTGACATATGAAAATTCCTGACTCTTTCCATCTATTTCTGACCCTTCTAACTTTATTTTATCCCTCACTATGTTTTGATTATTTATCCTATCACTGCAATGTTCTCACACCCATTTTTTCTTATAACAGCTTAAAATATATGTACAAAAAACTTATCTCTGGTTTTTGTTTTGTTAGTCTTCAGAAGTTTCTTTTTAATTGATTCTATATCATTTTCCAACTCGAAATACTCCTTGTTAACCTCTTTCTATACTAGAATTGTTTCTTGTGTTTCCCTCTTTGCTTTCTAAACTCAGTTAAATATACTGCTTCTTACTCTTACTTGTTCCTTTTTCAAATTCTCAGACCACATATTTTCCTAGGGTGTCTAAACCAACCTCCTGACTCAATTTCCACAGCAAGACTCATTTATGCATTCCTCAGAGAGAGGAGGAGTAGAAAATAATGACACTAGTAATGGAAACTTCCCCACAATTTAAAGGGAGAATTTCATGTGATTACATCATATTATTAAACTCAGCATTTACTAAATACCTGTTACGTGGAAAACAAAGTATATGATCAAAATAAATCCTATCAAAACTTGGGAATTGTCTACTATCTTCTCATCTAAGTTTTTAAAAGCAGAGTAGTTAGATTTAGCTCTACTGTAGTTTATTTTAAAAATGTTAAAATTGAGTGATTATCAGTAAGCAAGCAGTCCTACTATTGAGTTCTTTTTTTTTTTTTCCCCCTTTATGATCACATGCTAAAGCATCCATTGGGGGTAATTTGACTGAAGATATATGGAAATACTGCTGCCATCCATGAAATAAACTTTTACCCTGTAAAAGTTAACACACAGGGGAAACTGTGGTCTCACTGACACAAGTATTCAGTGCTGTCAAAACTTGAATATTGACATAAAATTTAATAATTTCACTTTGATTTGAAATACTTCAAATCATATTTTAGAAGTGTGCTAACTTTTATTCAATAAGGACAGCTTTATATGTAATAATAATACCAATAATATATTCAAATGGGGCTAGCTTCACTGTTTACTAATTTCAAGCTGATGGATTTTTCTTGTCAATTTAAAGTTCACATGAGGGGCGCCTGGGTGGCTCAGTGGGTTGAGCCGCTGCCTTCGGCTCAGGTCATGATCCCAGGTCCTGGGTTCGAGCCCCGCATCGGGCTTTCTGCTCAGCAGGGAGCCTGCTTCCTCCTCTCTCTCTGCCTGCCTCTCTGCCTACTTGTGATTTCTGTCAAATAAATAAATAAAATCTTAAAAAAAAAAAAAAAAAAAATTAAAGTTCACATGAATCTCTAAAGTAGGTCATGTGTTATTTGACAAAATCTGCTCAAATAAAAACACTATTTTTTGGCTTTTCTTAAATTTAAAATTTATATTATGTAATTTACTCAAGTTTGATACTAAGCCCATCACTTTGGAGTGCTTTTATCAAACTCAGGAAATTTTAGTTATAGAACAACAAAATCCAAGCAATTAAAGATTTTTCAATGTATGGGGCGCCTGGGTGGCTCAGTAGGTTAAAGCCTCTACCTTTGGCTCAGGTCATGATCTCAGGGTCCTGGGATTGAGCCCTGCATCAGGCTCTCTGCTCAGTGGGGAGCCTGCTTCCCCCTCTCTCTCTGCCTGACTCTCTGCCTACTTGTGATCTCTGTCTGTCAAATAAATAAATAAAATCTTAAAAAAAAATGAACAAGAGATGTATTCCTTTGAAGATATTGCAGTAAGAATTTAAAACTAAACATCTTCACAAATAAAATCATTCAAATCAAACAGAGCCCATAACATGTAAATGTGAGCAAGCCAGTTTATGATGGTTTATATTTATGAGAATTTTCTATGAGGATGATTTTTAAGGTCTCTTTACATAAATTAATCTATTTCATCCATACAGTGACTAAATGGGTTAGGTGCTATAATTATCCCCATTTTATAGTTGAGGAAACTGAGACACAGAAAACTAAAGTTATGTGCTCAAAGTCACATATCTACAGAAAGTGAGAGATCCAGAAACTGACTGTATAGATGTGTAGATATACAGATTTCTGAATTATTACCTTCTAGTCTTGATGTTGCCCACTTTACATTTTAGTGGACTCATTCCTGCATATGATTATATCGTATTTGGAAGGAATTTAGACCTTGCCATTTATTTACTTTTTTTTTTTATTTTTAAGATTTTATTTATTTATTTGACAGAGATCTCAAGTAGGCAGAGAGGCAGGCAGAGAGAGAGGGGGAAGCAGGCTCCCCACTGAGCAGAGAGCCTGATGCAGGACTCAATCCCAGGACCCTGAGATAATGACCTGAGCCAAAGGCAGTGGCTTAACCTACTGAGCCACCCAGGTGCCCCTAGACCTTGCCATTTAAAGATGAATTGACTATAGTTGTCTAATATAATCATGAACATAATACTCCATGCTACTGAGAGTAGGGAGCCTGACATATGCAGGTCATGAAAGCAAATTAATTGACTTAAAGTATTGTAATGGAAACTGTGCAAATAAAAGATATCCAATTCGGTGTTCCATTTACACAATCAAAGAAGAAGAAATCCTTGTTGCATAATTCATGATTCCCAGTTAAGCAGATGTGGGAATATTTCCCTTTATTATTGGCCTTGCTTTAATAATCAGAGAACTTGAGAAACCATTCAATAACCAATGAATCTTGCTATTTAGGGTTAAGCACTGTTTCACTTACTGGGTAAAATAGTTATTTCACAAAAGAATCTCATTCTGCAGTGGGGAATCCACATGCCTAACCAATAAAATGATATCACCTTACAAACATTTTCTGCAATAAAATGCACTAGTACTAAGAAGATACAAATATGATTTGTATGATCTGGCTAGGTCAGTCTGGATGGTTTTATTCTTTCCTTCCACAAATAATATTGAAGATCCACTTACACAATATAACATGTTTTTGCCTGCTGGGGTGCAAAGATCAACAAGGCTAGTTTCCTGTACTTTAATAGTTTATGTTCCAGAAGTCAAGGGGGACATGTCCTTAGAAATAGAAATGAGTGCTATAATTGAAGGTCATACAAATGCTTTTGGGGAAAAACATTAGTATTAAAGTAGGAGTTTGACAAAATAATGTGTGGGGTAATAGAAAAAGGACAAATTGCAAAAAAAAAAAAAAATATGAGGGAGTGCAATTCACAAGATTTGTTTCCAGTTGAGCATGCCTGGATGGATGGATGAGGTGAAAACTGTGGACATCGGCAGGGCCCAATCAGGAAGGCCAGTAAAACAATTATTAAGAAATTTGGACTTTTTCCTTGGGTTATTGATTTTTCTTTATGCCATTAAGTCTGAAACTTCCATTTGCATGGAAAACAAATATTTGGATTCATTGGCTTCAAATTATACCTTTGAGAAAAATTTTCCAAGAGACGTGTAGAACTGCAGTTAGATTATAGTGCAAGCCAAGATAATGACAGGAGGATCAAAAACATGGAACCATTTTTGAAATAATCAATATGATTAAAATTTTAGTGTCTGTTGGATGAGCTGGTAAAGGAGAGAGGAAAGCAAAATGAAAAATTTATTTTTAGTTACTTCCTCACCATACTCTCCTGCACTGCGTGTGCTTGTGTTGATTTTCCTGCTAGTTTGTATGCACAGCTAGAAGAGGGTGATCGCAGCTTCTGTCCTACTGTGTGACCCATGTTAGAGACTATTTTATGTGATAAAACTGTTTTGTGGCAATAGGTAAATGGCAGTCTAGGGGTAAATCACACTTTCTTACCTATCGTATGACCCTTATTAGATACCACTTTATGTGAAAGGTGTGCTCGTTGGCATCTGATAAATTTTATTAAACTTTTGTATAGAAAGAACAAAATTACATTTCCTCCCATATTCTTGGCCTTGAGATTTGACAAAAAACTTTGAAACATATTTATAATCTTTTGCCACATAGTAACAAAATTACAATAAGTCTATAGCTGCTGAATTTGAAGTGTATTTCCAAATGTTATTATGGAGCACTAGGTTAGGATCACAGTTGAATACTATTATTAGCAACACCATTAACGTAGATTAGACATTCAATTGAATCTGCAGTTTATAGAAAGAATATCCCAATATTCTGATCTCCGTTCACCTCTTCTTTTGTTTATACTCCTTCCTATTTATCTTTATGTCAATCTGAAAAGATATTTGCTAGTCAAAGAATATGTCCAAGGTCAAGAGTGGGAAAGATGTGAATGAAATAAACAACAACAACAACAAAAAATTACATTAACTGCTTTGCTCAATTTATTTAGTGAAAGAGTTTAAATGTCCTCCAGTTGGGTTGCTTGTTCTAGTAATTGGTTCTGATTTGTATAATTTATATTTTCTCTTGTTTCTTGTTTCTGTGCATGCTACAATCATCCATACATGGCTTAAACAAAGAGAAAAAGCCCAAGCCATCAGCATTAAAATAATAATAATAATAATAATAATAATAATAAATAAGTTTGTACCATGGAGAAAAAGGTTGAACCAGAGGTCTGGCCAATAACTGAACTTTTCAGTTAAATTGGTTCCTGTTTTCTTCTTTTCTTCCATATGTTTGGTTTGCATTAAAATTTGACGTTTTAATCATGCTGTGAGTAAACTCCAAATGAAATCTGTACCCCATGTATATAAGTGATAAGAGATGTAAAAAATATCACGTTTTTTTCTTTTCAAATTTCAAAAATTTATTAGGCAGTATTTCCTGAATTTATAATTGTTTGAATGCATTTAATTGGAATCATATGTAATTTAAAATTGTTTCAGCACTTCTGTGTGATACAGTTTTAAATAATACACTTGTTTAGTTTTTATGTTTAATTTTTGTTATTGAGTACATTCTAGTTGTGAAATAATGTTGTTTATTACATTACCAAAACTGAATGACACAAAACAATTTCCATCAGTTAGCATATGCTCTCATCAGCAAGGAATTTAAGTGTTCATTATCACAACCGGAGTAAATGCCTGGGATTTTTTTCTCCCACTGCTGAATAATGTGTAGCTATGTTCTAGCTAAATTTGACTCATTCCTTCCTGTTGCCGGGAACCTTCCCTACATCTTCATTCATGCTATTTTTCTGACTGCCATGGTTTTTTTTTTCCCACTTCAGTTCCTTTTTTTTTTAACATGTTTCAACATCTGAACCAGATTTCATTTTATTTTAAAATTTTTAAAGATTTTATTTATTTATTTGACAGAGATCACAAGTAGGCAGAGAGGCAGGCTGAGAGAGAGGGGGAAACAGGCTCCCTGCTGAGCAGAGAGTTTGATGCGGGGCTTGATCCCAGGACCATGACCTGAACAGAAGGCAGAGGCTTAACCCACTCAGCCACTGAGGCACCCCCTGACCCAGATTTTAAAATAATTATAGACCCTTAACCAAAATTATCCTCTTCCTTCTTAAACCACTGTAATATGATACATATTTAAATCATACAGTATTATAATGGTAAGATTGTTTATATGCATACCTGTTTGGAGCTTTGTCATTGTCAATCTCTTCTAATAGTATGTAAGCTACGCAATGATGGTAACAACATGTTACTCTTCTTTTAATGACTTTAACGATTAGCACAGTGGGGGGTGGAGGACTCCCTAAATAAATAAATATTGAAATTGAATTATTCTTCCCTGAAATTTTGTAGCTTTTAAATTTTTTTCTGTTCTGAATCTACTCTCACTAAATGTATTATTTACTGCTTATTTAACTAGTTTTACATATTGTTATTAATATAGTTTAGTTAATAATATTAGTATTAACTAATTATTAATAACTAATAATATTAAATATTGGTTTATATATTATTATCATTTTTCTAAATCTGAGAATATATCTTATATATTTTGGATCCACTCAGATGCACGACACATTATTGAGCACATAATAGTTACTCGTAAAATACTGTGGCTTAATGGATTGAATTCCTTTGATGATTTTGATTTTATTTAGAACTTAAGGAGCCCATTTGATGCAGAACCAAAGTTCCCTTTGGTGTTTTTAAGAGAATGCAATCTTGTTCAGATTACAGGACTTCAAAGAACCTAGAGTAGAATAGTTAAAGGTAAAACAAAATAACAAATATGAGTTGTGAAGATACTATAACCAAATAAACAATGCATTTATTTCAGTAGGTGTTAAATACCAAGCCTTACAATATTTTATTGAAGGTATTTATAGTGAAATGTTGTGTGACAAAGAGTCAGAGTAAGTGTGCGTCATCCAAACAACCAATGCAAAATGCTAAATTGCTAACATTCCTCTAATGGATTTTGAGTCATGTGTGCCAAAACATCACTCATTTGGTAGACTACTGACAGGTTTTCTTTTTCTTTCTCTTTCCTCTTCTTTCTTCCTTCCTTTTGTGTTTGATTTTACCTTGGTAAACTAGAGTGAAAGAGACAATGACATTAATTTAATTTTCTTGTGAGATCCAGAAAGCCCAGACTGAAACTAAATAGCTTCTGGAAGCTTCAGGTTCATATCTTTTCTTGCCATGTGTTGAGCAGTTGATTTCCTTGTGTTTAAGCAAGGTGTTTATGACCTAAGGCTTACTGGCCTCAAAGCAACAGAACTTGTATTCTTTTTTAACCTGCAGTGGTCTCACTTCCAGAACATCATGACTTCAGCCACCAGCAGGCTTGCTTTAAGACTACAATGAGCCCAACTTCCTGCTCAAAAAATGTGTGAAAGCTTCTGGCTGAGCCTGAAGACATTTTTGCTCATCCTCACATGAGAGAAAAGGCACCAAGCCACTCTGCATTTGCATAAATCTGTCAATTATCTAGATTCTGGCACTAAATTCATGTCACTTTAGGGGAAAAATATGCTGAAAGATTGCAGTGCCAGCACAGAAATTGCTATTTTTTGTTTGTTTGTTTTGTTTGCTTATTTTTTTGTTTTGTTTTTTTTTTGTTTGTTTGCTTTTTAGCTTGGTTTGATTTTTCATGTATAAAGTTTGCAGTTTGACTCCTTAAAATGGACAGGGGAAAAAATAAAAAAAATTCATAGACTGTTCATACTAAAGAAAGCTTTTTATGGTTAAATTATTATCTCTTAAACATGTGAGTAATAAAAAAAGTTTAATTTCTGAAATATGAATATCTATGAACTTTTACAGTGAATGAAAACTGATGACTAGGTATGTATTCTTTGGTGGCAACTGTGATTTTAAAGTGGCTATAGGGTGATTTTGCTAATTTAAGTAGAAAATGACTATGTATGGAAGTCTGAGTGGTACAGTTGGTTAAGCCTCTGACTCTTGGTTTAGGCTCGTGTTGTGATCTCTGGGTCCTGAAGTTGAGCCCTTGTAGGCTCCATGCCCAGTGGGAAATCTGCTTGAATTTCTCTCTCCCTCTCCTCTGCCTCTTCTGCTCATGCTCCCTCTCTGTCTCAAATAAATAAGTCTTTAAAAAAAAAAAGAAAGAAAGAAAGAAAGAAAATGACTATGTAGGTAAAGGATGGGGTGAGGAAGATAGGGACACTAGAGTGGAGGAAATCAGAGCAGATATGTTCTCCTATGAGAAATGGTGCATGGGATGCTATTATTGACACTATTTATAAAAGTGAAGGTGATCACTTTCTAATTTAATCACATGCTTGAGGCACTTAACCTGACTGCTAACAAGTGTCCACAGTGTGGAAGACCTCAACACTTGATTGCTAGAGACCATTTCACTTCATTATCTCTACACCCAGTTATGTACCTATATTTCAAATTCAGAGTTCAATACTTTTAAGAAAGTACAGTTGCTGACAGTGTTGAAAGATTCAGGCAGACCATGCTGCCCAAATGAAGAGAAAAAGAAACATTTCTAGGACATTATATGAAATACAGTTAGCATGTAATGGTCAAGGTTGGCTTTTCAAGGCTTTTTTTTTTTTTAAGGTTTATTTATTCATTTTAGAGAAAGAGAGCAGGAGCCTGAGAGACAGAGGGAGAGAGAGAGAGAGGGAATATCAAGCAGACTCCACTCTGAGCACAGAGCCAGGAGCAGGACTCAATCGCAGTAACCCTGAGATCATGATCTGAGACAAAGTCCACTGACCCACCCAGGCAACCTTCAAAGCTTTTAGGTGCAAATCAAACTTCCCTAAAGAGCAAGCTTGCAGA
This sequence comes from Enhydra lutris kenyoni, assembly GCF_002288905.1. Taxonomy (NCBI): domain Eukaryota; kingdom Metazoa; phylum Chordata; class Mammalia; order Carnivora; family Mustelidae; genus Enhydra; species Enhydra lutris. The sequence continues at coordinate 15,001,566 of NW_019154105.1, read as the reverse complement.
TTATTTGGTATTACTCTTGGAAAAATATATTCCCAACGCTGAAATTTAAGACATTTTTCTGCAAAGTGCTTACCTGATTTTATCAAATTCATTTAAGTTGCTAGACTTGTTGATGATTCATCCTTGGGTGTTTGCTCTTAGTAAAGCTTCTAACTTGATGTGAATTTCAAAAGTAATTATAAAAGTAGCTACTTAATACTAAACTCTCAAGTTGTTTACTTAAGCACGCTTCATTAAACATGGTACAATGTAAAATTTAATTCAAAATTAGGTACTCTTTACCACCCAACACACTAGGGAAGTTAAAGCAAATATGTCAATTCCTTTAAACTTCTACTTCTATTTTTATAAGGCATTCTAGATTCAAACACATTTTTAAAAAATTTCCACTACCTTTGGAGTTTATTCATGCTTTTCATCATTTCAATTAAATTCAGTAAGTGAGACAGAATATTATCACCACATAATGATTTAAAAATTAAAAGTAAATGTTGGGACACCTAGATGGCTCAGTTGGTTAAGCCGCTGCCTTCGGCTCAGGTCATGATCCCAGGGTCCTGGATCGAGTCCCACATCATGCTCCTTGCTAGGCAGGGAGCCTGCTTCTCTCGCTGCCTCTGCCTGCCATTCTGTCTGCTTGTATGTACTCTCTTTCTCTGACAAATAAATAAATAAAATCTTAAAAAAAAAATTCCCATACTGTTAAAAAAAAAGTAATTGTTAAAAATATTGAATGGAATTGAGTTATATATATGAACCTTATAAATGGATTTTAAAAATAGTTGTTGAAGTGCCTGGGTGGTGTAGTCATTTAAGCCCCTGACTCTTGGTTTTGGCTCAGGTCATGATCTCAGGGTTGTGAGATCAAGCCCTATGTCAGGCTCCACAGTTGTTCTGCTTAAGTTTCTCTTTCTCTCTCCCCCTGCCCCTCCGCCTGTGCTCTCTCTCTAAAATAGTTAAATAGATCTTTTAAAAAATTAAAAAAGAAACAAAAATAATTGTTGATTCATATGCAGTTGTAAGAAATAATACAGAGAGATTTAATCCACACTTTACCCAGTTACCCACAGTGATAACTTCTTATAAAACCATAATACAACATCATACTCTATATATTGGCTGTGATACAGTCAATGTACATGGAATTTACATTACCATTGAATCCCTCATGTTGCCTGGTTAGAGCCATACCTACTGTCCACTCCCAAATTGTGAACAATTAATCTGTCCTTGGCTTCTAGAATTTTGTCATTTCAAAGATGTAGCAGGTAGTGTGTCAGGTGCTTGAAAATAATGCATATTTTGATGCTTTGGATAGAAGTATTATATAACTGTCAGTTACATACTGTGGGCTGGTAGTGTTGTTTAGATCTTCTATATTTGTGTTGATTTTCTGTCTAGCTGTTCAATCAGTTTTTAAGAGAGGAATGTTGAAATTTCCAAATGTAGTTGTTGATTATTGTTTCTCCTTTCAAATCTATGAGCTTATACTTCATGTATTATATAGCTCTGTTGCATGCTACATACATATTTAGAATTGCTATGTTTTCTAGGTGAATTGGCAAATTTTATTATATAGAATCCTTGTCTGTCTCTGGTAATATTATCTGTCCTGAACTTTATATACTATATAAGTGAGTATAAATGTATACATATACACACATACATGTATATATACATATATATGTACAAGTATGAATACATACATATATATGTATACACAAGTATATATATATTGATACTAATATAGCCACTGTTGCTTTCTTTGACTAATATTTGCATGATACAAGTTTTTCCATCCTTTTACACTCAGTGTAGCTAGGCCCTTGTATTTGAAATGTATTTCCTGTAAATATAATAATTGGGTCATGTTTTTAAATCCCTTCTGACAATGTCTTTCTCTTCATTGATTTATTTAGACCATTTATATTTAATACAATTATTGGTAAGTTAGGGCTTAAGTCTCATATTTTATTTATTGTTTTCTATTTGATCTTGTGTTTTTTTGTTTCTTTCTTTTCTTTGCCAATTTCTTCAGGTTGTTTAAATATTTCTTAGTATTCCATTTTAGTCGATTTATAGTGTTTTGGAGTGTATCACCTTATATGGTGATTTATATGGATTTTATAGTGGTCACTCTAGATATCACATTATAAATACAAACAATGCAATCACTGATATTGGCATTTTACCACTTCAAATAAACTTTTGAAACCTTATCTTCTTTTCTGTCTCCTTACCCTATCATTTGTAATATAAATTCTTAAATATTTCTTCCATATTCATTCATTTATTGATTTATTGATTTTGAGATTTATTTATTTTAGAGAGAGAGAGAGCACAGGTGGGAGGGGCAGAGGGAGGAGGAGGAGGAATCTCTAGCAGACTCTGAACTGAGCGAGGAGTCTGATGCATGGCTTATCTCACAATCCTGAGGTCATCACCCCAAGATCATGAACCCGACTGAAACCAAGAATTGGAGACCTAACCAACTGCACCACCTAGGCCCCCCTCTTCAACATGCATTTAGAATAACATCAAACCTTATGATAATTCTTGTTGTAGCTATTCAACATAATTTTACAAAACTCAAGTAGAAAATGAAAATTCATTTTAGTTACCCATATTCTTTTTTCTCATTCTATTCTTCTTTTCTTCCTCCCTGGCATTCCAAAATACTATTTTTAAGTAATCTCTACCCCCACCATGGGACTCAAGTTCACAACCCCTAGATCAAGGGTCATGTGCTCTATCAACTGAGCCAAGCAGGAAGCCCAAGACTCTTTTATATCATTCCTTTTACATTTGAAGAGCTTCTTTTGGCCATTCTTTTAGGGAAGCGGACTAACCACAAAATCTCTTGCTTTTCCATCTTTTGAGAATGTCTTTCTTTCCCCCTTCATTTCTGAAGAATAATTTTGTTAAGTAGAGATTTCTGGATTTACTATACTATTTCAGCACCTAAAATATATGCTACATCTCTGGCCTTAATGGTTTCTGATGAAAAATCCATTTGAATTGTTTTTCCCCTTATAGGTAAGATATACTTTTTCTCACACTGATTTTGGGATTTTTTCCCCCTTTCTTTTATTTATAACAGCTTTTGCTATAATATTTTTTTCTTGTGGATATAGTTGAATTTATTCTATTGGGATTAGTCAGCTTCTTCATTCTCTAGGTTTATATTTTTTGCTAAGTTTAAGAAGTTTTCAGCCATTATTTTTTAAACACTTCTTTAAGTTTGCCCTCATTCTACTTTCTTCTGAAATGCTGATTAAAAAAAAAAAGAAAGAAAAAGAAGAGTTGGATTTTTATTGTAGTCCTTCAGGTCCTTAAGAGTCTTTCCTTCCTCCCTCCCTTTCTTCCTCCTTCTCTTTCTTCCTCCCTCCCTCCCATTCTTTCATTCTTTTGTTCTTTCTCAATATCTTTCTCTCTGTTGAAATTAGGAAATTTCTACTTTTCTATATTCAAGTTCATGGATTCTTTCTTCTTTCCCCTTCATTCTGCTGTTGATCTCATTCATTGAGTTCTGTTTTCTTTTAATTTGTTATTGTTTATTTTAGTTCTGAAATTTCCATTTGATTTATCTTGGTGGATGTAGGGTTCTAGGTTCCCCACTAGGGTTCTTGGTTCCTCACTAAGTTTCTGCTACCAGTTGAGGTGGATAAAAACTTCTCATACTGCTGTGTAGGGATGAGATTTCAGAATGTCCACTAAGTGTTCAATGATAGGATCCTGGCTGTGAATAGTAGGAGTGCCTAGTTACTGTTCTCCAGACCTGCACTCATACCATGGGCAGGGGCATTAACTCTAGGTGGTGGTGAAACTCTCCACTCTTTATTAGGTTATCAGTGACACTACTCCATTGGTGAATGGGATGGACACTTTGTTACTTCCTGGTAAGATTGGAAATTTAGGGTTCCATGTGATTTCTACCAGACAAGTTGACGGGGTGCTTCATTTCAATATAGTCAGTGTGGCACTCTATATTCCACATTCAGTCTTCACTGGTGTGAGTGGGAAAGGGTCCAAGTGTGTGTATGCGTGTGTGTGTGTGTGTGTGTGTGTGTGAGAGAGAGAGAGAGAGAGAGAGAGAGTTTACTCACATAAACTAGCAGTAGCTGTAATGTTTTCTCTTTTGTTAGGTTGCCCATTCCTGGACATTTGGGGATTTTTGTCTGGGGTTGTTACCATTTCAAACTTGTTTTCTTCAATTTCAAGTCCAGAACATATGAAATAAAATAAATATCCAGAGAGCTCACTCACCTTGTTTGCCTTAGTTCCCAAGGTTCCTACCCTGCCTGCGTTCTTCTTCCCACCTTTCAAAGTCTACTTATGTTTGTTTTACTTATAATATCTAGGGGTTTTAATTATAGGTAGCTAAAAGGAGAGGGAAATGTACATTTACTTCATCTTCCTGAAAGCAGAAGTTTTACTGAAATATTCCCTTTTTGTTTATTTGTTTATAATTTTTTGAAACTTAACAACAGTCATGGCAATCCCCAGAAAATATAAAAGACACTCAAATACACAAAATATTATGTAAAATTCAACAGAGTCAAAGACACTTTCCAATTCATCCATGGACTTTCTTTTCAGATCAAAACTTCCATTTTAAAAATTTTATCCTTATTTAAAAAAATTTTACTAACAAGAGCGAATATTCTTTAGTGTTAACTCTGTACTAGTTATTATGTCTTACTGCTATATCATTCTATCATTAAAATAAAATCTTTAACGACTATCTTCTTTTTTAGAAATAAAGAACTTGAGACTTACAGCTTTTCTAAAAGAACTGATAGTGATTAAGGACATCATTAGTATCATATCATAATCAAGTTATACTAACTAACTAGCATATCATCATAACCATGACATTGTATAGTCCTGAGGAACATTTCCCACCTTTGTCTATTACAGAATACAGTGTGTATGCTGCCTCCTGGAGGAACATAACACCAAAGACTTCTTGCTCATTTATTAGATGAGCCAAAAGTACTCTAGATTCACTCTTGACAAATTTAATTATATAGTAAACAACTCTCTGTTATGTTTAAACTCTTTATACCCTTTGTATAAGGTAGAAAAATTCTAAGATATTTAAATGCTGTTATTTTTAAGTTACATAACATAAGGTATGGATTATGGTATTGGTTTTCTTTGAAAAGAAGGGACATTAAAATTAGTATTAGAAGAAATAAAGATATGGTAAAATGACTATTACCTTTGAATACATTATCTCTGCTTATCACAAGGAATGCATTTTGCATCTTTCATCATACTGTTTGTGACATTCTAATAAAGTAGTTAGAATCCATTGGAAGAAAAGTATAATAGTCATCTAAGTTCTGGTTATAATAATTTGAGATGTTGCAAGCTCCTGCCACTTAATACATTTTAAATATTTGAACGATATTAAAACAGCTTGAAATCCCTTATGTAACAGTGGAGTTGGCAGAACAATTTAATAGAAAGAAATATCATGCAAGGAGCAGTGTCTTAAGAACCATACAGATCTGAGTTTGAGAACTAGCTCTATGATCCTACTGGTTAAATGAGCTAGGGTAAATTATTTAAAAAGCTAACAAAACAAAACAAAAAACCTCTAAATCTCAATTCTAATATTAATTCTTAGTTTTTATACCACAAATTTCTCCTAAGGATTAAAATTATGTAGCATTGCCTGCTACAGCTTATGGAATATATAAACTCAATAAGTCATATTCAGTAGTAGCATAGTAAGAATATAAACTGGAACATTAACTTACAACTATAAATTAAAACACTCAGGCTTATGTATTAAAGATAGTTTAGCTTTTATTCTCCATGGGGAAGGGAGCATTTTTTTATCTACTTCATTGAAATACAATAACAAATTATTAAGAAGTCAGTGCATAATGTCCAGAAAGCACCGCTGTTTTGCTGAACTGAAAATTTCAACTGTTTCATAAGAAGGATAGAGATCCTAGGGATCCTCATTCTAAGAAACATGATCTGTATAAGTGATTCTCAACTCAGCTCTATATTGTAATTCAGATTCCTGGGTCTCACCACTGCAGATTTTGTATTAATTGATCTAGTGTACAGTAATGGCATTATAATTTTTAAAATATTCTCATGTTTATAATATGCTACCCACATTGAGAGTCACTAGTCTAGATTCCCACTTCTCAGACTTCAAAAAGCGTATGTATCACTTGGGGGTTCTTGTCAACATGTACAATCTGATTCAACAGGTTTGAAGATGAGACCCAAGACTCTTCATTTTTATCTGGCTCCTGGATTTTTAAATACTATGGATTTAGGCTATTTTAGCCATTGATTATCATTAATTGTTCAAATTTTGTTCCAGAATTTGAAATATTATACACATTTTACAAAAGGGGAAAAAAATGACTAAATTTGAAGACAGGTTGAAACAAATGAAACTAACTCTACTCCATGTGGTTTACACAGCAAAATAGAAAAAAAAAAAAAAAGCATTATTTCAGTACTCTCACTATACATCTTTAGTGGGATTACTCTAAGGGTAATGTAACTGCAAAGCAATTCTAAACTTCACTCAGCAGTTATATTGTTAGTAGTAAGTCATTCAGAAACTATATTAGCAATATTGTAGCAAGAACTAATAATTGTGTGAATGTTGCAAGAAAATTTTTAGGGTATGCAAAAAAAATTAGAAAATCAAAGAAATTGTTGAATAACTTTTAACATTGTAATATATTTTTTAAAGATTTATTTATTTATTTATTTGAGAGAGAGTGTGTCTGTGAGTAGGGGGAGGGGGAGGGAGAGCAGGAGAGAATCTCAAGCAGACTCCCTACTGAGAAGAACCCAGCAAGGGTCTTGGTCTCAGGACCCTGAGATCATGACCTGAGCCAAAACCAAGAGCCTGCTTGACCAGCTACATCACCCAGGCACCTCTTAACATTGTTATATTAAAACTGAATCAGAAATATTAGTGTAAACTCATAACTGACATGTGTGAAAGGACATAAGGATCACGACTTCACGGCAACAATGACCACTCCTAGTGCCCAAATTTGATGTCTAAATACCATCATGCATTTAGGGTCCTTAAATACTAAATGTAACTAAGGCTGATTCTAGGTCTGGAGAAGGGAAAGTGCAAGGCAAGCATCCATTGATGAAAGGGCATGATACAGGATTTCATTGTACTATTATTTCATCTTTTAAAAAATTTCAAAACAAATTTGAAAAATTTTTAGATAAAATTAAAGTACAAAAGAAATGATAATTATAAAGAATAAAGGAATAAATAAATATAAAGAAAAATAAAAGCACTTAACAATCTTATCACTTGACTCCCCAGTAAGCTCTGTACATTACTTGCACATTCCTTCATGAATTGGAACTCCAGATCACTTTTCCTTCCAACTTATGTCTAGAGAAATAATGGTTTATTGAAGGTATTGCAGTTTTATATTTTAAAGATGATGTATTTAAAGGTATGCTTCCTCAAACAAGGGTAGAAGAGTATGAGATGCTAACCAACAACATTTCAGGTAAATCATGTGTTATATCTAATACTGATTTGAGAGCATTAATCTTTGCATTATCCAAGTTTCCTTTATGTTTCTCTGATAGTCTTTTGAGTGTAGATTCTAGAGTGCCTTTCACCTGCACCGAGTCCTGCCAGTTAATTAATGAAAAAAAATGAGTACAACTAGTACATGGGCTCTCAGTAATAGTCCCAAGAAAGAGAGACCTGTGTTTGAATCCTCAGTCCCTTTCATGCAAGTTATATGACTACAGGAGAATTATTTAAACTCTCCAACTTCCCATTCCCATTCCTAAATCCACAAGACTGAGGAAATAAATTATTGATAATTAAACAAAATGATCCATGTATTGCTTTTGATTCATGGCTTATAATACTCAGCAAATATTAAAGAAACTAAAGATAAGGTATGACATATAACCTATTTCCAAACTAAATTGATGATTTGCTGAATGATTGTTAACCTTTAACTCTTTATAAATAATGATATGACAAATCAGCCTGTTAATTTTCACATACATTTTATACGACCTATGTAAATACATGTATACATTAAAATTTTTGTACAATTTTAGTATATGGTTTTACATATGAGTGTATTTTCACTGTATATCAATTAATGTGTACTTCAATTCATATATCAGAAGAGGGCATAGCTCTAAATTATAAATTCTATTAAAAATTTTTTGGCCTAAGTGAACATAGATGCTTACTTATAGTTTAAGCTAAAATTAATATAGCTATCTTCCATTAAATAGAAACTTAGAGCCTTGAATGCTCATTAATTTTGTAACTAAATAAATTAAAAACAATTCTGAGATAAGTCTTGAACTTTCTGTTGATGTTCTTTCAGTTTCTTCTCCTAACATCCCACCTCTGTTATAGTCGGTTATGGATCTGTATTCATCAGCCTATAGACTATTTCAGATTAAGGCATTTGACAAGGAATGATTCATCTTTTTTTTTGTTGTTAAGATTTTATTTCTTTGACAGAGAGAAATGACAAGTAGGCAGAGCACCAAGCAGAGAGAGTAGGGGAAGCAGACTCCCCGCTGAGCAGAGAGCCTGATGCGGGGCTCAATCCCAGGACCCTGAGATCATGACCTGAGCCGAAGACAGAGGCTTTACCCACTGAGCCACCCAGGTGCCTGAAAAAATTAATCGTGGTTACATATAATCATAAAATTATATAATCATAAAATTTACCAACCTAGCTATTTTTAACCCACTGAGCCACGCAGACACCCCGCAACCTAGCTATTTTTAAACGTACAATTCAGTAGTATTAAGTACACTCATATTGTACAATCATCACCACACCACCGTCCATCCCCAAAGCTCTTCTCAGAAAACTGAAACTCTGTAACCATTATACAATAGACTCCCCATTCACTCCTTCCCTCAGCCCCATACAAAAACCATTCTGCTTTCTGTCTTTTTAAATTTGATTCTGCTAGGTACCTCATATACTTGGATTTATCCTGTGTTTGTCTTTTTGTGACTGACTTATTTCTTATACTCAGTATAATATTCTCAAAGTTTATCTATGTTGCACCATCTGTCAGAATGTCCTTTCTTTTTAAAAATTTTAATTTAAATTCAATTTAGTTAGCATATACTGTATTATTAGTTTCAGATGTAGAATTTAGTGATTCCTCAGTTGCATATAATAGTAAGTGCTCATTACATCAAGTGCCTGACTTAATGTCCGTTATCCAATTACTCCATTCCCCATTCCCCCCATCTCCCTTCCAGCAACCCTCAGTTTGTTTCCTAGAGTTAAGAGTCTCTTATTATTTGCCTCCTCCCCTCTTTTTGTCTTTTTTTTTTTACATTTTTCCTTCCCTTCTCCTATGTTCTCCTGTTTTGTTTCTTAAATTCCACATACGAGTGAAGTCATATGGTAGTTGTCTTTCTCTGACTGACTTATTTTGCTTAATGTAATACCCTCTAGTTCCACATCATTGCAAATGGCAAGATTTCATTCTTTTTGATAGCTGAGTAATATTCCAGTGTGTGTGTGTGTGTGTGTGTGTGTTTAGATGGGGTGATATATATATATATATATATATATATTTTTTTTTTTTTTTTTTCCATTCAACTGTTGATGGACATCTGGGCTTTTTCCATATTTTGCCTATTGTGGACATTGCTGTTATAAACAGAATTCCATTTATGTAAAGCTGTTCAGAATGGCCTTTCTTTTTAAGGCTGATTAGTATTCCATCATATGCATAGATCACATTTTCTTATCCATTCATCTGTCAAGTGAAAACTTGGGTTTCCTCCACATTTTGGCTATTGGGATAATGCTATTATAAACATTGCATACAAATATCTTTTTGAGATCCTGTTATCAGTTCATTTCAGTATATGCTGAAAAGAGGAATTGCTGGATCACATGGTAATTTTATTTGAAATTTTTCAAAGAACTGCCACACTGCTTTCCATAGCAATTACACCATTTTACCTTCTGAACAAGAGTGCACAAGGGTTCCAGTTGGCCCACATACTCACCAATAGTTTTTTTTTCTTTTTAAGTAATAGCCATTTTAATTGATGTGAGGTGATATTTCATAGTGGTTTTGATGTTCCATTTCCTTAATGATTAGTAATGTTGAATATTTTTTCCATGTGTTATTGGCCAACTGTGCATCTTCTTTGGATTAATATATATTTAAATAATTTTCTCATTTAAAAATTGAGTTGTTTTTATATTTTTGAGTTCTAGAAGTTCTTTATATATTCTGGATATTAACTACTTAACAGATGTATGACTTGCCAATGTGTTCTCCCATTGTATGGATTACGGTTTCTTCTACTGATTTTTGTCCTTTGATGCACAAAAGTTTTAAATTTTTATGTAGTCCAACTTATTTATATTTTTTCCTTTTCTTAGCTTTGCTTTTGGTGTCACATCTAGGAATTCACTGCCAAAAGCAATATCATGAAGCTTTTCTCATGTTTCTTCTAAAAGTTTTTATAGTTTCTGCTCTTACATTTAAGCTTTTAATCCATTTTAAGTTAAATTTTATATATGGTGTAAGATAAGGGTCCAAGTTCATTCTTTTTTATGTGTATATGCAGCTTACATAACACCATCTGGTTAAAGACTGCTCTTTCCCCATTGAATAGTGTTTGCACCCTTGTTAAAAATTTGATCATATCTGTGAGAGTTTAATCTCTGGACTTTCTGTTTTATTCCTTTGGTCTGCATATCTTTCTTTATGCCAGTACGTACTGTTTTGATTACTGTAGTTCTGTAGCAAGTTTAGAAATCAGAAAACATGAAACTTTCAACTTAGGGTTTTTTTTTTTTAATTATTTTGGCTACTGAGGCACTTTTGAAATCATATATGAATTTTAGTATGGCTTTTTCTATTTCTGCAAAAACACCATTGGATTTTTGATAGGGATTGCAATGAGTTTGCATGGAAATAATTACTGAGCTCACTATCATTCCATTGTCACTAATACCTCCCCTGAGAGAAATAAAATACAAATACTCAGCAACAATTTCTCACATAATTTGTCAATGATCCAATCATTTTTACATTCTAATAAGTATTTCTTGGTTCAGATTAGAAGAGAGCAAATTTCTAGATTGCTTTATATTACCTTCTCTCTTCTCATTTCTCATTTCCCCAATCCCAAACCACATAGTGCATCATCACTTTCATACAGAGGTGTTTTTACTCAACTATCAATTGATATGAGGTTAGCTTTTGTTGTTGTAGCATTAATTAGAGAGCCATTCTCTAAAGTAACAGTTTGTATTTTTTACCTAAACCAAAGAAATATCAACTTAACCTCTCAACACAACCACTTTCTTTTTCCTTTTTTTAAAAATGTTTTTATTTAAATTCTAGTTAGTTAACATACAGTGTAATATTAGTTTCAGGTGTATAATATAGTGATTCAGCACTTCCATACAACCACTTTTTTGGGTTAAATAAATCTTCATATAAAAGTGTATCCTTTTTATGAGCTTTCGTATTTGAGCTTGTGTATTCATCACATTTGTATTTAAGTGTATTCTCAATATTTGATTTGTTAATATTTGAGTGTATTCGTCAAATAAAGTGTATTTAACTTCTAAAACACTACTGTATTTGAATATTACATGCAAATGCATTATTGCGAGTAATTTGGCATATACAACATGCATCAAAGTTTATTCTGATAGATTAACTTTAGTCCTGAACACCATTGGCACATGAAAAAGAAAAGTGCATTCAGTTACTTTTTTGAATTTTATAGGATTTTTGTGTCCCTTAGTTTTATATATATATATATATATATATATATATATATATATATATATATTAACTTAGAGTTAATATCAACTGGGAAATTGATGTGCTTTTGATTAGTATGAGGGAAAATTCAGTATCCCCTTTATATAAGAATATGTTGGCATAGAACTTAGAATCAAAATAGGTAAGGTTTCCTAAATAGATTTGCTTTTTACTTACTTTAGATTTATAATAAATATTTTTGTCTTTTCTTAAAACTCTGAAATGAAAGAAAATAATAAAGTAAAACATTTGTCCCTACTTAAATATATGGAAATGGAAACTACTCTGAAGGTACTGAACACTTTCAATATAATTGACATATCCTTACTCCTTTTCATGTTTAACAGCCTTGATATAATAACTGGATGTGTTTAAGTCTATAACTTTATGACCTTTGTCCTACATATATATATTACTGTAAAATCACCACAGTGATCAAGAAAATTAACACAGCCACTGCCCCTAAAAGTTTCCAGTTCCTGTTGTGCTTAGATTCTCATTTCCAACTGGTACCATTTTCTTTGCTTGAACATCTTCCTTTAATATTTCTTGTAATATGGTCCTACTAATGATGAATTTTGTGTATATCAAATGCGTCTTTATTTATCTTGTTTTTGAGACATATTTTTGTTGGGCATAGAATTCTAAATTTCCTGTTTTACCTATTTATTTTTTTCTTTTCAGTACTATCTTCTGATTTGGATTGTTTTGGAGAAGTTTATTATTCTCTTCACTCCTGAATATATGTCTCTTTTCCTTTGTTTCTTTTGAATTTTTTTTATCCTTTATTATAAGTAATTTGATTATTGTCTGCCTTGGTATAGATTTTTTTCATGTTATCTTTTCCTAGGCATTTTTTAAACTCCAGGGAACTGTTGTTTATATTTTTCAAGAAATTTTGGAGATTTTTGATCATCCTTAATTTCTTCAAATATGTTTTACTTTCTGTCCAACATACCTTCTTTTGTGGGGGAATGCTTAAAATCTCTCACTGCACACCAGTATTTTTTGTGTGTGTGTGTGTGTCTGTGTGTGTGTGTGTGTGTGTGTGTTTTAGCCTTTATCCTTCTGATAGCTTGTTTTTCTATGTCTTTAAGCACATATATTTTTTAATTCTGAAATATCTATAATGTGTTTAATTTTATCCACTATGACATTGCAGATTTTTTTCTATAAAAATTTGATACATTTAATATTTACCATGTCTTGGCCTCACATGATTAATTAGTCATCTAGCTTCTTGGCCATATCGGATAGAGTTATAATAACTGCTCTAATCTCCTTGTCTTCTAATTAAGTGTTTTAACATTTCTTGGTTGGGTTTCAGTTAAGTGATTCTTCTCATTTTGGGATTATTTTACACTCATATGCATACTTGATAATTTTTATTGGAATTAGAATAGCACTTAATCTCTATTAATATTTTCCACTACTGCTGAAGAATAATCGTTCAGAATACTTATATCCCATGAATTTTGAGTTTGTGTCACTGTTTTGCATAAGGGAGATCAGGAAACATTCCCATCTCTGCGAGAATTTGAAACACTTCTCCCTTTCACCCTTTGGGTAGTTCTTTCACTAGTCTCAGTTAATTTCTTCAAACATATCCTCTAGTCCATATTTAGGGTTCAAAAGAGATTCTGTGCAGATCCCCAGAGTTCATGTTCCTCTTTCTTTTCTCTCTCTCTCTCATATGTCTTGCTTAATCTATCACACAACTTTCTCTCTCTTTTCTTCAAGCTTATAGCTTTGTCCCTTCAACACAAGAAGACAACTAAGTTTTGCTTAGTTTCCCTTTTTAGTGCTACTATACAAAAATACTCTCTCCTGGTAATAAACTAGGGAAGTCACAGGACACAATCGTCATTTGTTCCCCTTCTTTGAGTAACATTTTGTATTTTGTCTGGATTTTAGTTTCTTCAAGTGGTAGGGTAAATCCAGTCTTTGTTACCCTATACTGCCTAGCTCCTTTGCTCCTTTTACACTTGTTCAGTTTCTATTATCCATATTTAATCAATTTCATTTTTTACTGCCCTTTTTAATGTAACTCTTTAGAAGGTCTAAGAATCATAATAAGAACAGGTAAATACTGCTTATTTTCATAATATCAGAGCATAGCGCACTGAATTCATTTGATTAAATAAGAAGCAGTAAACCCACAGCAATAATTTGGCAATTATATACAGGACAGTAGAGGGAGTAAAGTATGTTATTATTTTAAAATGAATGAATGTATTCAGAACTCAAAACTAAGGAATTCATTTTTAATGAATATGGGAAAAGAGTCAAAAGTCACATAGTATAATATACTTTTTTAAAAGTTTTGTTTTATTTTATAAAAATGTAGATGTGTTGCTCAGGAAAAAATCACTGAGAATATATAATACGTGTTTAATATATTGTTTAACATTGGGTCACTGTGATCCCAAAATATTCCTGTTTTTTATATTTACTAACTTGTGTGGTGTACTTTAAGAAATTCAAGGAAGTTGTATTTTCAGGCTCAAGATACAATACTATTGATGTTATGCCACTTGAAGAAATGTCTTTTTCCTTTACATACTGGATTTTGGTTATTGTTGGCAAAAAAAAAATACTTTAAGAGTTTTAAGCGGTCATCTCAAAGACATTTCTGCTCATTTCCTGTTTTTATTTTCCAGAAATAAATAATAATAAATAAATATGCTTATTTAATCTGAAAAATAAAAAATAAAGATAAAAAACAAAGATACATAGATACATAACTTAAAAAGTATATACACACACAAAAGATATTTTGCCAAATATCCCTCGAGTGATAAGAGACATCTCTGCTAATTTCCAATAATAATATGCCATCTTATCCTACATTTTCAAATTATACAAGTTAAACAAGCCTGCTCCCACTTTTTTTTTTTTTTTTTTTTTAAGTTTTATTTTTTTAAAACATATAATATCTTTTTATCCCCAGGGGTACAGGTCTGTGAATCGCCAGGTTTACACACTTCACAGCACTCACCATAGCACATACCCTCCCCAATGTCCATAATCCCACCCCCCCAACCCCCTCCCCCCATTAACCCTCAGTTTGTTTTGTGAGATTAAGAGTCACTTATGGTTTGTCTCCCTCCCAATCCCATCTTGTTTCATTTATTCTTCTCCTACACCCTTAACCCCCCATGTTGCATCTCCTCTCCCTCATATCAGGGAGATCATATGATAGTTGTCTTTCTCCAATTGACTTATTTCGCTAAGCATGATACCCTCTAGTTCCATCCACGTCGTTGCAAATGGCAAGATTTCATTTCTTTTGATGGCTGCATAGTATTCCATTGTGTATATATACCACATCTTCTTTATCCATTCGTCTGTTGATGGACATCTAGGTTCTTTCCATAGTTTGGCTATTGTAGACATTGCTGCTATAAACATTCGGGTGCACGTGCCCCTTCGGATCACAACGTTTGTATCTTTAGGGTAAATACCCAGTAGTGCAATTGCTGGGTCATAGGGTAGTTCTATTTTCAACATTTTGAGGAACCTCCATGCTGTTTTCCAGAGTAGTTGCACCAGCTTGCATTCCCACCAACAGTGTAGGAGGGTTCCCCTTTCTCCGCATCCTCGCCAGCATCTGTCATTTCCTGACTTGTTAATTTTAGCCATTCTGACTGGTGTGAGGTGGTATCTCATTGTGGTTTTGATTTGTATTTCCCTGATGCCGAGTGATATGGAGCACTTTTTCATGTGTCTGTTGGCCATCTGGATGTCTTCTTTGCAGAAATGTCTGTTCATGTCCTCTGCCCATTTCTTGATTGGATTATTTGTTCTTTGGGTGTTGAGTTTGCTAAGTTCTTTATAAATTTTGGACACTAGCCCTTTATCTGATATGTCATTTGCAAATATCTTCTCCCATTCTGTCAGTTGTCTTTTGGTTTTGTTAACTGTTTCCTTTGCTGTGCAAAAGCTTTTGATCTTGATAAAATCCCAATAGTTCATTTTTGCCCTCGCTTCCCTTGCCTTTGGCGATGTTCCTAGGAAGATGTTGCTGCGGCTGAGGTCGAAGAGGTTGCTGCCTGTGTTCTCCTCAAGGATTTTGATGGATTCCTTTCTCACATTGAGATCCTTCATCCATTTTGAGTCTATTTTCGTGTGTGGTGTAAGGAAATGATCCAATTTCATTTTTCTGCATGTGGCTGTCCAATTTTCCCAACACCATTTGTTGAAGAGGCTGTCTTTTTTCCATTGGATATTCTTTCCTGCTTTGTCGAAGATTAGTTGACCATAGAGTTGAGGGTCTATTTCTGGGCTCTCTATTCTGTCCCATTGATCTATGTGTCTGTTTTTGTGCCAGTACCATGCTGTCTTGATGATGACAGCTTTGTAATAGAGCTTGAAGTCCGGAATTGTGATGCCACCAACTTTGGCTTTCTTTTTCAATATTGCTTTGGCTATTCGAGGTCTTTTCTGGTTCCATATAGATTTTAGGATTATTTGTTCCATTTCTTTGAAAAAAATGGATGGTACTTTGATAGGAATTGCATTAAATGTGTAGATTGCTTTAGGTAGCATAGACATTTTCACAATATTTATTCTTCCAATCCAGGAGCATGGGACATTTTTCCATTTCTTTGTGTCTTCCTCAATTTCTTTCATGAGTACTTTATAGTTTTCTGTGTATAGATTCTTAGTCTCTTTGGTTAGATTTATTCCTAGGTATCTTATAGTTTTGGGTGCAATTGTAAATGGGATGGACTCCTTAATTTCTCTTTCTTCTGTCTTGTTGGTGTAGAGAAATGCAACTGATTTCTGGGCATTGATTTTATATCCTGACACTTTACTGAATTCATGTACAAGTTCTAGCAGTTTTGGAGTGGAGTCTTTTGGGTTTTCCACATATAGTATCATATCATCTGCGAAGAGTGATAGTTTGACTTCTTCTTTGCCAATTTGGATGCCTTTAATTTCCTTTTGTTGTCTGATTGCTGAGGCTAGGACTTCTAGTACTATGTTGAATAGCAGTGGTGATAACGGACATCCCTGCCGTGTTCCTGACCTTAGCGGAAAAGCTTTCAGTTTTTCTCCATTGAGAATGATATTTGCGGTGGGTTTTTCATAGATGGCTTTGATAATATTGAGGTATGTGCCCTCTATCCCTACACTTTGAAGAGTTTTGATCAGGAAGGGATGCTGTACTTTGTCAAATGCTTTTTCAGCATCTATGGAGAGTATCATATGGTTCTTGTTCTTTCTTTTATTAATGTGTTGTATCACATTGATTGATTTGCGGATGTTGAACCAACCTTGCAGCCCTGGAATAAATCCCACTTGGTCGTGGTGAATAATCCTTTTAATGTACTGTTGAATCCTATTGGCTAGTATTTTGGCGAGAATTTTTGCATCTGTGTTCATCAAGGATATTGGTCTGTAGTTCTCTTTTTTGATGGGATCCTTGTCTGGTTTTGGGATCAAGGTGATGCTGGCCTCATAAAATGAGTTTGGAAGTTTTCCTTCCATTTCTATTTTTTGGAACAGTTTCAGGAGAATAGGAATTAGTTCTTCTTTAAATGTTTGGTAGAATTCCCCCGGGAAGCCGTCTGGCCCTGGGCTTTTGTTTGTTTGGAGATTTTTGATGACTGTTTCAATCTCCTTACTGGTTATGGGTCTGTTCAGGCTTTCTATTTCTTCCTGGTTCAGTTGTGGTAGTTTATATGTCTCTAGGAATGCATCCATTTCTTCCAGATTGTCAAATTTGTTGGCGTAGAGTTGCTCATAGTATGTTCTTATAATTGTCTGTATTTCTTTGGTGTTCGTTGTGATCTCTCCTCTTTCATTCATGATTTTATTTATTTGGGTCCTTTCTCTTTTCTTTTTGATAAGTCTGGCCAGGGGTTTATCGATCTTATTAATTCTTTCAAAGAACCAGCTCCTAGTTTCATTGATTTGTTCTATTGTTTTTTTGGTTTCTATTTCATTGATTTCTGCTCTGATCTTTATGATTTCTCTTCTCCTGCTGGGTTTAGGGTTTCTTTCTTGTTCTTTCTCCAGCTCCTTTAGGTGTAGGGTTAGGTTGTGTACCTGAGACCTTTCTTGTTTCTTGAGAAAGGCTTGTACTGCTATATATTTTCCTCTCAGGACTGCCTTTGTTGTGTCCCACAGATTTTGAACCGTTGTGTTTTCATTATCATTTGTTTCCATGAATTTTTTCAACTCTTCTTTAATTTCCTGGTTGACCCATTCATTCTTTAGAAGGATGCTGTTTAGTCTCCATGTATTTGGGTTCTTTCCAAATTTCCTCTTGTGATTGAGTTCTAGCTTCAGAGCATTGTGGTCTGAAAATATGCAGGGAATGATTCCAATCTTTTGATAACGGTTGAGACCTGATTTAGGACCGAGAATATGATCTATTCTGGAGAATGTTCCATGTGCACTAGAGAAGAATGTGTATTCTGTTGCTTTGGGATGAAATGTTCTGAATATATCTGTGATGTCCATCTGGTCCAGTGTGTCATTTAAGGCCTTGATTTCCTTGTTGATCTTTTGCTTGGATGATCTGTCCATTTCAGTGAGGGGAGTGTTAAAGTCCCCTACGATTATTGTATTATTGTCAATGTGTTTCTTTGATTTTGTTATTAATTGGTTTATATAGTTGGCTGCTCCCATGTTAGGGGCATAGATATTTAAAATTGTTAGATCTTCTTGTTGGACAGTTCCTTTGAGTATGATATAGTGTCCTTCCTCATCTCTTATTATAGTCTTTGGCTTAAAATCTAATTGATCTGATATAAGGATTGCCACTCCTGCTTTTTTCTGATGTCCATTAGCATGGTAAATTCTTTTCCACCCCCTCACTTTAAATCTGGAGGTGTCTTCGGGTTTAAGATGAGTTTCTTGTAGGCAACATATAGATGGGTTTTGTTTTTTTATCCATTCTGATACCCTGTGTCTTTTGATTGGGGCATTTAGCCCATTAACATTCAGGGTAAGTATTGAGAGATATGAATTTAGTGCCATTGTATTGCCTGTAAGGTGACTGTTATTGTATATTGTCTCTGTTCCTTTCTGATCTACTACTTTTAGGGTCTCTCTTTGCTTAGAGGACCCCTTTCAATATTTCCTGTAGAGCTGGTTTGGTATTTGCAAATTCTTTCAGTTTTTGTTTGTCCTGGAAGCTTTTAATCTCTCCTTCTATTTTCAATGATAGCCTAGCTGGATATAGTATTCTTGGCTGCATGTTTTTCTCGTTTAGTGCTCTGAATATATCATGCCAGCTCTTTCTGGCCTGCCAGGTCTCTGTGGATAAGTCTGCTGCCAATCTAATATTTTTACCATTGTATGTTACAGACTTCTTTTCCCGGGCTGCTTTCAGGATCTTCTCTTTGTCACTAAGACTTGTAAATTTTACTATTACGTGACGGGGTGTGGACCTATTCTTATTGATTTTGAGGGGGGTTCTCTGAATCTCCTGGATTTTGATGCTTGTTCCCTTTGCCATATTGGGGAAATTCTCTCCAATAATTCTCTCCAATATACCTTCTGCTCCCCTCTCTGTTTCCTCTTCTTCTGGAATCCCAATTATTCGAATGTTGTTTCGTCTTATGGTGTCACTTATCTCTCGAATTCTCCCCTCATGGTCCAGTAGCTGTTTGTCCCTCTTTTGCTCAGCTTCTTTATTCTCTGTCATTTGGTCTTCTATATCACTAATTCTTTCTTCTGCCTCATTTATCCTAGCAGTGAGAGCCTCCATTTTTGATTGCACCTCATTAATAGCTTTTTTTATTTCAACTTGGTTAGATTTTAGTTCTTTTATTTCTCCAGAAAGGGCTTTTATCTCTCCGGAGAGGGTTTCTCTAATATCTTCCATGCCTTTTTCGAGCCCGGCTAGAACCTTGAGAATCGTCATTCTGAACTCTAGATCTGACATATTACCAACGTCTGTATTGATTAGGTCCCTAGCCTTTGGTACTGCCTCTTGTTCTTTTTTTTTGTGGTGAATTTTTCCGCCTTGTCATTTTGTCCAGATAAGAGTAGATGAAGGAGCAAGTGAAATACTAAAAGGGTGGCAACAACCCCAGGAAAATATGCTTTAGCCAAATCAGAAGAGATCCCAAATCATGAGGGGGAGAAAGGGGATAAAAAGAGGTTCAGAAAGAAGAAAAAGAAAAAAAAAAAAGGAAGAAAAAAAAAAAAAAAGAAAACAAATAAAAAAAAAAATATAAAAAGGAAAAAAAATATATATATATATTAGATAAACTAGTTAAAAAACGTTAAAAAAGAAAAGGGTAAAAGTTAAAAAAAAAATTTAGCAGAAGAAGAAAAATAAATTGAAAAAGAAAAAAAATTACATTAACTGCAAGGCTAAAGAATCATGGGGAGAAAGCCATGAGTTCCGTGCTTTGCTTTCTCCTCCTTTGGAATTACGCTGCTCTCCTTGGTATTGAAACTGTCCTCCTTGGTAGGTGAACTTGATCCTGGCTGGGCTTCTTGTTGATCTTCTCGGGGAGGGGCCTGTTGTAGTGATTCTCAAGTGTCTTTGCCCCGGGCGGAGTTGCACCGCCCTTACCCGGGGCCGGTCTGAGTAATCCGCTCGGGTTTGCTTTCGGGAGCTTTTGTTCCCTGAGCGCTTTCCGTAGAGTTCCGGAGGGCGGGAATGAAGATGGCGGCCTCCCGGTCTCCGGCCCGGAGGAGCCGAGAGCCCGGGGCCCCACTCCTCAGTGCGCCCTCAGAGAACAGCGCCGATTTACTCCCATCACCCTGCCTCCGGCCGCGCTCCGAGCTGACCGAGCCTGCGACCGGTTCAAGGTAACCCCGAGCTGAGAGTCACTCCTCGGCTCTGTCTCTGTAGCCGGCTTCCCTGTTCTAATACCTGTAAGCTCTGCGACACTCAGACGCCCCCGATCCTTCTGTGACCCTGCGGGACCTGAGGCCACGCTGACCCTGCGTGGGCTTCACCCCGGTTAAGCCTCTGGAGCGATGTCCCTCAGCGGAACATACTTTTAAAAGTCCCGATTTTGTGCTCTGTTGCTCCGCCGCTTGCCGGGAGCCAGCCCCTCCCCCCGCGGTCTATCTTCCCGTCGCTTTGGATTCACTTCTCCGCCCGTCCTACCTTTCAGAAAGTGGTTGATTTTCTGTTTCTAGAGTTGCTGTTCTTCTTCTCTTCGATCTCCCGTTGGATTTGTAGGTGTTTGCAATCTTTAGATAAGCTATCTAGCTGATCTCCCGCTACCTGAAGTAATCTCAGCCTGCTACTTCTCCGCCATCTTGACTCCTCCCCCCCTGCTCCCACTTTTTAAAAAAGTGAATCATCTATTTGTTCTGAAGGTCTTGTTAATGATATAGCATTTCAGCTTCTAACCAGTGGACTGTTCTGTATACTAGTTGAAAGCCCTTTGAAATGACAATCCTTTGTGCACTCAAATTCTCAATACTGAAACCAGTGGTAATACCCATGCTTAGCTACATGGAGAACAAAGAGCAGATTATAACAAGATTTCCTTTGTATAATAATTTCAAAAGTAGAGGAAAAAATAGTATATTGATAAGAGATTTAGAGCAGGTTTTATACTTTTATCTATTGCAAAGCAATCTATTAAGGAGTGTTATGATATATTTGTGAAAGCAAAATGGTTTTGTAATTATATACAGGTTGTCTTATTTGAAGATAAATTAAGAATAGAAAATTGTTTCTTAATTATAGTAGAAGAGGTACTGATGAGGTCAATATCTTATATAAGTAGTAAAAAGTGCTATTTATTTGCAAACCTTGAATTTCTAGATGGCTGTGTGTCTATCAGTTGGGTGTGCATGTGTGTGTGTGTGTGGCTGGGTATAGTTAATTCATTTTCTAAAGATACTGTACGAAATTTATGTTTTCAGGTTATATTATTGCTACATGTTGCATGACAATTTAAATTGTCATGAACAACAACCAGTTTTTGGGTAACTGAAATAGATCTTACAAAACATTATACTTTGTATACAATATAAATAAAATATATTTACATTCACGCAGGGTGTCAATATATGTTTAATCATTTTGTTACACTGTGCTCTTAAAATCACAAAAAAATGGGTCATCACTGTTCTGTGTATGTTCCCATATATATTTAACTGTACCAATGCTAAATCTAGCATATAAGGGAGAAATTCAACTCCTAGGTAGTGTCAGAACTAGGAAATATGCGTTCCTGAACAGTGACCATCTGTCAAATGAAACTATAGTAAAGTAGTGTGTCGTACCTACATGATAGGATCTCATTTACTGAAATTGAACTGGGAATACTGCATGCATTTCATATAAGGAAGGTTTCAATTTGGCCATGGAGAGACATATAAAAGAAAAAATAAAAAACGCTCCTTGCGGATACATTGCTTGTATTTTCCTCATTACCCTACCAAGATGTTTAATAAATTTTTTTTTAAAGTAGATAGATACAGGGAATCATATGAATGAGTCTTCATGCATATGAACATGTTTATTTAATTTATATATAGGTCCTATTAAAATACTTTATATGTGATAAGCTGGAAGAAGCACCTAATAGGTTCTGTATCACACACACAGTAAATTCAAGAATGTAGGAAATTCTTTGAAACCAATAGGACATATCTAGTTTCTTCTCATTCTAATGGTAAAATTTATAGGCTGATTTTTACCACTTTAGTTTTATCTTCAGACTCTATCAGCTGAATGATTTAGATGAATTCTGCACCCTCTGTATGCCAAATCTATTTTGGTCCCTCTGCTATTTAACATTGGTATCCTGCAGAGAAAGCATTTGAAATCTTTGATGCTTTTTCTGTTTGTGTACATAAAACATAACTTGTTTTATTTCTTCTTTATCCAAATATAGAGATGGTTAAATAATTTATTTCCTAAAATAAATTTACGCAAATGTCGTTATCAGAATTGGTTATAAGCCAGACAAACCAGAAGAAAATTAAAAATAAGTTACTTGATACAGTAGCTATTTTATACAATAGTTTTCATGTGTGGAATGTCTGTTTAATATAACAGCCCCAATGTTTTGCCTTATATATTAGGTCTTATTTAGAATTCATGACTGTTGTTTTATTGCCAGAGGTTTTACAGTGAAAAGATGTAATATTACTTGACTGCATTCCTTTGGCTTTATGTTTTGACACCTGTATATATAAATCCTACACATTATTGGGTACTTCTGGTTGGATCACTGACAATTCCTTCAATTCTACCTTTCTGAGACTTTGGGGTATCTCCAGTTTATTCAGAGTATTAATTTTACTACCTTTCTTAATCCTCATCCTAAAACAGTGTTCTTCCCTCAGGTAAAATTTAAAAGTCCTTAATACACATCCCATCAGCACATCCACCTGGTGTCTGGTATCATGTCTGGTACATTGTAGGTGGCTAATGAATGTAGTGTTGAACTTAAAAAGC
The DNA here is from genome assembly GCF_002288905.1 of Enhydra lutris kenyoni. Classification (NCBI taxonomy): domain Eukaryota; kingdom Metazoa; phylum Chordata; class Mammalia; order Carnivora; family Mustelidae; genus Enhydra; species Enhydra lutris. The sequence continues at coordinate 14,978,351 of NW_019154105.1, read as the reverse complement.
TAAAAATGATGAGGATATGGATGGCTCAGTCAGTTGGACATATGACTGTTGGATTTTGCTCAAGTCATGATCTTGGGGTCATGGGATTGAACTCTGCATGGAGCTCTGTGCTCAGTGGGGAATCTGCTTGGGATACTCTCTCTCCTTCTGCTCCTCCCCTCTGTTCTCTTTCTCTCTCTCTCAAATAAATAAATAAATCTTAAAAGTATAAAAAAATCAAATTAAATTAAAAAAAAGCAACAAAGAGTATTAGCTCATCAGGTAAAAATTCATCTTTTACTTGTCTTTCATTACCCTGATGTGGAAATGTTTCTTAGGCTTACAGCTTACTGCTGATCATCTCAGCTCCACTTGCCTCTTGCTTTAGCCCCAGTGGAGTATTAACTGGTTTCACCTGCACCCCTAATTCCCTCCTACAACTCTCACTTGCAGTCTGGGGACTGCACTGGGAAAGCTGGCCATAATGCTCTGTGTCCTTAACCACAGAAGGACATCCCATGCATGTGTAGCCCAAATATGCACAATCCTGAAATAGCAGGAAAGTTAAGACCATAACAGCTGAAAATCATCCACTGTGCTTTTAGGAGCTAGTGGATAAATTCTTCTCTATTTCAATCCCTTATAGAGGAATTTATATGGCTCCTTAGGAGCATGGTCCCATAAATCACCTAAGTGGCAGAGGACTGCTTACTAATATATCTTTTCATGAACTGTCTCTTCTTTCTTGCTTTGTTGTTCTTATCCTTCAATCATGAGACTGCATTACCTAATAAAACAATGTACATAACCTCCACATCTATGGCTCTGTTTTCTGGGGAACACAGGTCAAGTGAGCACATCTCAAATCAGCCTATGATTTTTTGTGTGTTCCTTACCTTTTCAGGTTCCACCACTATTATAGAGACTTATTTAGATATCAGATATATCCCTTATTATATCAAAATGGTGATTAAGTAATTCATTTATTGAATAAAACTCTTATATGCCCTTCACTTTATTAAGTTATAGATGCCTAAGATGAAAACACGTGTCTCAGTCTTAAAATTTACAGATGAGGGAGATGGAAAAAGCATATAGATAAAACAAATACAGTGCCTTTCAGATCAACATGAAATGAGAAGAAGGACTGAGATATTCAAAATCCTACAACTATTGGAAAAAAAAAAAAAGCAAGGATTGAGGCACTTGGTTATTTTGGTTGGTTGAGCATGGGACACTTGATCTCAGATCCCTCCAGTCTTGATCTTGAAGTTGTAGGTTCAGGCCCCACATTGGGTACCATGCCAGGTATAGGGCTTCTTAGAAGAAGAAGAAGAAGAAGAAGAAGAAGAAGAAGAAAAGAAGAAAAACAAAGATCAAATTGAAATAAGAGAACATGTACTTTATTTATTTTTTAAGATTTAATTTATTTATTGACAGAGAGAAAGAGATAGGTAGAGAGGGAACACAAGCAGGGGAAGTGGGAGAGGAAGAAGCAGGCTTCCTATTGAGCAGGGAGCCTGGTGTGGGGGTCAATCCCAGGATCCTGGGATGATGACCTGAGCTGAAGGCAGATGGTTAATGACTGATCCACATAGGTGCCCCATATTTTTCTGAGTCAGATTAATGTTCCTGGATTTTCTGCCCTGGCACTCAGTGTCTTTTTGTGTGAGGGTTTTCTGGCCACCAAACAGTAGGAGAAAAACCTGAGCATGTGTGGCTGATTCTCTTCTTGAACCATCTGCTGTCAGAATCTTTATGAGGTAAGCATAGAAGGACACAACTATTTCCTGGGTAGGAGAGGCCATGGTTTCCACCAAGGCCTGTGACTGCTGTGTACGGGGAATTAATGAACCAGTTCTTCATTCCTCCCTTCAACTACACCCTCTGCCATGTGACTTTGCAGTTCTTTTCCCAAGGAGGTAAAGTGCATTTCCTATCCTTTGATTCTGAGTCTAGCCAAGTGATAGGCTCTGACAAAAGGGATGTTAGCAGTTGTGATCCATGGGTAGTCTTTAAAAGCATGTGTTTCTACTCTCACTCTTGTCCTCTGTCACCATTATGATCACAGGAATGAGTTTGTATACTCTAGGATGAGACAGAGGTGGCCCGGTAGCCTCTGCTACTAAAATCCAGATATATGAGTCCTGTTAAGGCCAGAAGAGTCACCCACCCTAAATGCTGACCCAATCTCATGAGAGAAATAAGTGCTCATTGGTTGACAATATTAATTATTGGGGTGATTTGTTTGGTACCATTATTGTGGCAGTGGTTACCTGATGCAGAAATTGGTTTCAGTAGTGAATGATGACATAACAGACTCCTAAAATATGTGGCATTGATATTGCAGCTGGATGGCAGCATAAAATAGTTGTTAGTAGAGACTGGAAAAATGACAAGGAAACTTCCAAAGAGGTCTGAGAAATGGCCAACTGTGTTATGTCTTTGTAATCATTTGATAAAAATATTACTGCAGGTAACTTGGATTTTTTTCTTTAATATTTCTAAAGAGTTTTTGATTTGGGGAGAGCTGTATAAGCAAAATATTGAAAACAAATATATATTTACTTTAGCTCTTCATGAATAAGTATATGAAATAAAAATAACTAGACATTTTAGAATTAAAATTATAATACAAAGATATCGGGACTTGCTAGGTTGGAAAATAAAGCTATTTCTCATATCTAATGATCCAAAGATTCTAAAAATAACACATTATCAGGATAAAAATCAAATCAATAGTTGGTTATGAGATCCTTTGTTAGCTCTCTCGAAGAATTAAGGTGTTGCCAAGTCATTAGCCTTAAAAAGTCTGAATTATGGGGTAGCTTGGTGATGAGAGATATTTATCAGAAACTACTATTTGGGGGCACCTGGGTGGCTCAGTGGGTTAAAGCCTCTGCCTTCAGCTCAGGTCATGGTGCTGGTGTCCTGAGATGGAGTCCCACATCGGGCTCTCTGATCAGCAGGGAGCCTGCTTACCCCTATTTCTCTCTGCCTATCTGCCTACTTATGATCTCTGTCTGTCAAATAAATAAATAAAACCTTTTTTAAAAAGATATTATTTGTATGAATTTTGGAACATGGATAAAATATAGTCAGACACATAGAAAGGCCATAAATATTTTAAGGGAGTTGTATTTATAAAATCACTGCCAGCACAGGACTGACGTTGTCCAAGGTATAAAATTACTTCTGAGCCCTCAGCTTTCTATGGAAAACTGGAATTGGAAAGTTACATTAGATAATTTGCTCGTTAACAAAATGCTCCACTTACATATACTAGAATAAGAAGAAACTTACATAGTTTGGTTTCTTTGAAATCTGGATATCTAGCCTCTCCTTGGACTCAATGATTGAGTAAACTTTATACCTTGGACTCATTGCCTATTTGTGCAAAGTTTGTTGGTAATCTCAACAAAACACAAAACAGTTAAGGCTAGTATTCCCATATTCAAGGAACAGATAAGTGCAATGACTTATATCAGGATTAGCAATTTTTTTTTTTTCTGTTTAGAGTAGAAAGTAGATATTTTAGGCTTTCTGGGGTATAAGGTCTCCATCGCACTACTCAGCTCTGCCATCAAAGCTAAATTTGTTATGGACAATACATAAGTGAATGAACGTGCTGTGTTCCCATAAAACTTTATTTATTGGTTTATGAACTACTACCATATTTACTGAATGCAAATTCATCCCAAAATGCAGAAATTGAGAATAAAACACATTTATCACATAATAACATTCTGTTCCTTTTGCAATGAAATGTTCATTTAATTTGAGTCAATGTATGTATATGGAATTCTGAGAACCCTTACATTTGAATATTTGTAAAATCCCTCTGTAAATCTTTAAGCTGATTTAGATTGCTATTTATAACTCATTACTCATGTTATAAGACCTAAAAGGATTTCATCAAGTGTGGCTATTGAATATTGAGAAATTGTAGTGTACCTAAATACACTTTTATAAATATTTTTACATTTTACTTTGGAGATTTCTATCTCCCTTAAAGAAATGTGTCCCCAAATTTGTGTGTGTGTGTATGTGTGTGTGTGTGTGTGTGTGTGTGTGTGTATTTACCACAAGGGTAAAATATGGGAATTGAAATCTCAAAGTGTATGTAATTAAACATACTGAGATAGAAAATCCTTTGTTCATCTTGAGAAATAATATATATAGATTAGAGAAAGCTAACCGATTTCCAAGTTGGTACTAATTTTTATTCTTGCAAGCATAATTTACTCTGTTTCAAGTAGGAAAACAAGCCATCTGTCAAATGGTTCTCATTGTAATATCAATAATATTGTAATTAAATAAGTCAACAAAGAGGGACCCTGGGTGGCTCAGTTGGTTAAGCAACTCTCTTTGGCTCAGGTCATGATTCTGGAGTCCAGGGATCAAGTCCCACATCGGGCTCCCTGCTGGGCAGGAAGTCTGCTTCTCTCCTCTGACCTCTCCCCTCTCACACGTTCTCTTTCTTTCTCATTCTCTCTCTTTCCCAAAGAAATAAATAAAATATTTAAAAAAAAGAAGTCAACATAGATATGATGCATATAATGATGACTGACTTGTTTTTTAGCATGAACATGTATTTAATTTTTACAGGGTTTTCACTTTAAGAAAAGTTGGAAAAAAGATGAAAAACGGGCTATAAGTAAGATGTGTTTTAGACTAAATTTTTTTTGTATTTTTGTTATAATTATTTCTATATTTTTAAATATAATCTTATTTATTTATTTATTATTTATTTATTTAAATTCAATTAGCCAAGATATAGTACATCATTAGTTTTTGATATAATGTTCAGTGATTCATAAGTATAAAATATATAAATATTTTATATTTAATATAAATAAGTATAAAAGTATAAATACTTTATAAAAAATATATAAAATATAATATTTTATACTTATGAATCACTGAACATTATATCAAAAACTAATGATGTACTATATCTTGGCTAATTGAATTTTTATATATTTTATACTTATTCAGTATAAAATAATTATGTATCCATATATTTTAAAAACATATTTAAAATCTTGCTCTTAATTTGGGCAGAAATTAAAAAAACAATACTGAAGTCTTCTCAACAACCATCAATCAATTATTTTGATTCTAGTCTGGATTAGAAGAAGAGAGTTAGATATTCAGAGACACCATATAAGATCAATGGACAATTTCTCCCTTATTTAGTTTCCTCCTATACACACTGATTAGCCTAGCATTCAATCATATAATTTAATATTACTTGAGAATCTGCTATGTGCTATATACTGTGCCAGTGGCAAGATAGATTCCTTAAACTTATGGATATTTTAATATATTACTTGAGATAATTTTTTTAAAAAATAAATATGAATGTATATGGCACAAGGGAAAATACCATATATAATGAAAACTTCAGAATAGAAACCTGAATTTTTTATGGCCAGCAAGGGAAATCTCTTTTAAGTAAGTTAATTTTCTACCTAGATCTGAAGAATGAGCAGGAATTAGGCAGTTGATTAGGTTAGGCAAACAGCATTTCAAGCACAGAAAAGAACATAATGCAAAAGACCTGTGGGAAATATATTTTGGTATGCTTCAGGTATTAAAAAAGTCAGTGTGTGGCCAAAGCTTGTTAATACAGATCAATAACATTAGAAATTAAGGCTAGAAAGTTAAATAGCAGTTATTTAAAATGGGCCTTGTCATGTTTTAAGAATTTTAGTTTTTAATTAGTGAACATGGGTATCCATCAAAGGGTTTAAATCAGTAAAGGAATATGATCAGCTGTTAGCACTAAATAATACCCATTGTCTGGATGTACCCCAGATTATTTATCCATTCACCTCTTGAAAGACATCTTCGTTGCTTCTAAGTTTTGGTAACTTATAAATGAAATTATTATAAACATCCATGTGTAGGTTTTTGTGTAGACACACATTTTCTATTCCTTTGGGTAAATATCAAGGAGCATGATAGCTGGATCCTTTGGTAAGCTTATATTAGTTTGCCAAGAAACTTCCAGACTGTCTCCTATAGTAGCTATAAAATTTTGGATTCTGACTAGCCGTGAATGAGAATTCCTGTTGCTCTACATCCTCACCAGCGTTTGGTGTTGTCAGTGTTCCAAATTTTGTCCTTTCCAGTAGGTGCATAATGGTTTCTCATTAATGTTTTTTATTAAATTTTATTTATTTATTGGACAGAAAGAGAGAGATCACAAGTAGGCAGAGCAGCAGGCAGAGAAGGAGGAGGAAGCAGGCTCCCTGCTGAGCAGAGAGCCAGATGCAGGGCTCAATCCCAGGACCCTGAGATCATGACCTGAGCCGAAGGCAGAGGCTTAACTCAGAGCCCCTCCCAATGATGTTTTAATTTTCATTTCCTGATGATATATGATGTAGAGTTCCTTTTCATATGCTTATTTGCCATTTGTGCATCTACTTTGATGAGGTATTTGTTAAAGTCTTTGGCTCCTTTCTGGTCAAGTTGTTTGCTTTCTTATTGTAGAGTTTAGGATTTCTTTGTGCACAATTGTTTTCTCATTTTAAAATGTTATGCTTTTTTTAAAAAATTTTGTTTTACAAAATATGCCAAAAGTAATATTAAGAGATTGTTATTTCCCAGGGGAAATAATGTGATGTCACATACTCTGTTAGCGCTAAAGCAAGGGAGAGAATTATGCATATTTGAGAAATGTGTAAATGATACAATTGACCAGAATTTGTGGTTTGAGTGAAAGAGTAGATGGTAAGGAACAGGAAGATTATTTGTATAATTAGCCACAACCTAATGCTATTTACTGAAAAAAGTCATTTCCATTTAGGTATAAAGCAAAATGTCCTCACTATCTGGAATTTTCCTTTTACATATGGATGCTGAACTTCCATTTAACAGAGAATATGGTACTGTATCTGGGTTTGTAGAAGTGTTACTATAGTATGAAAGATCATCCATACCCCACCAACCATGTCGTCTTCACTAAGAGTGAAGCTGGGACTGGGTCTGAGCCGTGGCAGTGGCGGATGATGCATTCCTCTGTTTCTTCCCTTCTTCAGTCAGTTTTTAACAGCACAATCTCAAAAGGGGTACAGAATTTTTTTTTCTTTTTTCTTTCCTAAGCCAGAGTAGGGTCCACGGATGACAGTGTTCTGGGTCACTACATATGAGTGAGGTAGGAGGGAAGAATTTCATCTATTCCTTTACAAATGTAGATTTATCTTTTCATGGTATATATAGACTTATAAAGAAAGTATTTTATAAATAAGTATGGAATAAGCCAGTGATTCATATCAGTGACTCAAGGGCTAATACAGCCCTGTGATACTATTTGCTACGAATTCTAAAGTAATATTTTTAATATCATTAATAATAATATTTCACAGATGCCAAATAAAATGACAGAAGTCTTTATATTTAGAAAAAAAAAGTGTTCATTTTTATTTGTATAACTTAGGAGTGAACTTTGTAGGACATTTTTTAGACCAAACAATAATTCATTTCTTTGTCATGCTTTCTGGGATGATTATAAAATCATTTATTGAACCCTTACTAGGCATTGAATAAGTATTTTACATGTATTAACTTGAATAATGCCCGAACTTATTAAATCAGCATAAATGGTATCACCATTGTCACGTGGGAAACTGATATACTGAGACAGTGAGTCTAATTTGCCAAAGGATATCCAGACGGTAATTGGAGTAGCTCAGTCAGAGACCAGGCAACCTGAACTGGGATCCTCACTTACACATTAGGCCATACACAGTGAGGAACTCAGGTCTCATATTCATGACCAGAATAGATTTGAAAAAATACTAAATTTAATTACCTCAGTTCCTCTCTATTACCAGTTGGGCAGGGCTCAGGCACACTATAAATATTATCTCTAGAAACAGTTCCAGGTGAGTATTTTATTGTACTGGTTTTACAGTTGCTTGCTTTGCCTTGTTGTCTCTAAATGCTCCCCCCATTGTTTTTAACAATTTTTTCACCTCTTGAATGTCTCTTTGAATGATACTCTCCTCAGATTATGTGTTTCTGTTCCCTATACCACTCTCAGTTCAGTGATTCGGTAGAACTCATGGAATGCAGAAAAGCTATTATACTCATGGTTATGGCTTATTACAACCAAATAATACAGATTCAAATGAGCAAAGAAAAACGATATAGAAGGATGAATCCATGAGACCAAATACAAACCCCCATACATATGAGGTGTTGCCAACCAGAGAAGTTCACTTGAGATGCCATGTTCAGGAGTTTTATTGGTGGGTAGTCACATAGCCATGAAGTACCTGTGTGACTGACTTGAGTTACTCAGTCTCCAGTCCCCCCAGAGATCAAGTTAGTACAGCACAGCTCAAGCCCCCAATATAAATCACTTAGTTTTCTCCGATCATATGGGTTGCCTTTCATTCTCTTGGTAGTATCCTTTGATACACAAACTTTTTTTCTTATCATGATGAAGTCCGGTTCATCATTGTGTTGTTGCTGTGCTTTTGGTGTCATAGCCCCCACCAAAAAACCAAGGCATTGCCAAATACAATGACAGGAAGCTTTTAATTTGTGTTTTCTTGTAAGAGTTTTATAGTTTTAACTCTTGTGTTTAGATATTTGATTTATTTTGAGATAATTTTTATATATGGCATAAGTTAGGATCTAACTTTATTCTTTTGTGGATACCCAGTTTTCCCAGCATTCCTTATTTGTCTTCAGACAGAATATTGAGAGCACTGATACCCTCCCCCTCCATAGTAGAACATATTGAGAGCTAGGCTTATTCCCATTTCTGCATGTTGCAGAAGTTCTGATGGTCCTATTAGTGCAAACTAAAAAGCCAAAGAAAAAAAGGATGTACAGATACTGGATTGCTTAGTAAAATGATATGATCTGATGATGCAGTGTATTCAGGTCCAGGTTAGCCACAAATCCCCTCCCCTTCCTCCTAAATACAAACATTCATTGACTTATCAGCTAATGGACAACCAAGTAAAAACATACATTTATATAAAACTCTAAGAGGAAAGGAAATAAAACAAACAGAAAAATTACTTAGAGGAAAATAGACACAATATAAGAAGTAGAGGAATATTTCTAAAGGATTTATTATACTTGAAAAAATTGGAATGATCTCAGGGTTCTGGGATCAAGCCCCTTGTGGGGGCTCCACACTCAGCATGGTCTGCTTCGAGAACCCCCTTCTCCCTCTGCTTCTCCCCCAACTTGCTCTGTCTCTCTTCCTCTAAAATAAATAAATCTTTAAAAAGTAGATAAATAAATAACATTTTAAAATGATAGCTCAAATTAGATAAAGTAACTAAATAGAAGAGAACAGTGCAAAATACCCAATTACTAATCACCAATGAAAAAATGGAGAAGAGAAAGCTACCAAAGAACTGGAAACATTTTGTCATAATTCAAGGACATGTGTTTCCAGAATTAAAGGTTTTATAGATTTCCAGTACAGTGAATGAAATAAAGAAAAAGGTCATGAATTTTCAGAAGATATTTATAAGGAAAATATTGTATATGCTTCCAGAAAAATCACTAAGAGCTTTGGACTTCTATCAAGGTAATATGAAAGATAAAATGAGGCCTCCAAAGTTTAATAATAAATGATTAGCAACCTGTAAATATAATATCAACCATATTTCAATGATGAGAAAGGATGAAAAATATATGTATTCTTACATACACAGATATTTATACACACAGTTTTATCACAGGTACACACACCCATTCATATAAGCATACCTGTAGCACATCATCACATGTTCTCCTATATATGCATTCTTGGGACCTATTGGAAAGTATGTTCCACTAAAAGAGAAAGAAAAGCAACAAAGTGGATGTCATGATATCCAGGAAACAAGATTCAACATGACAAATGTAAAGGAGTCCCTGGCATGATGGTGGAGGAACTCCCAGGATAGCATCTAAGCAGCTAGCTCGCTAAGCTTATAGGGGCAAGATAAGAGCTTTGAATGAATTATCTACAGGTAGATCTATAAAAAAAATTTAAAAATTGATAAAATAGCTGAATGAATTTAAATATTCATGAGCACTGGGTGTTCTACACAACTAATGAATCAATGAACCTTACATCAAAAACTAATGATACATTATATGTTGTCTAACTGAAAGTAATAATAATAATAAAAATATAAGATATATGTACTCAAACAAGGAGATCACCCCAGGTAGAAACTTTTATTGGAATGAAAGTCTTGAGGGGAAAAAAAAATATTCTGCAAGAATTGTGGAGAAATTGATATGACTCTGGTAGCAATTAAGATAAAGGCAATTAATAACTCAAGAGAAACAAAACACATTTAGGAAGGGCAATATGAGAACGGTCTACTACTGTGCACTGTTGTGATAATATACACCTTTTTTTTTTTAAAGATTTTATTTATTTATTTGACAGAGATCACAAGTAGGCAGAGAGGCAGGCAGAGAGAGAGAGAGGAAGGGAAGCAGGCTCCCCGCTGAGCAGAGAGCCCGATGCGATGTGGGGCTTGATCCCAGGACCCTGAGATCATGACCCGAGCCGAAGGCAGAGGCTTTAACCCACTGAGCCACCCAGGCGCCTCTATACACCTTTTATTTACATAACCCAAAAGGGTGACATTGAGAGAATGGGGACTGGAAGTTTGAATTTCAGTGCTGTGATCAGGATGGTGACTGGAGATACCCTTTTGGAAAAATATAATGAAGTTAAATACTCAGCTTCTATTACAGAAAATTAATAAATAGTATCTGAAACTAGGGAAAAAGAAGAAAATGAAAATTGTAACTGATACTAAGGAATTAAGTACTGGAAAGACAAGTACAGCTAAAAGTAAAAGCTTTTGAAGAACAAGAGTTAATAGTGGGAATTTGGAAACAGAAAATGCTTTTAATTAAGCCTTGTAGAATTATTTGACATTTTAAAATATGTGCATGCATTGCTTTGATAAAAGTAATAATTTAATTTAACTTGGCGTTAATATTCCATCCTATTTTTCTGACTTATGAAATCTGAAAAAGCGGTCTCTTATTTTGTTCTAGTGAACTTTCCCATAAAAATAGGCCTGGTCTTGCCACTTGCTATTAAATATGCCTTTTAACACTAAATTAAAATCATTGAGTGTGTAGGCCGGGGTTCCAGTTAAATAAAATCATGTAATATTATTTCAGCATATGAACCTACATGTACAACTATTGGATTTAGGTGGTATATACACTTTCCTGTGTATAACAACTTTTTAAAAAAAAAGATTCTTCTTGAATTTAATTCAAATATTATAAAGAAAATTATAGTTTTAAACAAACATGGTCATGTTGACTCATTTAATATTATTTTCATATCTCTAACTGAGGTCCTTCCTTCTTCATTTCTTAGAAGAAAAGAAAATCCTGAAATAGCAATTATTGGTATTTCCCAGAAGAAAGCTACTGAATTTTCCACAGAAACACTACTTAATGGGGTTACTTTTTTTCTTTTCTTTTCTTACTTTTTTTTTTTTTTTTTTTTTTAGAGAGGCGGAAGCAGGTTCCCTGGTGAGCAAAGAGCCTGATGCAGGGCTCAATCCCAGGACACTGAGATGGTGACCTGACCGAAGGCAGAGGCTTAACCCACTGAGCCACCCAGGCACCCCTACTTTTCATTTTCTAATAAGCACTATATTTAATTTCATGGAGTCTTCCATATTTGCATAGTATTAATTATTTTTTAAACAAATTTTAACTTTTATACAAGGAAATTCTATGGTCTTTTTTTCTGATGATAAGACTTGAAATTGGTGAATAGTAAAGGAAAGTCAGATATATTCCTCTTATTTTTGAAAAACTTTAGTAGCTTATTATTATAGTTATTTGCAGTATTTGCTGTACAAAGTGACATTAAAACAATGATCCAATGATCCAAGGATTTATTAGGATGCCTGAATGAATATATGTAATTGAAGATGAAAAGAGTACTATTAGTTAAATTTTGCAAAAAGCCAGAAGTTATTGTGGAAACAGAAACAAAAGTATTGGAAACAGAACTATTCTTGGACTTTCTATTTAATGATTAAGATTTCTCACTTTGATTATACCTTGAATTAGAAATTGAAGATGATGATTAATAAATTTGTTTTGCCCTCAAATCTTCAGAGTAACAACTGTTTCCGTATTCCTGCTGAACTGACCACAGAAAATTTAGTTGGTGTCTTTACTGAAACTTTTCCTTAAGCAAGTCATTGGCACAGTCATAATGAAATGCTCGTTTCTAAGAGGTAATTCATCAGAGAAACATAATCCTCGTTTCTGCTGTAACAATCTTTAAGGATATAAATCTTTGAAATACAGTTCCTCTTCTCTTATCCACAGTTGGGGAAGAACAAAAGGAAGGTACTGATTATTGATCAGCAGGATACAGTTGCCATGATACCTATGCTACAACTAAGGGAGTCGTTTTTAGGCTTAATTTAATGCTGTAGATTTCCCCGTAAGAAAAAAGCTTTTATAGGGAAGCAACATAACCAAGTCATGGTATAGAAAACTGGAAAATAACATCAATGATCAGTTACATCTGTCTTAAGAGAGGAGAGTGGAAAGGAAGATCTTCCTTTCCTGGAGAGACCTAGAAGGGATGGACATTACTACTATTACTACTACTGTTGCTACTGTTACTATTACTACTACTATTGCCGATACTACCACTACTGCTACTGCTGCTGCTACTACTACTTCCTATCTTCCTCATATAGGAATAAAAAATGGTCATTTCAAGCTTTAATGGGTAGTGCATTTTCGTCCTTCTTTTTCCCTTGATTTTTCTAGCTATCTCAGAGACTCACTGCGACATCTTTTCGTCTCATAACACCGGAACAGCCTAATCTTTGAAACTTTTGGTCATTTCTAGTGCACTGTAATTCTTAAATGAGTATAAGAGAACAGGAAAAGAGTAAACTTTAATTATAATTAACTTATCCACTCATAACAGACTAGGGTATAAAAATTCTGGAACTCAGGAAAAACTCAGTGTGAGAACATTTGGATCGCATATTGGCAAACAGTTGTTTAGTTTTACTAAAGATCATTAATACTGTCAGGAATCTCAAACTGTAAGGGTGAACCAAGGACAAAAATAAAACCTGGGGGCTGATGATTATAAAATTAAGGTGCTAGACTTTCTAAAATAAATTGCAGCCCCTGTGTGTGTCAATGGCCAAAAAATCAATACTTGTTAGCATTCTCAGTGGGGAAAAAGGCTTTGCTTCTGTTCATCTGTGAACACATATTGTGCAATCATCAGTCATGGGACTGCATCGTAATATATGCATACTGCAGGTTCGGCTCTGTGTCTGCATTTTTGAACTAGTCCCAGCATGATAGAAAGCAATCCCTGCAATTTGGGAGTAAGGAGAAAATAAATACAGGTAGGATAAACGTTACTGGAGGAAAAAGAGTATGTGTACCTTCTCTCTGATGATGGGGAGAAAAGACATCATCCAACATTTGAAATGTGCAGTGTGCTTACCTAGAGCAGGTATTTTTCCCTTTAAACCCCATCGGGTGGTGTGGATGAGCAGCCGTACCTGTAAGGGCAGAGACATTCCAATCCTCACAGCTGTCAGGAAAGCCTACACGAATGTGTCCTGAAAGAGGGATTAATGGGTTTTGACAATATCATTGCATTGCATATTTAATCAGATTATACATCTGTTAGAAATGCTTTGCTTCTAACATCTGCAGTCAAAATCCGCAAACGGTATTCAGATCATCGCTTTAGCAGAAGCATGAAACTACGATCTGTGTCAGTCTTACTGTTGACAAGTGAAAACTGCATGCCAGAAAGATGAATCGTGACATTTTCTTGATTTACTTAATGATTTTTTTCAAAATTCCTAGAAATGGATCTGTGCCTAAATTAATGCTCGTTAACAAGGAAGGAGATAAATACACGTAATTGTAAGTTACACTCTCCAGAAACATATGTACAGTGGCTTAATGCCATCCTAAAGTTGGTACTACGTGGTTATAATTTCAAAAACATATTTCAGATGATAATGCTAGGCTAGAAAGATAGACAAGACAGATTTTCAGATTACAAAATTCAACATGACAACTTGTATTTTCATGTGATTAGGTATTATATAAAATGTTGAAGAATGAAATGTATTCAGAATTGCAAAAGTAAGATTTAGAATTATGCCTTATTTTCTTCTCAGTATTTATTCATTTCCCTTATGTAGTTGGAAAACATTCCTTTTAAACAAGATACCATTTCAACACTAGTCTTTTTCATTTTAATTTCCACAGTAATCTTGCCATAAAAAGTGCCCCCTATATGTTTCATAACTTTCTTTACAGCATCCCAGTGGCCACCAAGTTATATAACTTTTATGTATGCTTTTACTAACATTCACTTCTGAAAACCTGCAAGTGGCTTTGAACTGAACAGCGTAATAATACTTACCCTGCCAAAATTATCAATGACATTTAGTTACTAGTGCAAATGATCACTTTCTTAACTTATTTGATCTCACTGTACTATTTAGCAATGCTACTTACTGCATTCTTAAAAGTTTCTTTTTTTCTTTCCTGATCTATATATGCCCATTTTCTTTCCAATTCTTGGGGTATGTCTTCTTGGTTTGCTCTTGCCCTCCTCTTTCTCTGACATCCTTAATTATGATATTCCAAGTCCTTTCCCTAGTCGTCTTTTCTATTTTCAGTAAAGCTGCAGTAAACATTTTTGTACAATTTTATAAGAACATGTCTGCTGAGTGAAATAAGTCAAGCAGAGTCAATTATCTTATGGTTTCACTTACTTGTGGAGCATAAGGAATAACATGGAGGACATTGGGAGATGGGGAGGAAAAGTGAGTTGGGGGAAATCAGAGGGAGAGACAAATCATGAGAGACTGGACTCCCTCAAACTGAGGGTTTCAGAGGGGAGAAGGTGGGGGTTGGGTGAGCCTGGTGGTGGGTATTAAGGAGGGCACGTATTACATGGAGCACTGGGTGAGGTGTATAAACAATGAATTTTGGAACACACCCACACACAAAATAAATAAAATATAATTTAATTAAAAAAAAAAAGAAAGAACATGTCTAGGGGCACCTGGGTGGCTCAGTGGGTTAAGCATCCAACTCTTGATTTCAGCTCAGGTCATAATCTCAGGGGTGTGAGATGAAGCCCACATTGGGTTCCTCTCTCAGTGGGGACCTACTGAAGTTTCTCCTTCTCCTTCTGTCCCCACAACCCTCTCTAAAATAAATAAATAAATAATTCTTAAAAAAAAAAAAAAAGAACATGTCTTTACTCTGTGGGATAAATGCATAGGTTTGAATTTCTCCTTAATGGTTACTTGTAATAAGATATATATGTTGTATCTATTTATCCAGAGAGAGGAGGAGGAAGAGAAGTTGTTCTAAAAAATTATTGTACGATTTTACCTTCCCACCAGCAATATATTAGGTGTCCTTTAACTCCATAATCTTACCAAAATTACTATTTTCAGTTTTTAAATTTTTATTTATTTATTTAAATATTTAAAGATTTGTTTATTTGAGAGAGAGAGCACGTACCCACATGCATGCGGTGGGAGAGGCAGAAGGAGAGAATATTTAAGCAGACTCCTCACTTAGCTGGATGAGACAGGGCTTGATCTTATGACCCATGAGATCATGACTTGAGACAAAACCAAAAATTTTCACTTAATACAAAATATTTCTAATTTTTCTTCAGAAACATTAAGCCACATATTATTTAAAGTGTGTTTTTTTAAAAATTTCCATTAATTTATGGGTTTTATAATTTAATTCCAGTTTTTCACACTACGTCTCACACTATTTCTGTCATTCTGAATACATTGAGACTTATTTACTGGTCAGCAGATCATTTATTTTGTTGAGTGCTACATCTGAACTTAAAAATATGTTATTTTTTCATGGTATATTCCATAAATGTTACCTAGATCCAATTTAAATCTGTATATCTCATAAGTTTTCTATTTTTTTATGATTAACAGAGAAATATTGTAATTGCCAACATAATTGTAGATTTGTCTATTTTACTCTAAACTTACCTCAACTTTTGCTTTGTTATTAGGTGCATATATTTAGCATTATTATTTCTTCTTGGTGAACTGTCCCTTTTATCAACATGACAAACTCCTCTTTATCCCTGAAAATATTCTTTACTTTGAAATCTAAATATTTGGGTACTGACATAGTCATTCTAGCTTTGTTGTCGTTAGTGTTTGTATATTGTATTTTTTCCATGATTTCCTTTGCACCTCCCTCTTTTTGATATTTAAAGTAGCTTTTCTATATAGACGGTATCCAGATGTATCTTGCTATTAATCCAGTCTGTTAAAGTTTCTCTTTAATTGGTGTGTTTAGATAGCTTATATTTGATGTAATTATTTGGGCTCAAATCTTCACATCATTATATTGCTATGTCTGTTCTTTGTTCCTGTTTTCCTCTTTGCCTGCATTCTTTTGATCTGAGTACTTCTAGTAGGCCACCAAGAACCATTTTTGTGAATATTGTGGTACAATATCGTCATGATTATTTCTATATTCTTCCAGCTGGTACCATTATGCCATCTTTGCAATGAACCAAGTATCCATAAATTTTCAGACCTTTTTCTGAGCTTTATATTCTGTTCCACTGGTTCCTTTATCTGTTCTTATATCAAAACAACACAATCTTACTACTATATTTTGATAACTGGTACTGACTTCCCATTTTTACTTTTTTTTTCTTCAACAGCATTTTACCAAGCCGTATTTGACTCCATCTTTCCACATAGTTTTATAAGTAAATTTTATTTATATACAGAAAATAGTTATGATATTTTCATTTGTATTATATTATATAAATAGATTCATAGGTTATTTTAGGGGAACTTTTTAAAAATTATTGAGTTTTCCAATTCATGTACATATTTTACTGCTCTGATTATTTGGGGACTCTTTGAATTCTTCTAATATTATTTGCAAGATATTCTAGACAATTTACATCTCTGGATTGTTATTGGAAAAACCCGAGATGAGCTAGAAAGCTTAGAGGAAATGGTTCTCACCAGTATTTCCTAGTCAATGTTTGAGAGGCAGTGTTAAGTAGCACATTTGGTCTACAAATATGTTTCTAGGTGCTTCCTCTGAAGGGATAGAGAAATAATTTGTAGAGACGTCATTGTAAGTCCCCTTTCTTTTATTGCAATTACAGCCATCCTCATTTTATTAGAGCAGCTTTTACACATTGGCTTCCACCTGAGTCTATTGAAACAAGACTATTTTTTTAAAATCCTCGGTAGTATGAAGTTTACTAGCTTTGCAGTCTAGCAAGCCTGAATTTTAATTCTAATTCTTTTATTTACTAGTATTGTGTTGCTGAGCCATGTACTTCAACCTTTCAATCTTTAGTTTGCTGGTATATAAAATGGAGACAATAAAAATTACTCTTAAATTTATTAAATATAGTAAAAGTATATATAGCATGTGGTAGATACTAGGTGTGAATGGCAGCTACTTAATTTTTATGATCAGGTATGAATAGTAGGAACTCTAGAAATCACCTGTTGTAACATACTCACTTTATCACTGAAAAACTGAAACTCATTCATGCATTTATTCAACAAATATTTATGGTTTACTTTTTTTTTTAAAGATTTTATTTATGTATTTGAGAGAGTGAGACACAGAGAGAGCAAACAAGCTCAAGTGGGTGGAGGAGAGGCAGAGGGAGAAGCAGACTTCCTGCTAAGCTGGGAGCTGGAGGACAGGCTCCATCCCAGAACCCTGAGGTCCCAGAACCTAAGCCAAACCCTGGGATCATGACCTGAGCTGAAAGCAGACGCTTAACTCACTGAGCCACCCAGGTGCCCCTATTTATGGGTTACTTGCTCCTGCTAATGGGAATAGAGGGACAGGCAGGTTGCTATGACAGAAATAGTGCTCAGAGAAGAACTTTGGGAGGAAGAAATATATTCACAGAGATTTCAATGAAATGATACAGTGAATCATGCAAATGGCTAAGGAAAGTTTAGAAACAGAAGGAACCATGTATGAAAATGCCCTGGGGAAGAAATAAGCTTTATAAGTTCAAGAATTGGCAAGAAGACAGTGAGCTGATAGTGGAATACACTGTGCTACATGGAAAGTAGCATGAAATGAGTTTAGAGACCTAAGCTGAAGCCACAGTGGGAAACCACTATAGAGTTTTGAACAAGGAAGGGAAATAATTTTATTTAGAAGTTGTTTTATATTTACTCAAAGGATTCTAAGGATTCTACCTCTCCTTTTAAATGTAATATATAAAATGTATCAAGCTTAAATTGTGAATTTTAATAAAAATGATATTATTTCTTCTTCAAAAATAGTCTTGAATACAATGTTTTTGGGTTGGAATGACACTAAGACTTCCTAAAACCTATCTTGTTAACAAAATACAAAATGATTCCGCTTGTTAAATCAGCATGTTCTGCTTTGCTGATATCATAGCTAAAGTTTGTCTAATTTCTTATAATTTATATGAAAAGGTGAGGTTAAAATCAACTTTCAGTATTTGTTTTATTTCTCCTTTAATTACTATATTATGGTATTGATATATATATAGCTCTCGATGTATATGTGAACTTATTTTCAGATATTAATACTTTCCGTTTAGCAATTTTAGTTCATTTTTCCTGAAAACTATTATTTTAATTGAATAAATTATTTTAATGAATTTAAGCTGATAATATATAGTAATCAAATTGATAATTTTATAATGGTCTTAGAACCTTGTTGAGTTCTACCCTAATTAAATTGTTGGCCAGTCTTACAAAAGATTACTTAACCTTCACCTCTGTCTCTACTCAGTAGGGTAGGTTATCAACAGTATCTAGCTCCAAACATACTCCACACCAATAATGTAATAGATGTTACAATGGTAAAGTGTACTTTAAAAATAGTAATCTAAAACACTTATTACAGTCCAAATATTGAAGAAGGACCTATTCACAGCATGACCTAATTTTGTAGTTAACAATGAATCAAAAGAAACTATTAAGCTTCTGGGGCATTTCTGTTCTTAATAAACCTCATGCTGCTTAATGCTCAAAATTCTATTGTCCTCTTAATATGTTTATAGATCTTTATAGGATCAAATATAATAGTTCGAAGGATAATTATTTTCATAAACATTTATAAAGAATTACTTCAGCATTTTTTCTCTTCCTGTCCATTTTAACTGTTTAACTTTCTGAGTTCCTAACATGTTGTCATAGAACTGATATATTGCCCAGCAATCATGGAACAATTTCAGTTTGTATCTTCTTCCCAATATGCTGATCTAGTCAGCATAAGTTCAGATTCCCCAGTTTTTTGTTTACAGACATGTCTGGTCAATGTTTAATTTTGGCAGAAGTCATTAGTTTTTTATTGTACTTTTTTTTTTTCTGTAAAGAACATCTACATTTACAGGGTAAGCATTTTCAATCATGCAATGAAAATACCGCTCTATTAAATTCATTCTAATACTATTATGTTATTTAAATGCAAATGCTGACACCATCATAATGCAGTAAAATTTTCTTGCTAAGAAAATGATAAATATTAGAATAGAGAATTTGGCTAAAGTAGGTATACTTTAAGAGATAAAAAAAGATTATGGCCCTTTCTTTACCATTAAATTAGGGGAGAGAAAGTGATAACTCCGTGTCATGCTGTTCTTAAACTGGCACATACTTATACTGTTTTTGAGTTTTAAGAACATTACAAACACAGAAATTCAGTATGAAACATAGATATAACCATTTATATAGCATCATCGTTTGACCCAGGATCCCACTCTGAGAAATGTAAGTTAAAAGAATACTTGAACTGAAATCAAAACACAAAGGAAAACTTATATTCATAAAAATTTATATATGGCATTATTTTTCTATTGATTAAATAAACAGAACAGGGGAGGAGTTTATTAAACTGTGATATATGTGAGATACCACTGGTCAGCTACTGGAAATGATGATTATTTAGCTTACACTGTCACTGTAATATTTAACAACATGGTATTGAAGGAAAAGTAGCCAAAAAAAAAAAAAAGGCACATATAATATGAACTCGAGTACCTGTAACTGAGCATGCATATAGATTGAGATTGGATAGCAAGTATAAAACCAGAAATAGATGTTTTAAGTTGAAAAAGTGAGTGTTTTAACTTATTTAATATATATATTAATATTTGATGTGGTATTGATTTTAAGAGGTTAAGTAGGGTTACCACAGAAATATTGAAAACAGTTTATACTGTGAATAATATATATGCTGTATACTTTAACAAGAGAATTGTATAGTACAGTTTTGGTGTTGCAACGTGAATTATTATTATAATATAAAACATTACAAATTATTGAATCTAATGAATACAGAATATGTTTCATTTTATGCTTTTACAGTTCAGAGAAAATTTTTAAGTAAAGTTAAAGCAATTCAAAGTAGAACATTTATCTTAAATATAGAATTCTTTTGTAGGAGCACCTGGGTGGCTCAGTGGGTTAAAACCTCTGCCTTCGGCTCAGGTCATGATCCCAGGATCCTGGCATCGAGTCCCGCATCGGGCTCTCTGCTCAGCGGGGAGCCTGCTTCCTCCTCTCTCTCTGCCTGCCTCTCCGCCTACTTGTGATCTCTGTCAAATAAATAAATAAAATCTTTAAAAAAAAAAAAGAATTCTTTTGTAAATTAAAATACAACACTCTGGGGGCTCCTAGGTGCCTCTGTCAGTTAAGTATCTGCTTTTAGGTCAGATCACGATCCTGGGGGTCCTGGAATCAAGCCCCCCATCAGGGTCCCCACATGGCGGAAAGTGTGCTCCCCCCTTTCCCTTTTCCCCTCCTCCTGCTCATGCTCATGTGCTCCCTCTCCCAAATAAATAAACAAAAATATCTTAAAAAGAAAATAAGATACAACACTATGGTTTTATAATATACATATTCCCAACTGGTTTTCCATGTAGACATCCAGTATTTAAAGTTATTTCAACTCAAGGACTCTGTTTTTCCCCAAAACTCTCTATTTAAAAGTGATTATGGTGTTTGCATTGTCATTTATAATAACCAAATACTACAATGGATTATTATTCAACTTTAAAAAAGAAAGCCTGCCTTATGCTACAAAATAGATGAAACTTGACAACATTAAGCTTAGTGTAATAAGCCAGTCACAGAAGGACAAATGCTGTATGACATCTTTATGTGAGGTATTTAAAACAGAAGTAGAGTGTTTAAGAGTGGTTGTCAGTGGGAGGAGTTAGGAGTTGCTGTTCAAAAGGCATTAAATTATGGTTACATAGAGTAAATAAGTTCTAGAGATCTGCTATACAATATTGTGCCTATAGTTAACATTACTGTATCATAAACCTAACAACTTGTTAAGAGGGTAGCTCTCATGTTAAGTGTTGAGAATAAAAACAACAAAAAAGGATTATAGGTTAGATTCTATATTGACTTTGTATGATTCAAGATTTTCAGTGTTTGTCCAATATTAAAACTCTTGAAACATTCCACATTATAATAAAGTAGTAATTATTCACTTATAACCCTCCCATATTCTCCATATTTTATAATTAATATTAGGGCTTGTTTTAAATATATATTTGAATATCATATATAAAATGACATACATATATTATACTGTATGACATACAGTATGAAAAAAGGAGTTATTTACAGAAAATAATGGAATGAATGATTAACCCTTTTATCTCTGAACATTGAATGAGATAAATTTCCAGCTGCTATTCTCTATTTTTATTATTGGGCCAATGTTCTATATAAATAGGATATAACCATTTAATACTCAAAGAGTTTAATATGTCTATAACAATCAACCTCAGTACTGTCACTACAATATTACATTCTGCAAATGTTATTCTGTTATGTCAGATACCAGTTTTTCGTGAGGTATCTCTAAGGCACATAATAGAAAATAAAATTGGTAAATGACCCAAGTTTCTTTCACTGTGATTTGGGAATGATAAATCCTTATAGATGAGACATTTTTCTGAACTAGCTTTTTTATTGGGGGGAAAAAAGGTTCAATTTTTGTTGGTAAGGTTTGCATTCATATTTAATGATGCTTGCTTTTTCCTCTGGTCATACCAGAGCATTAACAGAGTACCTCGAAAGCAAACTCTCTAGTCTATCACAGGTGCTTCAGCTGTTTAAAACAAGCCTATGCAGTTCTTAAGGAGAAGATAAATGAGATCAGACTTAAGAGTAGTATATTTTGGAATATTATTGACTGAATTTACAATAAAGGGCAATTTTCTGTATAATTTAATCTAATTGGAGACTCCTGCTTTAAGTAATGTTTGTAAAAATTTCAACAACTACAACTCCAAGAATCATAACCACCATGGTCAGTACCACCAGCACTACCAATGGCATGTCTTCCCTGTGGTAAACATTGTGCCAAGATCAGTATATGTGTAAGTTCCATAAAACCCTACTAATGACCATATGTGTTCAATATTATCTCCATTTTCCAAATAGAAGAATGGAAGCTCAAGGAAATACTAAGTAACTGCCTCAGAATGAACACTGAAAAGCGTAGTACTGGGCACAATGAAGACTGTCAGACTGATGGAGACTTTTGCCCTGCACAATGAGGCTAATACTAAAACATGAATTCAAGTATTATACCCCAGATATATCTGCTGGCTGTTAGTGGTATCCAAGGATCAGCCACATGTGTCGACAGTAAGATAAGCTGATAAGAATCCTAAATATGTAGATTTTCCATTATTCTTTGTGGCTTCCTAAATCTAATAAACTATGATTAAGAGATAAGAATGTCCAAATATTATATGGCATATTTATTATATGGCATGTAAAAAATTAGTATATCACTCAGGTACAATGATAGAGATTCCACTTTGTTTTAAACAAAGTGTGTTAAATGATAATGGTATGACATAGCTTATAAAAACAGAGGGGTTTAAGAAATATACCCTAATCTCATCTTCCATGGTACCTGAAGTCTCACTGTAGTTCTGCACTGCCAAGATTTTGACTGCCCCAAGAACTACCAAGAAGTGGTAGAATCAGAAAGTTTATCACCGCAGCAGCATGCTACTCCTGCCACTACCAGGAAGCCTTGTGCTAAAATGGAAAAATGCTGGTGGAGACGCCAACTCTAGAACTATGCTTCTTCTGCTCCAGTATGCAACAGCAAAATAAGTGTTCACACATTGCTTTTGGATGCCCTGAAACCTAGAGAATGAGCACCAAGACCTCTGAAAGAGCTGTTTGGCAGAACTGGAGATGGGGAAAGGGAGGCAAATGCTATCACTGATGTAACTGTGAGAGTAAACAGCAAAAGTAGGTGTTAGGCAGGTTTCTAACTTGTAGTGTTCTATTTCTAATTTCCAAATATTTTGCAGGCGAATTTGATATCTGAAACTTCAAACATATTTCTAAACTGAGTCATAAGCTTTCTAGCATCTGTCCTCGGTAGTCTAGAAATGAACACTAAGAGAAAGTTGAAATGGATGCTGGGTCAGCAGATTGACAAGATCTTCCGAAAGAATGTTACTGAGGAAGTCTGCCCATACTTGCCCTTGTGAGATGGCATACTCAGAGAATTTGTTGTAACATAGTTGAAAATTTTGTATCTATATCAAGCATAGAAGACACCTAACTGGTTTTATCACCTACTAATTATTCTTCACTACAATGTCTTATGAATTAATGACATAATTAATGACATAATAATTCTTATGAATTAATGAACTATGATTAATGGTTAGTTTGGGTACTATAGAGATGACAAATATTGAAAATTTTTTCTTGTATGAAACTTTGGAATTACTAAACGAATGCCAAATATTGGCAACCATGTTGTTTAGACAATGCTAAGCCAGTGGCTGTATCTTTGCAGGGTCCAGCTTATTCATTCATCACAAAAAATATATTTTTTGAAGATTTTATTTATTTATTTGTCAGAGAAAGAAAATGAGACAGAGAGAAAGTCCACAAGCAGGGAGAGCAGCAGGCAGAGGGAAAGCAGACTTCCTGATGTGGGACTCGATTCCAGGACCCTGGGATCATGACCTGAGCAGAAGGCAGATGCTTAACCCACTGAGCCACCCAGGCGTCCATCATTACAAAAAATATTATTATCCACATAATCTCAGAGTGTCATAAATTATATGGGAAGAGAAAAATAATTATTGTACTTAAATCAGGTATCCGTCTTAAGAAACACATTCGTTCTCTTTAAAATCTCAGGAATTGATATGCAACCTAAATAGACTTCATATAAGTATCATTTATAATATAAATGTCTTTGCCTCCAAACTTAAAAATAGTCAAATGATTATTTTTACCTCATTTGAGTTTTATGCATTACTATACTATTTGCATTTTTAAATGTAATTGACATTTAAAATGTCTTTCCACATTGTGCAGAAATTTCATAACATTGGAGAAGTACCCATATTTTAGTTATGATAATTATATTATGTATTAAATATCTTAAATATACATTTTAGAGGTATACATTGAACTATATATGTATATACCTATATTGAACCATACACAAATTACATAGTTTAATTATTAAATTATGGAGGAGGGAAATGAACAAGGGTGTAAGTGACTTCATGATTATGGAAGCTGAGTGATAGGTACATTGAGATTCACTATGCATACATCTCTCTACCGTTATATATATTCAAAATGTTCCATAATAAAAAATTTAAAATTAGAAGCATGTTTTGACATTGAAAGCAAAGTTTGTGGTATTTTCAGAATGGAAAAAAAATGATGAATTATATATCAAAAATCAATGCTTATGTAATTATAAAAGAACTGTTTTAATAAGAAAGATAAAAACAAATAAAACAAAACAATAAATTTGAAGTGATAACAAGAAATTGTCATGTTTTTAACTGTCATCATCTTTTCTATCTAAAAATTGTTACCTAATAGTGTCTTACATAATATAAAATAAAATGTATAGACATGATTTCCATTGGTAACACAGCTTTTACAAGTTACAACACTTCAGTAATATAGGTTTAAATTTACCATAATGGATTATTACAATAAAAATGTAATGTGATTGTTACTAATTTATGTTAGTAGGCACACTTAGTTTATAGAATATATCAACTTCAGAGTACAGTCTGGAATTATTATCCTCATTTTATTTATAGCAAGAGCCTGATTAGCTCGATCACTTGTGGGAGATTACACAAAAATTTGAGAACAGCGATTAAGACATTTGAACTCAGACTCTTACCAGAGTTCAAGCTAAGCTTGAAGGATTTTATTTAATCGTTTACAACAGGCTTACTCCATATTTGTATTTTCTTCATTTTCTTATAGATTAGTCTAATTCACATGTCTTAACCTTCTTACTACCTTATGAAGTGTTGAAATGTCAATTGCTTAAGAAGAAAAAAAATCTGCCTTATTTGGTTCTTATGAATTGATTCACCATCTTTACATTACCTGTCATCATAATATAGTTATATGATAAGCAGAATACACATATTTGCTATTAATTTTATTGCCTTGAAAAATTCTATTACAGGGTCTTATTGTTCATATGATAAGCAGACAAAAATATGTACACACTTTGCCGATGATACAATTTGAAAGAAACTATTAAATTAGAGAAATTTGTGGTAAAAGAAAAAATTAAAAAAAAACAATATAAGAAAGCCATGTTTTCAACTATACATACGTTATTTTTAAGCTGTGTTAGTGCCTCCTTTGGAAAATAGATCAATGTCCCATTTTCATTTATAAAGTACTGATCTTGGGACTCTGAATAAAGTATTTTTGGTTGCATGTTCATTGTCCCTTATTAACATTCAGTACTAAACTATTGATACTTTCAAACGTATTTTTATATTATTTTTGTAGCTTCATGTGCTCAGCTTCATCTGAGGTCACTAACTGGCCTGGACTAGGAATGGGATTTAGTTATGCCTTTATATTATTTCAAGTAATCTTTAGGAAATTAGATTGCTGATTATATAATTTTCTAAAATGTTACGAAAGTTGCATGGGAAAAAAAATGGGTGGATAAGTGCACACAGCATTCCTTGGCTTGTCAGGAGTCCAGAAAAACTGTAGTGATATGAAAACATGTGACTGGGAGGCACCAAGGAGATCATACTCCCATTCTTATTATCCTCAGGTAGTGACACGCCTAAGCCATTTAGAAGTAAATGATTTGATCATGAAAGCTTTACCAAGACTTCCAGAGAATGGAATCCAGCCCCTTAGTAAGCAAGTCAAATTTTTTGTGACCCTTACTTTTAAGAAAACTGCCTTCCCTCTTAACTAAACTGTCTTCTACAGTATCTCAATTGTATTCTCTCTTTAGAATTAGGAAATGTTATTATTATCTGCTATAAAAGGATCTTCCTTTATAGAATCTAATTTGTTTTCTTCTCTTGTCATCTGAAATGATGTCAGTTATGTTCTGTTGGATCTGTGCTTTCTGATATTTTAGTTTGAAATTCTTCATCTTTTAAATCTTCTCCGGTTAAACAAAAAGGTCGGAAAACTTGCAAAACGTTCAATTCTACCACAGTAGTCAAATGGTTGCTTAACATCTTCAATAGACTTTCCAACAAGATTTTCAGGTATAGATGATAGTATTAGAGCTTTCAAGTCAACATTACCTTTTTACTGTGTCCAGTCACTTGCATTATTTTTCTGAGTGTTAAGATTTCATGAAGTCTAAAATAAAAGTCTGGTAAATAATGAAGTGCTATAAGAAGGAAGATTATAATCAGACTCTTAAATTGGAAGTTTATAATGTCATACTTTAGATTCATAAATTACCTTTCCTCCCCAACAGGACACATGTGTTACAGACCACTAAAATTAAATTATAATTGCATTTAAAGCATTATTACAGTGAGAATGGTTATCAACTTGCAGATTTAAAAAGAGAGTACAGTTATCTAGAAAGGTACTAATAATTTCAATCCAAGCACTGTCCAAAGAGAATTTAACTCTTTTACCCCATTGACAAGACTTTGGTCACTGAGAATTTACCTTTAGACCTCTAGATTTTTACATAAATGATGTTTTCTGAAAAATGCTTTCTTCTCTACTTTCTATAGTTTCCTCTACTCAGATCTATATTTTTTGTATATATATATATTTTAATTAACATATAATGTATTATTTGTTTCAGGGATACAGTCTTACATCAGTCTTAAACAATTCACAACACTCACCATAGCACATAGCCTCCCCAATGTCCATCACCCAACCACCCTATCCCTACCCCACCCGCAGCAACCCTCAGTTTGTTTCTTGAGATTAAGAGTCTCTTATGGTTTGTCTCCTTCTCCAGTCCCACCTTGTTTCATTTTTCCCTCCCTTCCCCCCATAAGCCCCTCCCACCTCTCAAATTCTTCATATCAGAGAGATCATATGATAATTATACTCAGATCTATTTTTTAAGACACTTCTCTGAAACATATTTCCTGATATCCATTTTCTGGCAGAGGTTCTCATCTTATGCTGTCCTGTAATTTCTCAGTCTCTCTAATCAACACATGTATTAAGGGTGTTGAGGTTGTCTGCATAGCTGTCTTCCTTCCCCCATGATAAGTTTATTAAGTCAGTCACCGTCTGGCTTGATTTCCATTCCTTTTCCGGTGTGCCATGCACCATTCCTAACTTACACATAGCAGCAGTAGAATAACTGAGTATTTGCTGGGGTGGGGGGCGGTTAAAAATGTCCCAGAATTAAAAAAAAAAATAAAGTCCAAGAATATTATATGGACTGCTCCTGAGAAAGGGTGATGTGATAGAAAAAATAAAAGAAAGACAGGAGTTTCCCAGCTAATAAGGCAGAGATCAAGACCACAAATTATGGCACAGTCACCTAAGCCATCAGGCCATCCTGGGAGAGTACAAAACCCTTTCTTTTGCTCAGCATGTGACATCGCTAGGAAGTCATAGGTATGGGCATTTTTTTTTTAAGGTTTTATTTATTTATTTGACAGAGAGAGCAAGCACAAGCAGGGGGAGCGGCAGGCAGAAGGAGAAGCAGGCTCCCTGCTGAGCAAGGAGCCTGGTTGGGACTGGGTCCCAGGACCACCTGAGCCAAAGGCAGATGCTTAACTGAGCCACACAGGCAGGCGCCCCAGATATGGGCATTTTTTTTAAACTTCTTCATAGAACAGTAAATTCTGTGCTTATTTTCTTTTCAAATATTTGTATTTCAAAACTAGTAACATAAGCTTGCAAGTTCATAAATAGTTTTGGAAGTTATGGCAAGGTTTTAGAAATTGTTTAGAGCCTGCGATACACAGAACCACAAAAGGACTCTAATGACAATGATCTTTGCACAAGTATGTGACATTTGGAAATTCTAAGTTTGAAAGTTCCTTAATGGCGTATGTTATTTGTTTATTTTGTTCTGAGATACTAACCTGGGTTCAAGTTTTAAAGGAGAAATGTATGGGAGAACAAGCCAAAATTAAAAAGAAAATTATAAAAGAAAATTATAAAATTTAAATTACACAAATGTGTTAACTGAAGTAAATACAGTCCAAAGTATAGGGCATCATCCCTAGTTCTTTCTTAATGCCAACTTTGAGTTTTGAGATCTGGGGATGATCATGGCCTCTATTTTAGGTTTTACATGTTTTATCATTACAAATAAGAAGACAGTAAAGACAGTAACAGTGTATGATTCAGAGATTCAAAAGTATAAAAACTTCATATGTTTTGAATCATATAATAAGTTTTCCAAGACGCTTTCATGTTTTTTTCTTAAAGATTTCTTTTTATTATCCATCTAGTTACTGAGCTGGAAGTTTTTGAAAAAATATATGAAATAGATTTGACCTAGGAGTGGGGAACTACAAATTTAATTCTGTTTTCTAAAACAGAATTTTCTAAAAATACAGATTACTTTAACAGAATGGTTGAGTTCATGCTGAATACAACGAGCTATTAGGTAATGGAAACAAATGTAGAAGTGGGATTTAAATGTAAGGGTTGAACATTGGAAAACAACTGAAAATATTTTCTGGGGACCATATACATATATATGTAATAACTTATGCCCTTTTTCTTTTTCTTTTCTTTTTTTTTTTTTTTAAGATTTTTTATTTATTTATTTGACAGAAAGAAAGATCACAAGTAGGCAGATAGGCAGGCAGAGAGAGAGGGAGAAACAGGTTCCCTGTTGAGCAGACAGCCAGATGTGGGGCTCGATCCCAGGACCCTGAGATCATGACCTGAGCCGAAGGCAGCGGCTTAACACACTGAGCCAGCCAGGTACCCCTATGCCCTTTTTCAATATGGGTATAAACAAGACACCATGAATTTTTTGTGAATAATAGTGACAAAGGTCTAAATTTTAGTGACATCTGTTATATAAGCCAAAGACAAATTTTGAAGAAAAATATAATGGAAGACTTTTTTCTTTATTATGTTTAAAAGTATATCCTTTATTAATTGCTAAACAAGAAAATACTCTAATTTTTAAATTGATGTATAGTTGACACACAATATTATATACATTAGTATTATATATATAATGCTAATAATTGTATTATATAATATGTAATATTATATAATTATATATAATATATAATATAATAATAATATAATAAT
Organism: Enhydra lutris kenyoni; assembly: GCF_002288905.1. Taxonomy (NCBI): domain Eukaryota; kingdom Metazoa; phylum Chordata; class Mammalia; order Carnivora; family Mustelidae; genus Enhydra; species Enhydra lutris. Next base: position 14,948,757 of record NW_019154105.1, on the reverse strand, counting down.
AATATTAATATAATAATAATACTAATATAATAATGTATAGTTGACACACAATATTATATACATTAGTATTATATATAATACTATATATATGTATATATTTTATACATTAGTTTCAGGTGTGTAACATAGTGATTCATTATGCTATGCTCACCACAAATGTAGCTACCACCATCTGACACTCTACAGTACTGTTACAGTATCATTGACTCTGTTTCCTTTGCTGTACCTTTTATCCCCATGACTTACTCATTGCATAACTGGAACCCTGTATCTCCCATTCCCCTTCACCCATTTTGCACATTCCTCCGCTCTCCTCCCCTCTGGCAAGCACCAATTTGTTCTCTGTATTTTTAGGTCTATTTCTGCTTTTTTGTTTGTTCATTTTTAACCCACTCAGCCACCCAGGCGCCCTTTTGTTTGTTCATTTTTGTTGTTGTTCCACGTATTAGTGAAATAATATGATATTTGTCTCATTTATGTCTGACTTATTTGATTTATCATAATACCCCGTAGGTCCACCCATTGTCACAAATAGCAACATTTCCTTTGACTGAGTCATATTCCATTGTATATCCATACGACATCTTCTTTATCCATTAATCTGCCAACAGGTATTTGTTTTGTTTCCATATCTTGGTTGTTACAAATAATGTTGCAGTATACTTAGGGGTGCATATGCATTTCTTTGATTTAGTGTTTCCATTTTCTTTGGGTAAATACCCAGTAGTAGAATTATTGGATCATAAGGTATTTCTATTTTTAGTTTGTTGAGGAATAGTTTTTCCGGAGTGGCTACACCAATTTACATTCCCACCAGCAGCACATAAGGGTTCCCTTTTCTCCACATCCTCACCAGTACTTGTTATTTCTTTTTCTTATAATAGATACTCTTGACTCCTGTGAGATGATACCGCCTTGTGGTTTTGATTTGCATTTCTTTGAAGATTAGTGATGTTGAGCATCTTTTCATGTGTCTGTTGGCCATCTGTATGTCTTCACTGAAAAAATGTCTATTCAGGTCATCTGCCAACTTTTTAATCAGTGTGTGTGTGTGTGTGTGTTGAGTTCTGTAAGTTACTTATATATTTTGGATATTAACCGCTTAACAAATATATCATTTGCAAATATGTTCTCCCATTAAGTAGGTTGCTGTTTTGTTTTGTTAATGATGTTTTTCACAATGGATAAGCTTCTATTTGGTGTAGTTTCAGTAGTAGATTCTACTTTTTTTATATATATATTTTTCATTAGAATTTCCAGAATCATAAAATGTTATAGTTGGGAAGACCCTCATAAGAATCTGATTAATCAGGGCACCTGGGTGGCTTAGTGGGTTAAAGCCTCTGCCTTCTGCTCAGGTCATGATCTCGGGGTCCTGGGATCAAGCCTCGCATCAGGCTCTCTGCTCGGTGGGGAGCCTGTTTCCTCCTCCTCCTCTCTCTCTCTCTCTCTCTCTCTCTTTCGATCTCTCTCACTGCCTGCCTCTCTGCCTACTTGTGATCTCTCTGTGTCGGGTAAATAAATAAAATCTTAAAAAAAAAAGAACCTGATTGATCTGTTTCATTGCACTTTCTACTTGTAATACTTGTCCAGTTTTGTTTTGTTTCGTTTTGTTTGCCTGAAGCCAGAAATCTACCTTTCCATTCATCTATGAAGTGTATTTAGATATCTGTCTCTCTGTCTGTCTATCTATCTATCTATCTATCATCTAATATAAATTCTAAAACCAGTTCTAACACTAATGCTGTGATTTGGGGGAAATTGTTAATAATTCTGTACTTCAGTTTCTTAATTTGTGAATCTGAAGTAAGCAATAGTATCTAGCACATAGAGTTGCCAGAGTGAAATCAATCAGTATATGACTAGAATAGAATAAATCTTCAGTAAGGATTAGCTGTTAGTAGGATTCAAAATTCCTCTATCTTCTCAGATTTACTATAGCTTTTTCAGTCTCTATAAGTTTGTAAGATGACAATACTCATATTGTCAATCTAATGTCAGCAACTCTTTTACTGATAATTATTTTTATATAATTATCTTTACTTTTTTCTCCAAAAAGATTTTAAGGTATTTGAAGGCAGAGACAGGAAGCTCTATTCTCCCTATAGATGGTAGAAATTGGTGGAATACCTTACAGATATCAACAACTTTCTATAAATATATTTCATGTACATTATTAAAAAATCATATAGTATTGACATTGGGATCAGGATGATTATTTTTACTAATTATATATAAATATATATACATAAAATTTATAAACATAATTACTGTATTAGCCTAATATTTGGATTATTTCAAGATAATGCCATTCATGTAGCTGCCTTAGGGAGATATCTAGTAGGGTTTGTTCTATTCCTCAGGTAATTTGCCCGTCTGTCCTTAGCCTGGAGCCTACATCTCTCTGATCTCCCAGTGGCCTGTTTCTTCTCATCCTACAGGTAGATATCTGCTCAAATGTCACCTTATCAAAGAAGGTCTTTTGAATTACTTTCTTTTTAGTAAGATCTCATCGCACACATTTCCACTATTCTTTTCTATTACTTGCTTAATTTTCATACAGTTTAGTACCATCTGAAATTATTTTATGTATTTTTTTCCATTTTCAGGTATTTTTCCTTCCAATAAAACACTAGCTCTATGATAGTAGGTCTGTTTTATTCATATTTTAAAAATCAGATTAGAACATCAGTTGGCATATAAAGGTACTAATAAATATCTTTTGAAAAAGTGAACCAATGATTTACATGAAGTTTAAGGTTTCCTTTTTTATGATATAAATCAAAATTTAAGGAAATTTTGGCCCAAATGGATTAAAGTGATTTGTCCTATTTATCAGAATAAAGATAATATCTACCAGAGGTTTGTTTCCTCAAATCTTGTTAAAAATTATTCATACAAATAAAAATTTATCCAGAATATTAAAATATTCCCCTTTAAAGGGAGGAAAACTAGAAACATCTAAAGGAAATAAAAATATTATACCCCAAAAATGATATTTGTCAGTCATCAAAAATATTATGCTTATTAGTTATAATATCTGATATTATCACAAATGTATTTTAAAATTGTTTTACCTTCTGGTCAAGACACACTTACAGACACTAAACTTGCTCTTCCATTTCCTCAATAAACAATTATAAAACTACAAAATATATAAAAGATGATACTTTTCAGGTATTAGACAATGGGGAGCACAGCACCATGATTCTTAAGAAAGAAGAAAAACACGAGGGGCTGTCTAATGCTACTAGGCTCTCCCCCTCTCCCAACTATATCAGAGAGAGAAAGAGTCCACGCACAGCATGGAGACTTGTTAAACTAGGGAGAAAGAAAGAATGGAGTCTGTGGCAAGAGAAGCAGCTGGAATTTATGGGAAAGGATGCTGGGAAGGAAAAGAAGATGTGTTGAGTAGGATACTCAGAGGTTTGTAAGGGGTACTCCTATAGGTTTTTGGCGGTAATTAGGCGGAACATATTCAGAGTAAGACTCTATCTACTAAGATAGATCTGGAAGAAAGAGGCTGCTAGAGAGGTTGCTCGTAGCTCGAAGATATTGGAGTTCAGTCTGGCTAAAACTGGAAAAATCTAGATAATCTCCTCAGGCATTCACTTAAGATCTAAGAAAAGTCACGTATTAGGAGTAAGGATCACAGTGTAGGGTCAGTGATATGCCCTAGAACTAAGGACTAAACATTTATAGAAGCTTTTTAAAATTAAAAGGATTTATCTGTAATTGAACTTCCTACCAAGATCAAACCAAACATCCTTTACAGGAATATTATGTAATCCAGAGCTCCTATAATACACCATCCTCAATAGTCAATATAGAAAAGTTACTAGACATGTAAAGAAGGAAATGTCTACAATCAAGAAAAGATCAGCAAATATAAATAGCCCCAACATGACGGAGATGTTGAAAAGAGACAAGGAATTTAAAGCAGCTATTAAAAACACATTCAAATGATGAAAAGACGGGCGCCTGGGTGGCTCAGTGGGTTAAGCCTCTGCCTTTGACTCAGGTCATGATCTCAGGGTCCTGGGATCAAGCCCTGCATGGGGCTCTCTGCTCAGTAGGGAGACTGCTTCCCCCCCACCCCCTTCCTGCCTCTCTGCCTCTTGTGATCTCTTTCTCTCTGTCAAATAAAAATAAATAAAATCTTTAAAAAAAAACAATAAATGATGAAAAGAGAAAAAAAACAAGAAATAAAGGATCTATTAATTTCTTACACGTGCTATAACAAAGTGCCATAAACCTTGTGGATTAAACAATGGGCATACATTGTTTCTCATTCTGGAGGCTAGAAAGCCAACATCAAAGTAACTTCAGCACTGATTTTTTCCAAGGGCTCTGAGAATCCTTCCCATTCCACTCACTTGGCTTCTGGTGGCTTACTGGTAGTCTATGGCATTCCTTGGTTTATAGAAGCATATTTCTAGTCTCTGCCTTCATTTTCATATGACTTTCTCCCTTTGTAAATAGCTGTGTCCAAATTTTCTCTTTTGTAAGGATAATAGTCATATTGGATTATGATTCACCCCAAGGACCTCATCTTAGCTTAACTAATTACATCTGTGATACCCCTATTTTCAAATAAGGTGACATTCCAATATACTAAGAGTTAGGACTTTAATATATGAAATTGGGGGAACATAATTCAATTCATAATAATAAATAATATATTTAGAATCTCCGCAAAGAACTTAAAACCATAAAAATAAAATGAAAATTATATTAATTAAAAATAATAAATGAAGTGATAATTGATGGGATGCGTTTAAGAGTAGATTGGAGAATTCAGAAGAAAAATCAGTTGATCAGAATGCTACCCAATAAAAATTCAATCTGAAGAATAAAGAAATAAAATTAAAAAAAAAATAAATAGAACCTCAGTGATTTGTGGTACGTCATTTAATCATATATATATATATATATATAGAGAGAGAGAGAGAGAGAGAGAGAGAGTTCCAGAAAGAGAAGAGGTAACAAATGAGCAGAAAGATATTTGATGTAATAATGGCCAGAAATATCTTAAAAACAATATGCAGATCCAAGAATCTCAGCAAATTCTAAGCTGATTAATAAAGAGGAAATTACACCTATGTACAACTGTAGACAAGTTACTGAAAATCAAAGATAAAGGGAAATAATTAAAAATTATGAAAATGTAAGACATAGTATATAAGGGAACAACAATGTGAATATCAATTCTCTTTTGATCAAAAACATTAAAGGCCAAAAAAAAAAAACCTTAAAGACCAATTGAAAGTGCGATAACCATTTTTTAAGTATCAAAAGAAAAAATATCAATCTATAATTTAATATCCAAAAAATCTTACAAAAAATGGAAGGTGAAATAAAGATAATTAGGCATAAGTAAAAAATGGGATTTGCCTCCAGTAGACTGTAATATATTAAATGCTGAAGGACGGTCTTAATCCTGGAAAGAAATTATAGTAGATAGAAGTTTAGATACTCAGGAAGGATATAAGAGCACCAAATATGGTACAAAATAGTAAAGTCAAAAATAATTTTCTCAGGTAATGTGTACTTTATATAATGCAACGTTTTAATAAAAAGCTGCTCAAATTAAGTATTACAATGTCTATACTGTTTTAAATAATTTTGCAAATTAAAAAATATATGTGGAAATAAGTCAAAGAATCTTTCTTTAATTGAAGTATAATTAGCATACAGTGTTATATTAGTTTCAAGAGTACTATATGGTCCTGCAACAATTCTGTACATTCGTCAGTGCTCATCAATCCGCTTTATCTGTTTCACCCATCTGCCCTCCCACCTCCTCTCTGGCAACCGTCAGTTTGTTCTCTAAATTTAAGGGTCTTTTTTTGTTTGTTTTCTCTTTGCTTGTTAGTTTGTTTTGTTTTTCAAATACCACATATGAGTGAAATCATAAAATATTTCTCTTTCTCTGATGATTTATTTAACTTAGCATTATATCCTTGAGGTGTACTCATGTTGTTGTTGGAAATAGGAAGATTTCATTCTTTTTTATGGCTGAGTAATAAGTTGGTGTGTGTGTGTGTGTATCACATCTTCTTTTTTTTTTAATTTTTTAAATTTATTTTCAGCGTAACAGTATTCATTGTTTTTGCACCATACCCAGTGCTCCATGCAATCCATGCCCTCCCTAATACCCATCACTTGGTTCCCCCAACCTCCCACCCCCCGCCGCTTCAAACCACTCAGATTGTTTTTCAGAGTCCATAGTCTCTCATGGTTCACCTCCCCTTCCAATTTCCCCCAACTCCCTTCTCCTCTCTAACTCCCCTTGTCCTCCATGCTATTTGTTATGCTCCACAAGTAAGTGAAACCATATGATAATTGACTCTCTCTGGTTGACTTATTTCACTCAGCATAATCTCTTCCAGTCCCGTCCATGTTGCTACAAAAGTTGGGTATTCATCCTTTCTGATGGAGGCATAATATTCCATAGTGTATATGGACCACATCTTCCTTATCCATTTGTCTGTTGAAGGGCATCTTGGTTCTTTCCACAGTGTGGTGACCGTGGCCATTGCTGCTATAAACATTGGGGTCCATATGGCCCTTCTTTTCCCTACATCTGTATCTTTGGGGTAAATACCCAGTAGTGCAATTGCAGGGTTATAGGGAAGCTCTATTTTTAATTTCTTGAGGAATCTCCACACTGTTCTCCAAAGTGGCTGCACCTCTTCTGATTTATTCATCTATCCATGAACACTTGATTTGCGCCCATATCTTGGCTATGTTTTTTTTTTAAGATTTTACTTATTTATTTGACAGACAGAGATCACAAGTAGGCAGAGAGGCAGGCAGAGAGAGAGGGGGAAGCAGACTCCCTGCTGAGCAGAGAGCCCAACGTGGGGCTCAATCACAGGACCCTGGGATCATGACCTGAGCAGAAGGCAGAAGCTTAACCCACTGAACCATCCAGGCACCCCCATATCTTGGCTATTGTAAATAATGCTCCAGTAAACATAGGATCTCTCTCTCTCTCTCTCTCTATATATATATATATATTTTTTTTTTTTTGAATTAGTGTTTTTCTTTTCTTTGGGTAAATATCCAGTGGTGGAATTAGTGGATCATATGGCAATTCTATTGTTAATTTTTTGAGGAATCTTCATAGACTTAATGTAATCCCCACCAAAATACTAATAACATTTTTCATAGAACTAGAACAAATAATCCTAAAATTTGTATGGGACCATGAACAGCCAAAGCAATCTTGAAAACAAAGAACAAACCTGGAGGTGTCACAATCCCAGATATCAAGATATACTACAAAGCCGTAGTAATCAGAATAGTATGGTACTGGCACAAAAAATTGACACAGATCAATGGAACAAAGTCCAAAAATAAACCGAGGCTTATGTAGTCAATTACCTATGACAAAGGAGGCAAGAATATGCAATGGGAAAAAAAATAATCTCTTCAAGAAATGATTCTAGGAGAGCTGGATGCAAAAGAAAGAACCTGGACTGTTTTCTTAAACCATACACAAAAATAAACACAAAATGAATGTGGTACTGAAAGCATAAAACTCATAGTTGAAAATAGAGGCAGTTATTTCTTTGACATTGACTATAGAAACACTTTTCTAGATACGTCTCTTCAGGCAAGGGAAACATAAGCAAAAATAAACTATTGGGAGTACATCAAAATAAAAAGCTTTTGCACAGTGAGAGAAACCACCAACAAAACAGAATGACAACCTACTGAATGGGAGAAGATATTTGCAAATGATATATCTGAGAGGGAGTTAATATCAAAATATATAAAGAACTTCTACAACTCAAGACCAAAAAGTAATTCCATTAAAATATGGGCAGAGGACATACAGATGGCCCAAAAACATATGAAAAGATGTTCAACATCATTGATCATTAGTGAAATGCAAAATAAAACCACAGGTAGCTATAGGTGTTAAGTGTAAATAGTAGAAAATTTCATTGAGTTTTATAGGTTGGTATCTGCATACTAAGTCAGTTGGTCCCTCTCTGAAATCCAGTAGAATTTTAATATGCTCAGAACTGTAAGAAATAATAGTAATTTTATATCATGCAAAAGCATTGTAGTTTTTCAAATTTAAAATCTGGATGAGGCACCCTTCACAATGCGAAAAGTTACGGTGCATGTTCTGCAAGCATTTACTGTGAATAATGAGTATGCTTGTGCCTTGGTGATTCTTAAGGACTGGGTGTGTACCAGGTAAATGGGAACACTAACGTTTGCCTGCTACTTCTAATCCTATCAAATTGGAAGTTATAACAACATTTTTTTTTTTTAAGTGGCCTAGAGAGATTGAGGATAGCAAGTGTAGGCATCTTCATCCCAGTATTCTGCTTTAAGAAGGAATAAAGATGTCCAAGTGGTGACTGGCAAAGTAGGGTCAAGAGATGTTGGAAAGAGAATCTCAGAGGCACAGTTTTTTGAACCCCTCTCATAAGGTTAGGCTTTAGGCCTAGAACACCTTCTTACCAAGAGATGAGCTCACACAGTCTGTTTCAGGTCTATCACTTATACAGCAATATCTCTCCCTGTTTCAGGCTCAGTGAGTGTTATTTTGTTTGGATTTATATATTGCTTACCATCAGGCATGTCCCAACTTCAGTGGTTCAGACTCCAAAGGGGAAGGGTCAGGTCCTTCTGGAGCATGAGCAGGATGTGCATAGGCTACTCTCTATGAGCCATATGGAACACAGGATATTAGGATACATGGTAATATGTGAGAGAAGGACAGTGGGCTAGATGGCTGCTTATTCAGCCTTATGTAGAATGAAAAAGAAATATTCTAATACCATATTTCCTAGTTCCGGGCACATAAGCTGGGAAACTGTGGCAGCCCCACTGAGAGATGGCCCTTCAGTGCCTGAAGACGGATGAAAGCCCGATTATAAAATACATTGTTCATGATCTCAAAATGCAACATCATATAAATTTTCAACCTGTTTATTTCCATGAGTAAAGCTGGAGCTCTTGTTACAAAAATTGGGACTGTGTCACCAAAACGTAGTGTATCTGGGGCGTCTAAACAGTTCATCATCACAGTAACTCCCTACCTTATCGCACTCTGTTATTGTACTCACTGTACTTGTTTTCTGAAACTATCAAGCAGATAGATGGATGATAGAAAATAGATAGGTAGTAGATGGATAGATAATTTTCTCTTTATTTTAACTACATCCACAGCAGTGCTCTATCTGCAGCAGCAAGAACCATGCCTAACACCTGGCAAAACCTGAGTGGTCACTGAATAAATACATAGAAGAAAGACTAGAAGGCAACCAAGTTGTGGCTGTAAAAAAGTACAAAACATATGTCCCATTGGAAATATTTTCTGCTGTTTTTGTTTTGTTTAGTTTTGTTTTTTTAAATCAACTGAATCTTTAAGAAGCTTGCCCTAGACTCATGACCAGAGTTCAAATACAGCAGGGGCCTAATGGAGCTAAGGAAAATCGATTTACATTCAGAAATCCAAGAATTGCCTAGGTAATATTGACAAATTTTAGTAGGTATTATACCACTGTGAATTTGTATGTGGTTGCCTAGAGGGCACAAAGCATAATTTTAATGTTTGCCATATTGGTTGCCTAGGGGACATCCCATAAGAAATAATAATGTTTAAAGAAAATATGTGGGTAGCAGACTCTTGCTCTAACAGTTATCTGAGTAGTCTGGGGTAAACCTGGATGCAGAATTTATCCTTTCAAGTTAACTTCATGGAATGTATAGTCAGATTGTAGAAAAAAAGAGAATCTATTTTATATATCTTAATTTTGTCTCTGATAACATTCCTGTCAGTTCTCATAAGCCCATTCCTTTGTTTAGTAACTATGATTAAGAAGGCCATACATATAGCATGAAATGGACAATACTGCACTTTCCCAAATGAAATAAAGACTCCAAGACTAGGGGAGAAGCCAAGGATGATCTAGCGCAATTACTAGCTGGTTAAGGATTTGGGATCATGAGAAGTAAACATTCTTTACAATTGATATTAACTATCTTTACATTTATATGATGTGTTTAGATAAAACAAACAAACAAAACAAAATCTCATTATTTTCCACTTATTCCATCTATGACCATAATATGAATATTAAAATTAGTAAAAGTGTTAGAGAAATTAATATATAATATGCCCTGGTATTGTAGGGCCTCCATTTCCACAAAGTATTAAAATTGGTTAGGGTATGTTGATGTTTAATCCACATTACTTTAGAAAATGAGATAATTAAAAGTTTATTAAGAAACTGTTTTGATCATTGTTTAACCAATATTCAACGAAGGAGACGATTTTCATGTTTATGGTGAAAAGAGGTTAGTGTTATAACTTGATGGGTTCTGAGATAGACCTCCCTCAAATATATCTCTTTCATTAATGCCTAAAATTCAATAAGGAGAAATTTATACCTGAATCCTAAATATTGCTTTCTTTATGGTTCTTTCTTCCAATGCAAATGCATCTGAAACCGTACATGCACTACATTCCTTATACTTTAGTATACAGTGACCCTTAAGAGTGGAGCAAGTTAATCTATATCAGAATTAAAAGGGGTTTTTAAAAAACTGTACAAGTCTTCCTGTCCAAACGATATGTCATATACTCATTATATTCATTTTACCTTGGATAAGAGGTCTGGAACAACATGAGGAGACTAGACATCTGCAGAGGGTATGTGTTGATGGTAGGGTAGGGATAAGGACACATGGAGTGACATCATCATAATTAGTCTCTCCATTGCCCCACATTTCAGTTTTGACTAGGTTGGAATCTCATCAGACAGAAGTGAAAAGTTTAAATATCTGTGTTTGGAAGTGGAGTGGGTAGGGGGGGGCTCCTGGATGGTTCAGATGCTTAAGTGTCTGCCTTCGACTCAGGCTATGATCCCAGGGTCCTAGGATCCAGCCCTGGGTCAGGCTCCCTGCTTCTTCCTCTCCCTCTGCTCCTCTCCTCTGCTTTTGAGTGTGCTCTCTCTCTCTCTCTCTCTCTGTCTCACACACACACACACACACACACACACACACACACACACACACACATGTAATTAAATAAATAAATAAAATCTTACTAAAAATAAATAAGTGGAGTGGCTAGGAGAGAAGAAAAATGATAAATAGAAGCATTAAAGTTATGATGTGGGTTTAAAAGGATGTCATGAGACACTTTCTGATATTACATTTTAATGAAAAAGTTGTCAGGTTTTTAACTACGAATAAGATCCTCAATTATTGGAGAAATCTCTACTTGGTGATAGTTCAGGGGAAAAAAAGATGCCTCAAATATCACATATGCTTTCCTTCATTAGTACCAAAAGATTTGAAATAAAAATTTTTGGTCCAAATATAGTTCTTTTAATTATTATCATGGTAGTTTCTATTCTTAATGTCAGTTGGAAGTCACAATGCATATTTGTACCCAATTCAGAGATCAAACTAAATTTATTGGTATTGTTTCTTGCTAAGAACAAGCATATAACTTAGATACGTAGTCTTGGTATACAGCATGCATTCAGTGTTTCATTACAACAAAAAATAAGCCAGGATTTTACCCTATGACATTGAGAGACAATTCTCAAATATCAATAGATGACATTTTATTTGAAAACTTTGGATGTGTTTAAAGCCCCGTTTAAAATATGGAGGATTAGCATTACTGTAACTTGAATATTATTTGCGAATGAAACAAAGAAATTAAATGTGTAGAACTTATAATGTGACTGGAATAAGCTTTGTTCTGTTTAATATTTTGATTTGATATTGGCCTAGCCTATGTTCCCTGGAAATAGATTATCAGTCTGTTATAGGTTGAGTCGCATTTGAGGAGTTTATCAGGGAGTTCTCTCAGGAGACACACTTGTGAAGAGGCTGAAACTGTTGGGAGGAGGGAGAGCTGATCCATTAAGCAGTGGGAACTGATACTTCAGCTAATCCTAGGATCTGGGGGAATCCTATTGCCAGCAGCTGATATCTACTCTGAAGAATGATGAGGGGTATGTTTGGTGGTAAGGACAATCACCAGAGAGTCACTTGAGGCTCCCAGTTTAAACAGTAAATAGGGATGCAGCAGCCATGGCCTGAGGACATAGCCACCAGTGAGTTTTTTATCTTGGTCCTCCCATCAGTTGCTATCTGAGCATGAAGGGATTCTGGAGCTGATGGTGGACAATAAGGATGAAGAGTATCTGTTTTAGCACTAGGGTCAACTGAAGCACAGAAGCGTTAATTAATTTATTTAACCTTAAATTTATGTTTCCCCAAGAAACAATAACAAGGTCCTAGACAAGCTGTAATTTTACTTTAACGAGCAATGGATCTGAGCAATGAAGGAGGGAGACCAGAAGACTTTAGGAAATGAAACAGTTAAAGAGAATTGTGATATAAAATACTTGGGTAAATTGAAGAGCTTGAAAGGTGATGTGTATGTTTATTTGATTCAACCACTTGCTTTAAGGAGTAAAGAAACTACACCCAGAAAAACTAAGTGACAAAGATATACCTTATAGTAATTATAGAACTTAGACAAGAATTCGGGTTCTTTGATTGTTCATTGAGAGTTCCTACCTCTGAATATTCTCAAGAAGGAAATTGTTTCAAAATGATGGAAACTACTATAATTATAACATTTTTAAAGGAACAAGATCAAAGTAAAATACATTAAATTATATTATCATTTCATCTTTACTTGTGTTACAACCTCAGTGAACATCTTTTTTTTTTATTTTCTTGCTTATTTTTTTGAGCATATTTATGGTACCAACTGATGTGCTTTTGTAATAGGAACATTACATGTAGAACTTGTTTTTATATCATGTTTGACTGCTTTATGATGGACAGAATTAGAAATGGTAATAATTTTAATTTCTTAAAAATCACTATCACCCTTTGTGGTTATAGTGATAGGATAGCTCTGCTCTTTATTCAGAATTCAACATGTAATGAGTGTTCTTCTAGAAACTTGAACAAGTTAGATTGACATCAAGATGCAAAGAAAAGAAAAAAATAATTGTATTTGTAATATGTTAAATTGTGAGACATGAAAAACCAAACACTTTGACTATCTTCCCCATTCCTCATCCCCAATATTATGTTAGACCTATACAGTGATATTTTTCTTCCTTTGCTCTCTTAGGAGCTGTTTTATGATTTCTGAAAATGTGCTGTGTCCCCTGAAAAGTGAGTTACCACAAGAAGCAAAGGACACGTTCACCCTTGTTTTCTCTATGCATCTAAACCTTTCCACACGGGCAGCCTTGTGACTTACGAGGTTGACCAAGTCACCCTCTTTGCTAGGGCATTATTTGTGTGTTGTGCTCTGCTTCCTGTGTTTTAATAATAGGAAACTGGCTAGTGATTTGTCAAGTTATAGATCAATGACCTCATTTAGAATTCAAGACTAAAATGTATTTTGTTTTGACTTCTTATTACAAAACGCTCATTTCAAAAGTGCTACTTGGTTGACTCTTTGCTCAGTTGGGTTAAGAAAATCGAAGGTAGTTGCATTGTCCAGGAAGAAAATTCTCCTTATGCCACAGTGCAAGGTCCTAACTCTATGAGATCTCTGTTGCTTAACAGACTAAAAAGGTGAAAGCAGAGGTTTAATACTGATTATTTATCAACTACCAAAGGTGTCATTATATGTCATCAAGAGAGAGAAAGAGAATTTGAAAGAAAAAACATTTATGCCACTTGACAAAGTAGGGACAGTTTCCAATTTCCCTAAACAATATCCAGATTGTATCACTTTTTGAGGTATGCTCTTTAAAGCAATAATATAATGTGTGGATACTCCGAAGGTAAGTGCTCTGCCTGTGCCTGTGCAAAAGCATTATTTTTCTCTTGAAATTTGTGCAAATATTTTTTTTTCTTTGTCACCAAAGTAACAGCTTCAATCAATTTCTCTTTTAGCTTATGTAAGAGATACTGATTAAAACAAGGATGATTCACAGATGGAACATGAAGCATACTGTTCCCCCTGGATATTAAAGGACAAACAAACAAGGTCTCTTCAGACTTCAGTTTTCTGTCAGAATGATCAGAGAACGGTAACTGAATGGCATCCATTAGGGAGAATTCAAGGCCAACTACAGCAATAGGTTTTGGTAACTGCCTGAGAGTATCTCATGGGAACTATGACACTCTGACAAAACAGGGCTGTCTTCTTGTCATGTCAGGCATCTAAATGATGGCCTCTATTTGGGACTGACATTTGGGTGATTAACTATATTTTGAACTTTTGTACTTGTTCTTTTTTGTCATATTCTCATTCTTAGTTAAAGAGAGGCAACACCTTGCCTCTGTGATGTGGTGTGCAGCGTTTAACATCTGTTCCAGACTTTTTTCTTGACTACACCTGATTCTAGATGGTCTAACATGCATAGAAATCTTATCCAACTTCTGACCTTTAGTTCTGACCAGTGTCAAGCCTTAATCACCACTATGTCTTTAAACTTCTCAAATCTCTCTTTCCCTCTGCCCCTCCTTCCTCTCTGTCTTTCCACCTCTCTGTCTCTCTCTTTCTCCCTCTCTCATTTCCTTTGAATTATTTTAGCCTGTAATTACATATGACCTGAATTATGTCAACAGCCTCCTATCTGGTATCTCTGCCTCAGGCTGCCTCCTCTTCAAGAGGTTTCCACACTGTAGTCAGAGTGGTCAGAGTGGTCACTCACAATTTCAACTTTAGCTGTGACCCCAGAGCTTGAAACACTTCAATGACTGCATCATTTTGCTGTTGCTGTTTTAGGTTTGACTCATTAAAATGATGTGAAAATTCTTTATTTTTGGCCCAGGCTTGCATCTCTAGCTTTATCTCTCATTTATCTCTCTGCTCTAACTCTTGCCCTACTTAGTGACTTGCAATGCCACAGACACAACACAGCCTACCTCACCACTCTCATTTATACAGGATAGTCCCTCTACTTGAAATTTCTTTCTGCTTGGATAACTCTTATCTGCTTCAGTTTTATTTTTACATTTTACTTTCTTGGGGATTTTTGAGGGGTGGGTATTTTTCCAAGACTAGGTTGGGTGGCTTTCCTATTGGCTACCTAAGCCTGTGCTCAGTTCTCTCCAGTAGTTGTACTACTAGAGTGCTGTTCTGTAATTTCTCTCTCACTCTCTTAGTTATCTGACAAATTCCTTCAGAGTAAGAGGTTAGTGCACTAGAGCTGAGTGATCCAAGGGAGGGCCTTGTGGGCTACAGAAATTATTCAGGTAAGATGGAAGCCATTGGAGGGTTTCTAGTAGGAGAGAGGACTGGAACAACAGATGTCTTATGGGCATCAATAAAATATACTGATACTTAAAGCAGAGTAAATAAAAGAAACTTAAACTGATCCAGACACATTATGAGAATTTTCAGGACATAAGGATAAAGAAAAGGAAACACTGGATGCTTGGGTGACTCAGCTGGTTAAGCGTCTACCTTGGCTTGGATCATGATCCCAGAGTCCTAGGATCAAGTCCCGCATAGGGCTCCTTGCTCAGCCGGGAGCCTGTTTCTCTCTCTGCCTCTGCCTGCCACTCTGCCTGCTTATGCTCTCTCTTTTTCTCTGACAAATAAACAAATAAAATCTTAAAAAAAAAAAAAAAAAGAAAGAAAACTCAAGCAATAACAATAAAAATCAGACATTATCAGAGAAGAAAAAAGGACAACAAACAAAAACAATAATCAAAACAAAAGTGATATCATAAAAGAAATAAAATTAGATTAATATTCAAACCTTAGTTAATACTAGAAGACATTAACTTATTTTCTTTTGTTAAATTATGTTTGCATAATTTGGTCATGATTCAATATTCTTTTTTTTCATATTAACATTCTTAGTATATTAATCCTCTCATGAAAAATCTGCACAATCCCCACAGATAAAACCACTGCAGCATCTTTACTCCTTTTTGCCAGCACCAGCATTGGCTTTTGAAGTACCCCTGACTTTCTTCATTCTGTTCTTGCATTCTTTTCACTGTTTTCTTGAGGTCTTTTTCTTCTCATACAGACCATGTCTTGCAAGTCTATGTTTGGGTTTATTTTTCTTTGCATAATCCAAGGAATCATAAAGCATGCCAAAGCCAGTTGTCTTGCCACCACCAAAATGGGTTCTGAACCCAAATACAAATATGACGATCTTGTACATTTTGGCTAGTTTTTCCCGAATTTCTGTCGTAGGTACTGTTGCCTTTCCAGGATGAAGGACACCAATGACCATTTGAGCTGAAGTAGTCGATTGGTCATGAACTTCCTGGTCCAGATAGTTACTGTGTCATTCATGATGGCGGCCGAGCTTCAAGCAGCCAGAGACTAAAAGGGCTTAGTATTCTTTTAATGTGGTTTTGGTTTGGGTGCTCTATGTTTTACATATGCTATTAAGTGAGATTGTTCTGTAATTTTCATTTCTCATGTTTTTCTTTTCTTTTTTTTTTTAAAGTATCAGCATTATCTTGATGTCATAGAATGAAGTGGTAAGTGTTCCTTTTCTGTGGTACAAAGGAGCTTGTATAAAAGAAGAATTTTTACTTCCTTAAATGTTAAAATTTAATAAGGGGCATTTTCCAGTTCATCCTGAATTTTTTGTTAAATGATATATTTTGATTATTTTTCCATTACATCTAAATTTTAAAATTCATTAGTATTTGTTTATAATATCGACTTATTTTTTAATGTCTGCAGAACATAGAGTAATGTGCCCTTATTTTCATTACTAGTAAAGATCACTTTCCTTATGTTTGTTTGTTTTATTTTATTTTGGTCATTCCAAAGAATTTGTCTTTGGTTTTTTTTTTTTTAAGATTTTATTTATTTATTTGACAGACAGAGATCACAAGTAGGCAGAGAGGCAGGCAGAGAGAGAGAGAGGAGGAGGAAGCAGGCTCCCTGCGGAGCAGAGAGCCCGATGTGGGGCTCGATCCCAGGACCCTGGGATCATGACCCGAGCTGAAGGCAGAGGCTTTAACCCACTGAGCCACCCAGGTGCCCCTTGTCTTTGGTTTTGTTAATGCTCTTGCATGTTTGTTGTATATCTCATTATTTTCTTCTCTTAAGTTTATATTTTCCCTTCTATGGGCAGGAGGAGGAGGGCAAAAGGAGGTTGTTAGTTTGCTGTTTCTCTCTCTCAATCTCTCTCTCTCTTTTTTTTTATATAATGGCTTACCCCATTAGTTTTCAACATTTATTAAGGTGTATTTAAGGCTATATATTTCTATTGAAGCACGCCTTTGTTTGCACTTAATATTTGACATGTAGTAATTTCTTATTATTTAATTGAAATATTTTCTAATTTCCACTGGATTTCCTTTTCTGTTTTTGACCCACATGATTTATGTTATTTTGAATTGTCTTCCCCATGAGTGCTAGAAAATGTGACGTTTATGGTTGTTGAACATAGAGTTCTATAATATAGTGATGATGTTCTGTTAAGAATGTTTTTAAAATTTATCTAAAGTAAAATTTTCTTTTTCCAGTAATTACTGAAAGAAGAGAGTAATTACCACTATGATTATAAATTTATTTCTCTTATGACTTTTCCAGTATTTTATTTACTTTTGAGATCATATTATTAGGCGTATTGAACCTTTTATCATTTTGAAGTGACTTTTTTTTTTTTTAAGTTTTTATTTATTTGAGAGGGAGAGAGAACAAGCAGGGGAGGGTGCAGAGGAAAAGGGACAAGCAGACTCCCTGGTGAGGTTGGAGCCCAATGCAGGGCTCCATCCAAAGATCCTGAGATCGTGACCTGAGCTGAAATCAGATGCTTAACCAACTGAGCCATCCAAGTGCCCCTGAAGTGACTCTTAAATGCATTATATGATTTGTAGCAAAGTATTTAAATTTTTAAATTTTTTACTTGATTTTTCAAATTTGAAATAAATGTATCTCAAAATTAATTTAAAATTGGTTTGCTAAACACTCATAGTTTCTGCAGTTCCCACGAGGAAGTTTCTTAGCTCACAGAGCTATATTAGGCAGTAGATCCAGAAGGGTATTGATCAAAAACCCGATCTTGATAGCAGGCTAATATTAGGCATAGCTCTTCATCAGAAGTTTTTGAAGTAGTCACTCAGCAGATAGCTCAGGTGCAAGGAGATGTAATGCAGTATCTTCTCTCCTTTAAAAACTCCATGCTTCTCAGGAGCTAATATGCATAATGACTTTATACACATAGACAAGATCCCTGCAATGGTCATATCAATTATAAGAGTCACTGCACTTAGGGAAGCCAAAGTTCAGAGTCCCAAAGCAATTCATAAATCAGGGAATATTTTTCACGTAAATACTCCTACTTAGTATATAACTGACTTTGTATATTTCTCATGAAAGAGAGCCAAATGCAGGAGAGTTAGCCAAATGTTGAATGTTTCCAGCAGAGGCAAGGGTTTATTAATTCCCATCTACTTATGGGGACCCACTAGCTCATGTTGGACTAGCTTATGTAGAACTATTGCTTCATGTTCAGGTCTCAAAGGCCCATGGCTAAGTGAATACTGTATTTTCATGAATTTTGAGAATTGCTTGAGCATTTGCTATTTCCTATAAGACATCATATTCTTATAGAAAACAAAAGAAGAAGGTTGTTGAAAGACAAATGAGGTGAGATTTCTGAAATAGATTATTTATACCTGCTGATTAAACATGAGAAGGAGTTTTATGTAAATTTTTAGGGACAAGGATGTAAAACGGAAAGTTCACAGAAATTAAAAGGTAAAAGAAGGTAATTGAAGATCCTGTAAACCATAGAGTAGTCTGAATTCTTAGGAAGTATTGGCAGGGGCTTTCTTATATTCTGGTTTCTACTATGAGAATTATGGCAGACTAATTCTGACTGAAAGGTCAAAGAGGATGATAGGCATGCAGACATCACTCATGGAAGCCTAGATGCCACCAGGCTTCTGCAGCCACCCAAATATGTGTAAGTGGTCTTGAAATAGCAAACTCATCACATTCCAGGTAAAATAGAACTTATCACTCAAATAAAAGTCTTTTGACATCTAAAGACCTAAAGTATTTAATTAAGAAAAACATTTAGTGATATAGGGATCAATCCAACAAGAAGATATAACATTTGTAAATATTTATGTACCCAATATAGGAACAATTAAGTATGTAAAGCAAATATTAATAGACCTAAAGGGAGAAATAGACAGCAATTCAATAATAGTATAGGACTTTAATACCCCACTTACATCAATGCAAAGATCATCTAGGCAGAAAATCAATAAGAAAATTTTGGCCTTAAATGACACATTAGACCAGATTGGCAAACAGATATTTACAAGACAGTCTATTCAAAAGCAGCTGAATACACATTCTTCTCAATTGTACATGGAACATTTTCCAAGATAGATCATATGATAGGTCACAAAACGGTTTTAATAAATTAAAAAAGATTGAAGTCATATCAAGTTTTTTATCTGACTACAGTGGTATGAAACAAGAAATTACTTACATGAAGTAAACTGGTAAACTTATGAATATGTGAAGAAACAACATGCTACTAAATGGGACAAAGAAGAAATCACAAAATAAATTAAAAAATGCCTTCTTAAAAAATTCCTTTGAGATAAATGAAAATGGAAATGGAACATACCAAAATGTATGGGATGCAGCAAAAGTAGTTCTAAGAGGAAAGTTCATAGTGATAAATGCCTACTTTAAGAAACAAAAAAAGTCTAAAATAACATAACTATACACCTCAAAGAGTTAGAAAAGAAGAACAAGTGATACTCAAAGTTAGAAAGAAGGAAATAACAAAGATTAGAACAGAATAAAATAGAGATAAAAAGACACTGGGAAAGATCAGTGAAAATTAGAGTTTGTTCTTTGAAAAGAAAAACAAAATGTACTAACCTGTAGCTACACTTATTAAAAAAAGAGATAGGACTTAAATAAAATTAGAAATGGAAGAGGAGATATTACAACTGTTACCACAGAAATACACAAAGGGTCATAACAGACTGTTATGAACAATTATATACTAAAAAATTAGACAAGCTGTGAAAATAGATAAATTTCCAGAAACATATAATCTGCCAAGAATGAATCATGATTACATAGAAAACTGAACAGAGCAGTTACTAGTAAGGAGATTAAATTAGTAATCAAAACTCCCAATCAATAAAAGCCCAGGACCAGATGGTCTCACTGGTGAATTGTACCAAACATTTGAAGAATACTAGTCTTTCTTAAACTCTCCCAAAATACAGAAGAGGAAATATTTTGAACTCATTTTACTAGGCCAGAATTATCCTGATACCAAATCCAAAGAATAACACAGGAAAAGAAAATATAAGCCGATATCCTTAATGAACATAGATGTAAAATTCCTCAACAAAATATCAGCCAACCAAATTTAACAATACATTAAAGGGATTATACATCATGATTAAGTGGAATTTATCCAGGGATGAAAGTATATTTCAACATCTGCAAATCAGTGTGATATACCATGTTAACAAAATGAAGAATTAAGATTATATAACTTCATTCCTATGTGGAATTTAAGAAACAATATAAACAAAGGAAAAACAATAAGAACGAAAGAGAGAGAGACTAACCAAGAAATGGGCTCTTAACTATGGAGAATAAACTGATGGCTACCAGAAGGGAGGTGGATGGAGGAGATGGGTGAAATAGGTAATGGGGATTAAAGACTACACTTATCATGACAAGCTGTATATAAAATTGTTGTTTAAAGGTATAAAATTGTTAAAACACTATATCGTAACCTGAAACCAATATAACACTGTATGTTAACTATACTGGAATTAAAAGACTTAAAAATTTCAAAAATTATATGATCATCTCAATAAATGCAAAAAAAAGCATTTGATAAAATTCAACATCCATTTATGATAGAAAATCTCAACAAATTAGGTATGGAGGAATGTACTTCAACATAATAAAGGCCATATGTGACAATCCCACAACTGACATCATACTCAAAGGTGAAAAGGTAAAAGCATTTCTTCTAAGATGAAGAACAAGGATGTCCACACTCATCACTTTTATTCAACATAGTATTGGAAGTTCTCACCAGAGCAATTAGGCAAGAAAATGAAATAAAGGGACCCCCCCCCAAAAAAAAAAGGTAACTCTGTCACTATTTGCAGATGACATGATATCATTATAAAAACCTTGAAGACTCCATCAAAATTCTAGAACCAATAAACAAATAAAAAAATAAAAAATAAAAAAAGTTGAAGAATACAAAGTCAAAATTCAAAAATATTTTGTTTTATTCACTAATAATGAACTATAAGAAAGAGATATTAAGAAAAAAATTTCATTTACAACTGTATCAAAAAGAATAAAATACCTAGGAATAAATATAACCACGGAGGTAAAGATATATATGTTGAAAAACTATAGAACATTAATAAAGAAATTGAAGAAGACACTAATAAATGGAAAACTACTCACTATTCAGTTTGGAAGAATAAATATTGCTAAAATGTTCATAATACTCAAAGAATTCTGTAGATTAAATACAATTCCTATCAAAATGCCAATGTACTTTTTCACAGAAATAGAATAAGAAATCCAAAAATTTGTATAGAACCATAAAAGATGGTGAATAGCCAAAGCAATATTAAGATAGAGGAAAGCAAGACAATCTCTGATTTCAAGCTATATTACAAAGCTGTAGTAAATTTTTTTTAACATCCTAATTTTATTTTATTTTTTCAGTGCTCCATGAATCATTGTTTATGCACCACACCCAGTGCTCCGTGCAATACATTCCTTCCTTAATGCCCACCACCAGGCTATAGTAATTAAAACAGTATGTTATTGGCATTGAAACACACATGTAGATCAATAGCACAGAATAGAGAGCCCAGAAATAAATTTATGCATATATGGTCAATTAAATTATGAAAAAGGAGCCAGGAATATGCAATGGGGAAAGAAGCTGACATCTAAAATATATAAAGGACTCATACAACTCAATAACAACAACAACAACAAAAACCCAAACGATCTGATTACAAAATGGGCAGAAGACATTTTTCCAAAGAAGACACACAGATGGCAAACAGACACACGAAAAGATGCTCAACATCACTCATCATCAGGGAAATATAAATCCAACCACAAGAGATATAACCTCATACCTGCTAGAATGGTTATCAAAAAGACTAGAAATAAGTGTTGGTGATGATGTGGAAAATGGAATAATTGTGCGCTCTGGGTGGAAATGTAAATTGGTGTAAATATGGAAAACAATATGGAGGTTCCTCAAAAATTTGAAAATAAAACTTCCGTATGATCCAGTAATTCCATTTCTGGGTATTTATCCAAAGAAGATCAAAACACTAACTTGAAATTATATATGCACCCCTACATTCATTGCAGGATTACTCACAGAAGCTAAGACATCAAAACAATCTTAAGTGTTTACTGATGGATGAATGAATAAAGAAAGCCATAAAAAAGGAATAAAATCTTACTATTTATGACAGCATGAATAGACCTCAAGGGCATTATGATAAATGAAATAAAGCAGACAGAAAAGAGCAAACAACGTATAATCTCTCTTATATGTGGAACATATTGCATGTAATATATATAATATGAATTATATTTCATATATATTTCATATATATATGTATGTATCATAGATGCAGGGAACAGATTGATGGTTGCTAAAGGTAGGGGATTGAGGGGTAGAAAAAATGGCTAAAGTTTTTGTTTTGCTTTGTTTATATTTAAGAAAAAGGAAAATAATATGTATGTTTTTTGTAAGACAGCTTTTGAGCAATTAGGGGACTACTCCATAAAAACCTGAGGTTAAATGTACTCTCTGTATAAAAGCCACTGTCATTGTATGTAGAGAATCCATTGGTATTTGAATTCTTCTTAGGGCTATCATAAGAATTCTGGAAAAGAGAATATGTAGATACCATTTAGACTACATATTCTAAATTTGTTGAAATTTTGCTGATTTCTGTGAAAGGACCAGATATGGATAAATTATTAAAATATCAAGGAATTCTGTAAAATTGAGACAGAAATTTTCTATATTCTAGAGACTTGGTGTTAATACAGACAGACTGAATTTTGCTCTAGTCACAGCTTGAGTAATGGACTTTGGAATGTCACCTGAGTATTAAAAGACTTGACCTTCATTCTATAGGCCATAGACAGTCACAGAATATTATAAGCAGGTCGACAGCATGATCAGACTTGCATTTTTGAAAGATCCCTCAGTCAGCAGTGTGAAAGAACAGGAAGTGGCAAGACTACAGGACACAATTCAGCAGAATGAACAATCTATTCAAAGATTGTTCCGTTGAAAGGATAGGATCTAGAGAAGATGCAAATTATCAGGATAGATTAACTGAGAAGTAGGAAGAGAATATTAAAAAGGTAAAAATCAATGAAAGTTTGAAAGGCAAGGCTCAGTCATCATTTAGATTTGAGAAGGAAATGTATTTAGCACCAACAGACAAAAAAGCAAGATTATTTTGGAATGTTTCAATTTGGGAGTGTTAAGTGCAGAGTAAGTAGAATGAGTTGGACTGAGGAGGTAACTGAAGTGAAATGTTGAAGCGTTTTGCCATTAGAACTGAAAAGCATTTAGAAAGAAAAGACAAGGGGCACCTGGATGGCTCAGGTAAGCTTCTGACTCTTGATTTTGGTGCAGGTCATGGTCTCACAGTCACGGGACTGAGTTCCGTGCTCTGTGCAGAGTCTGCCTATCCCTCTTCCTCTGGTCCTCTCCTACTCATGTGCTTTCTTTCCCTTTCTCTCTCTCAAATAAATAAATAAAATCTTAAAAAAAAAAAAGACAATAAAACCCAACAGTGGAAAGGAATTTTGACTGAAGGGAAAGTCCTATAACTTGAGGTCTCTAAGAAGTTGAAGAAAAAGTTGTTGACTAAGTAAGAGTATGGAGTATTTGGAAAGACTGAAGTAAGGGTTGCAAACTCAGGTCTTAACAGTGGCCATCCTAATAATATAAAATATGATGTTGCTTATTTTAGGAATAATAAGGTGCTTTATATCTACAAAGAAATATGTATATTTCTTTACTCCTATTTATATGTATTCAAATTTATATTTATTTTTATCTATGTATTTCTTTCTTCCTATTTATATGTATTTGTATTTTCATATATACATGGGAAGTAGAAATGCAAGCGTAGTTTTTTTGACCCCTGTGAGAGAATGTAGTCAAGAGTAGTGGGGAATGTGGTGAGCTGCCCTGGGTAGGACATATCAAAAGGAAGAAAGTACTCAAATCCAACCTATTGCCATGGAGAAGTTATCTCACTAGGGATTGAGGGTATGAACTTTGCATCCAGATGATCTGTGTGGATGCCTGTCTTTGACCCTTAGTAGGCAGTGACCTCTGGCAAATCACTGAACCCCTTTTGTCAGTTTCTTTGTAAAATGGAGTTAATGATATGCCCTACCTCACAGTGCTTTTATTACTATTAAATTTCTCAATTCACTATTAGCACTTAGAAATGAATGTGGAGCATACTGGGCACTCATTAAACAAATACAGGTTTTTTAGTAAGTAAATTTTTTCTTGTGAGCCAAGCTGAGGTACTGGTAATAGTTTCTGGGAGCATTATAATGAGAAGGATTAGATATTAACTCAAAAGACCCAAGACCAATTTGAAGAACATTTTATATAAATTCCAGAAGTTGGAGTTTTATGAATATAATATAGTTTAGAATATGACTATTTGAGTGATTTATTGAAGTTAACTATGGGTAAAATTTCAAGGAATTTTTGGGACTAAATTTTATTTATCTTCTGTCTGGAAGTGGAAGTTATTCATGATCATAGACTGTCTTTCTCTCAATGTTTCCTATGTGCATGTATATATGTGTGAGTGCGCGCACGCACGTGTGTGTGTCTGTAGTCTCTTATAGAGTATATTTTTAAAAGATCAAAGAGAAACTAAATAGTTCTAACTTCCAAGATAATGCAAATTAACTTTTAAAAAATATTGTATGAGTTATTAAGTTGTTTATTACATGTTTATTGCAAGTTCTACATATAGAACTTTTTTTTTCAGATTGTGAATGTAAACTTTTTATAGAAAAGGAGCATAAATACTTGACCGCAACTCAAATAAGAATTTCACATATACTACAGGAGCAGTGACTTCTTGTTATCAAGCTGGTTGGGATTGGGGTTGAAACTGAGAAAGAAGGAAAGCTTTTTGTTTTTCATCTTGCTCTATGTATGCTCTGGTCAACAATGACGACGAACAACTATAATATTGCCAGTGATCTTCAGAAAGATTCATCCTACCCAGGCAGTAAATAGTTTTACAACCATATTACGGAAATGCTGGAACAAATAAGTTATGTAATTCAGCAGGAGATTAGCTAAGATTTAGCATATAGGCTGAGTTGAAGAAGACTCATGATTGTTCAGTTTGTTGGAAATAGTTTTCATTTTCCCTTGATATTAATCGCATTTTTTAATGAATTCCAGTAGCTGCTAAGTACAGTGTTTTACTATTGTAATTATACCTTCCCAGAATCAAAAGTAATGTACAAAGTGATTTTAATCTGCTCAAATCAATATGATTACTTTTTAATTGAATATTTTAGTTTGTTGAGCTAATATGTATATTAAAGTATGTATTTTTCTAGCATATTCTTGTAAAATGATTGAAGCATTATAGGGATTTTGAAGCTTAGCATTCTCTGTTCTATTAACTGTCCATATTTAGTTAAGTGTGGAGTAATGAAATACTTTTTTTTTTTTAGTTAAATATGCAATTGCTACTGGAGACTAGTTATTTTCAAAGTGATAATATAATCACTGCTATTTTGGTTTGATTTTCCTGTAATTTAAATTTTAATACAGAAAGTAAGAAAGCTTGTTAGCTTATACTGGGAAATACTATTTTGTGACTTTTTCTCTCACTAGATTAAATTCAAGAATGTATCTTTTGAAATTTTCTTTTTTTTGTAGATAAAGTTCATTATCTTAACTCAGCTTCCAAACAAAACTAGTATCTTCAGAAATTTGCAATTGTTTATTAAATTTAAATCACTGGTCTGTACAATTGAAAAATACCAAAGAAGCAATATGAATATATCAGAAAAATCTAAATATAAAAATAGTATTTCTATCATAAAAGCTCCTGAAATATCCTGAAACTATATACTGTTTTCTATTGTTTGTGTGATGTGGAATTGTCATGAGCCCTTTTTTATGTGTTTCAAAATGCTTGAATGAAAACCTCATTTCTATTATTGAGGAATTTACTGAGGTATCAAGAAAGTGCATGTTTTTGTAAGGGAAAAGCTTTCCACAAAACAAATTATGTTCTCTGTGCAGCTAGGCATCAGGTGGGAACTGCAGGACCAAGCAACTTAGTTGCCAAACAATGATTCATAGACTTTGATGTTCCCAAGTTCTGACTACCACATTGAGAAAACCATGACACAAAGCCAGGATTGCTTTATTTGGTAGGAGCTCTGGAAAAGTAAACATGATGGCCATCTGACAGACATTTGTTTATGAGTACCTATCTTCATGAAACTTGTTCATGGACACTACAATGGGTAACAAAAATACTGGGAATTACTTTGTTAAGTAGGAAAGGATACATATATAATATATATCCACATATAATATGCAAACACATATATGTACACATGTAAATACATATATACCATGCATATATTATATGTGCACACATATAACAGACATATAAAATATATTATAGACTATATGATACACATATTTATGTGTATCTATGGGTACACATATATGTGTGCACATATACATATATGTACATGTATCATATGTGGGCACATGCATGTTTATATATCATTCATGTGCATGTTGTGTGTACATGTATGCATGTGTGTGTATCGTGTGTGTATGTGTGTGTGTATATATATATTTTTTTTTTCCTGAATAAATTGATGGGTAAACCCCCTTAGCTATATTGTTGGGGTTTGGGAAACATGTCACAAAGTCTGGGATGGGTTAGCCAACAGCCTGGGTTCTCATTAACACTTCATATCCCATACATATCAGGTAAATATGAATGTTAAGATTACTTCATTTGGGCCTTGAGATACCAGTTATGTATGGTTTAATCTTTTTCTTTCTTCCTTTTTTTTTTTTTTAAGTTGACATCTTATTCCAATTAATTTGGAATGTATTTTGGGCATTTCATTAATTGTTCTCCTAGGACATTATTTTAAGTACTATGTTATCTGAATATATAAAATAAGCTTCATTTAATTGACATTTTACCTTTAGAATTAAGATTATTTCACATTTTTGAAGTCTTAAAAAATACACCATGAACCAATGAATTGATATAATGGAAAAGTTCTTCAGACCCTATTTCTAGAAGTGTAATTACTGATTGTAATGTAAGTATATCTAAATGTGTTGCTATGTTGCTTTGTTTATTTATTTATTTATTTATTTTTATTTTTTTACATTTCTTTCAGGTTTTCTTTTAAATACCGGTTAGTTAACATATAGTGTAATATTAGTTTTGGGTGTAGAATTTAGTGATTCATCCCTTACATATAATACCCAGTGCTCATCATAAGTGCCTTCCTTAATACCCATCCCACTGTCTGTCTCCCCTCCAGTAGCCCTCTGTTTGTTCTCTATAGTTAAGAGTCTGTTTAATGGTTTTCCTCTCTCTCTCTTTTTTGGTCCCCTGAACATGTGCTTTCTTTAAATATTAATACAATTTGTAATCTCACACATAGTATATCAGAGTGACTCTATTACTATTCCTCATGCCTGTTTGGGAATTTAACATATTTAAAAAAGGATATTTTTTTATAATATTTATAAAATTTATCAGTATTTAAATTTATTTATATACTGATAAAATTTATCAGTATATAATATATACTGATTTATCAGTATATAATATATACTGATTTATATTTATATATATATAAGTATATACTGATATTTCACATCAGTAGGGAAAAAGACCCACTTAGGGAGCCTGGGTGGCTCAGTGGGTTAAGCCGCTGCCTTCGGCTCAGGTCATGATCTCAGGGTCCTGGGATCGAGTCCCACATCGGGCTCTCTGCTTAGCAAGAAGCCTGCTTCCTCCTCTCTCTCTCTCTCTGCCTGCCTCTCCGTCTACTTGTGATCTCTCACTGTCAAATAAATAAATAAAATCTTTAAAAAAAAAAAAAAGACCCACTTAATATTTCTGAAGTACATTTAGTATTATAAAAATGTATGAATTTTATATGAATTGTATTGCTTTTTATTCAGAAATATAACAATTACTTAAAAATATAGCTAGCATAAACTAATATTATCACTTCAGGAAAACTTCACAACTAAAATTATATGGGATTTATTCCTGGGTTGCAAGGGTGGTTCAATATTCATAAATCAATCAATGGGATACATCACATCAATAACAGAATAAGAACCACATGATCATTTCACAAGACACAGAAAAAAAATTTGACAAAGTACAACATCCATTCATGATAAAAACCATCCACAAAGTAGGTTTAGAGGGAATATACTGCAACATAATAAAAGCCATTTATGAAAAACCCACAGCTAACGTCATCCTTAATGAGGAAAAACTGAGAGCTTTCCCCTAAGTTTTGGAACAAGACAAGATGTCCACTCACCACTGTTATTCAACATTGTGCTGGAAGTCCTAAACACAGCAATCAGACAACAAAATAAGTAGAAGAAATCAAAATTGGTAAGGAAGAAATAAAATTTTCACTATTTGCAGATGACAGGATACTATACATAGAAAACCCAAAGGACTCCACCAAACCCTGCTAGAACTGATAAACAAAAACAGTAACGTATTTTCCATTTCTATACACCATAATGAAGCAACAGAAAAAGAAATTAAGAAAACAATCAAGGGAGCACCTGGGTGGCTGTTGGTTAATTGTCTGTTTTTGGCTCAGGTCATGATCCCAGGATCCTGGGATCCAGCCCAGCATCAGACTCCCTGCCTTGTGGGAGTCTGGTTCTATTGCCTCTCTCCCTTTGCTCCTCTCCCCCACACTCTCTCTCTCTCAAATAAATAAAATAAAATTAAAAAAAGAAAAAGAAAACCATCCCACTTACAGTTGCACCAAAAATAATAAGATACTTAGAAATAAACCTAACCAAAAAGATAAAAGACCAGAACTCTGGAAACTATAAAACTTTGATGAAATAAATTGAAGACAACACAACGATATGGAAAGACATTTCATGCTTATGGATTGGAAGAATAAATACTGTTAAAATGTCTATACTACTCAAAGCAATCACCACAGAGCTAAAACAAACGATCTTAAAATTTGTATGGAACCATGAAAGATCCCATATAGCCAGAGCCACCTTGAAAAAGAAAAGCAGTGCGGGAGACATCAGAGTTCCAGACTTAAAGGTACATTACAAAGTGGTATTAATGAAAACAGTAGGGTACTGGCACAAAAATAGACACATACATCAAAAAATCCAGAAATAAATCCATAATCATAGGGTCAATTAATCTTTGACAAAGCAAGAAAGAAGATCTAATGGGAAAAAGAGAGTCTCTTCAACAAGTAGTGTTGGGAAAACTGGAAAGCAATGTGCAAAAGAGTGAAACTAGGCTGCATTCTTACACCATCCATAAAAACAAACTCAAAATGGATTAAGGACCTAAACATGAGACAGAAATCCATCAAAATCCTAGAAGAGAACACAGGCAGTAACTTCTTGGACATCAGCAACTTCTTTCTAGCTATGTCTTCAGAGATAAGGGACACAAAAGCAAAAAGAAATTATTGGGACTGCATCAAAATAAAAAGGTTCTGCACAGCAAAGGAAACAATCAACAAAACTAAAAGACAGCCTTCAGAATGGGAGAGGATATTTGCAAATGATGTATATGATAAAGAATTAGTACCAAAAATCTATAAAGAACTTATCAAACTCAATGCCCAAAGAACAAATAATCCAGTTAAAAAATGGGTGGAAGACATGAAAGGACATTTTTTTCAAAGAAGACATACAGATGGCTAACAGATGCATGAAAAGATGCTCAACATCACTTATCATCAGGGAAATACAAATCAAAACTACAATGAGATATCACCTGACGCCCGTCAGAATGGCTAAAATGAACAACACAGGAAACAACAGGTGTTGGTGAAGATACAGAAAAAGGGATACTCTCCTACACTGTTGGTGGAAATGCAGACTAGTGCAGCCACTCTGGAAAACAGTATGGAGGTTCCTCAAAAAGTTAAAAATAGAACTACCCTATAACCCAGCAATTGCACTCCTAGGTTTTACCCAAAGGATACAAAAATTCAAGGGATACATACACTCTGATGTTTATAGCAGCATTATCAACAATAACCAAATTATGGAAAGAGCCCAAAAGTCCACTGATTGATGAATGGATAAAGACGTGGTATACCACTTCCATATATAGACTGGAATATTACTCAGCCATAAGGAATGAAATCTTAGGGGCGCCTGGGTGGCTCAGTGGGTTAAGCCGCTGCCTTCGGCTCAGGTCATGATCTCAGGGTCCTGGGATCGAGTCCCGCATCGGGCTCTCTGCTCAGCAGGGAGCCTGCTTCCCTCTCTCTTTCTCTCTCTCTCTCTGCCTGCCTCTCCATCTACTTGTGATCTCTCTCTCTGTCAAATAAATAAATAAATAAATCTTTAAAAAAAAAAAGGAATGAAATCTTGCCATTTGTAATGATGTGGCTGGAGCTAGAGAGTACTATGCTAAGTGAAATAAGCTGGTCAGAGGAAGACAAATACCATATGATCTCACTCACATGTGGAATTTGAGAAACAAAATAGATAAACACCGGTCAGGTGGGAGGGAGGTAAAATGAGGGGCAAGGCAGAAACAGCCTTTTAACTACAGAGAAAAAACAGAGCATTACTGGAGGGGAAGCGGGTTGAGAATGGGTTAAATGGGTAGTGGGTATTAAGCAGGGCACTTGTTGTGATGAGTACTGGGTATTGTATGTAAGTTAGGTATCACAGAGTTTTTTACCTGAAATTAATATTACACTGTGTGTTAACTAATTGGAATTAAATAAAAACTTGAAAAAGAAAGAAAAGTATAAATCTATGTAACTGGAGTATTGGAGGACAGGAGTGAGGAAAGGGAAAGGAGACAGTATTTAGAGAGAGAATGATCTGTCCTACCACCTTTTCTCCCTTATTTCTGAAGTCATCATTGTATCCTGAAGTGACAATTTTAGCTCTGAGTCTGATATGTGGTAAACATTGTCTTGTATTGTTGAGTGCCTGCTGCCTTAGTCAGCTTGTGCTGCTACACAAATCTACTTCTCAGAGTTCTAGAAGCTGAAAAGTCTAAAACTAAACTGCCTGCACATTCACTTCCTACTAATAATGGTCCCTTTTCTGGGTTGTAGATGGCTGCCTTCTCACTGTGTCCTCACAGGGTAGAGGAAAAAAAGAGAAAGCTGTGGTCTCTTTCTCTTCGTATAAGGACACTAGTCCCCTCATGGGGCCCCACGCTCATGACCTCATCTAAATCTAATTGCCTCCAATGTGCCCATCTTCGTAAACCATTGCACTGAGAGGCATATGAATTCATCAACCCCCCCCAAAACAAACACTCTAGTTAAAAAATGGGCAGAGGACATATAGATGGCCAACAGACACTTGAAAAGATGCTCATCACTTATCATCAAGGAAATGCAAATCAAAACCACAATGAGATATCACCTCATACATATCAGGCTATTTAAGATCAAAAACACAAAAAACAGCAGATGTTGGGGAGGAACACTTGTGCATTGTTGGTGAGAATGCAAACTGGTATGGCCACTGTGGAAAACAGTATGGAGGCTCCTCAAAAACTTTAAAATAGAACTACCTTATGATCTAATAGTACTACTGGGTATTACACAAAGAGTACAAGAACACTAATTCAAATGGATACTTGCACCCCTGTGTTTACACAGCATTATTTACAATAGACAAGATATGGAAGCAGATCAAGTGTCCATGGATTGATGAATGGATAAAGAAGAAGTAATATATATATATATATATATATGCACACACACACATATATATATATAATGGAATATTATTCAGCCTCAAAAAAGTATGAAATCTTGCCATGAAATCTTGCAATAGTGTGGATGGAGCTATGGAGTATAATGCTTAGCAAAATAAGTCAGAGCTTGAAGACAAATGGCATATGATTTCACTTGTATGTGGAATTTGAGAAACAAAAGAAATGAGCAAAAGGAAAAAAGTAAGAGAGGGAGAGAGAGGAAACCAAGAAACAGACTCTGAACTATAGAGAACAAAACTGTTGGTTACCAGAGGGGAGGTGGATGGGAGGATGGGTAAAAAAGGTGGGGAATTTAGGAATGAACATCTGGAGATGAACACAGGTGATATATAAAATGTTGAATTACTGAATTATACACCTGGAGCTAATAAAAGACTGTATGTCAACTAAATGGAATTAAAATAAAAACTAGGGACACCTGGGTGGCTCAGTCCATTAAGATCTGCCTTCAGTTCAGATCATGATGTCAGTCAAGGTCCTGGGATCAAGCCCTGCTTTGGGCTCCCTGCTCAGTGGGGAGCCTGCTTCTCTCCTCTCATGCTCTCTCTTTCTCAAACAAATGAACAAGCAAATAAAATATTTAATAAATAAATAAATAAAAACTAAATATATATATATGTGCAAAATTGATTGCAAAACAAATACATATTTGTATGTATAAGAGCACATATGCAGAAATGTATTCACACATTCATACAAACAAGTTTCTCAGTAACGCGGACTGTGTATTTTTGTACTGGACAATGTGGCTATATTGACTATAGATGTAATATATATATGTGTATGTATACATACACATATATATTGTGTATATTGTATATATATACATACACACATATATTTAACCATATACATATATTTATATATATCATTTTTATGTTGCATATGTATGTTAATACTGACTTTTAAAAAGTTTTGGAATTAGTGGGCTTTAACTATTTATTTGGCATTTAGAAGATCATGACATGAAGTAAGTTTAATTTAGTTATTTCTCCATTATTAAAAAAGTATATTGAAACTTGTTCAAATAAATTAAAACAGTAATAAGAAAGGAGTTTGGGAAAAGCAGATATGCAAAACAGATTGTACAAAATGAAGGTAGCTGATATGAACATTTTCAAGGGACGTTAAGATGTGATTCTTTTATTTACGAAAAGTGGATTAGATTTTACTTTGTTTTTGTTACTTCCTAATAATTCACATTTGTTAACTTTTGTAAATAAGGAAAAAGTTTTTAACTCAGAGTTAAAAAACAGGTGGACTGAATGCAGGATGCCTAGTTATCTGAATTTAGGAACTGCTTTTTAGAATGCTGATTACTTCCAAGTATTTTTTAGTATGCTCACATATAAATGAACTCTTATACTAAACTTGTAGCTCATTAGAGATTGCACATCAGAATATTTAATGAAGTAAAATACATTCAAATCTTAAGGATTACAGGAAAGAAATATTGAAATTATGGAGATAAAGAAAACCCTTCTTAGAACACTTAAGCCAGTAAATGGCAAGGGAGAATACATAAATAAATCCTGACCACTAATTTCCAGGAATTAAAATAATGCAAATAAGATCAATAATATCACTTTTAACTTATCGTATTTACAGAAAAAAATAGCTCAAAGCTATGATATAGTACTAAATACATAGAATGTATAAATATTAGATGAAAATAATTTAAAACCCCATTCTCTTGTGGCATGCTCCTACACTTAGTATTACACAGCTTTTAAAAATATACTGTGTATACATCATTTGCACATGGCTAAATTATATTCTGGAATTTTACTTAAATCACTGTAATAAAATGTATTCATGATATAGTATAATAGCATTTGGAGACACAAAACCTACATGAATAAGCATTATTGTTTTGTCTCTATTCGTCACCAATTTAGTCTTTTATAAACTAAAGAAAAATAGGGGAAATGAGGAGAGAGCTCTTAGGCCTGTCAGGATTAATGGTACCGCCAGTGTTGTTAATCTCCCTCTATTCAAAAGAGTACAAAAAGCAAGCCCCTAAAACAAAATTTGAGGAAAACATAGTCAAGACTCCCAAAAGTACTAATAGAGTTATTGATAAAGCCCTAATATCCACTCTTCAGGGACGCTCTTTTAACATTTAAATTTCAGAGTATCCTGAGAGGAAGGGTTTTTGGAAGCATGCTGCAGACATCTGGAGTCAGTGTTCTGCATTAGCAGTGTTAGGTGAAGTGTGGGTGGGTGTTAGCATCCCTTTTCTTTAAAATGTTTTGGAACGCTACTGTACAATACCCAGCAGAACAGGCAGATTCCTGTAATTATGCCACACAAACCCTCCCATTGCAGGCAACGGAGATTTTACACACAGAGCAAGTGAAAGGCTATATTTTCAGGGAACGTTTCTTTAGTGAGTAACAAGAATGGTGAAATAATAGGGTCTTTTATTTATAGAGTTCCTTAGTCCAAAGAGCTCAAAGGAAGCGGTAGTCATGATCTCATTAATGAGGAAAGCAGCTCTGTGAGAAAACATAGACCCAATAACCATATTCTGCATATAGGGAAACTTAGGCTTAGAAAGTTATGTGTGAGACCCAATTATCTTTATATCTGTATGTGATGAGAATAGTAATGGGACTACAACACTGTGAGACCGCCACGGCACAAAGCAATACACTCGGTGCCTCTAAGGCAACCTCCTGCAGGTTGCTTGATTACACAAGGTGGCTGCAACTTGCCTTGGTTTTCTTCCTAGACCAGTTCCTAATTCCCACAAACTTATGGGCGTTCCTTTATGTACAACACAACCCTAATCATTATAAATCTGCTAAAGCTGGTTTCCATATAGGCTTACATGTAATCTTTCCATCATGGTGATGTTTTAGCTGTGTCTATGTTGCCTAAGATGAGTTGATGCTACGATTTTGACTGTGTCAACAATATGGTGGTAGCAGTACATCTTGGGTTAGGGTAAAATCCGATCTCTGAGAGAAAGAATTAGAGAGGCATTTAGAAAATGTTGTGGCATGTTCTTCGTTGAGAAAGTGCAGGTTTATCCACTTTCTGTGTATTTAGGAAAATAATTGTGAAATTCCCAGTTAGGGTTAGCTATGAAGTCCTAAAGATAAAGATCAAAGATAAGAGTATTGATAGGCAGTTACATTCTATT
Source organism: Enhydra lutris kenyoni (assembly GCF_002288905.1). Classification (NCBI taxonomy): domain Eukaryota; kingdom Metazoa; phylum Chordata; class Mammalia; order Carnivora; family Mustelidae; genus Enhydra; species Enhydra lutris. The sequence goes on along the minus strand of NW_019154105.1, from coordinate 14,913,554 downwards.
AGTCTTAGAGGAAAAATAGAAAACTACCTTCAGAGTAGATCGATCCATGCTGAAATTTCCTAATTTTTTGTGTACCTTCTCTTGAACCAATTTTCACAAATTAACAATGATTGGGTACTGTTCTTCCAACGTTCATTGCTGTGCTTCCTGGAGAGTCCTGAAATTCATAACTTCAGCATTTCAAACGGCTAATTCTTCTTAAGAGATAAACCGGAATATAAGATGCATCTCTATTTTAGCAACGATTATTTTTCATCACTTGGAGAATTTGAAAATAATTTCCATATTTAGTAGTTAGTATCCTATACTTATGATTCAAAGTGCTTTGCTAAGATGAGAACACTTGAACGTATAGTAAATGCTTACATATCATCAACCATGACTTAGACACTATAGTTGAGTTTCAACACCAATTTTAGGATTCTTTGGAAATTTACAGTATTTCCCCGGTTTTTCTAAGTTACAAAATGAAGAAATTTAATAAGATAGCTTCATCCGTAAGCCAACATTATTTAAGTGGTTAGTAAAATACTAGCATTTTAGTATTTATGGATAATTTCTAGTTTTCATGGAGAAAACAAAGCAGTGATTGGTTGACGGAAATAGTGTGAAGGAAAATGTTTAACTTTCCTCGGTGATGGGAATAAAATTAGGCTTATCAATTAAGTGACATTCAGCTAAAAAGTGCCTAAGTGACAAACTTGTCTAACCCCTTTCTCTTGTACTTGAAATAGACACCAGTGCACCACAGCGCAGAGGTTAAGTGACTTGTTCATAGACATATACTGCCATATATCAGAATGAGGAATCAGATTCCATCCTCTGCACTGTGCACCTAGAACTCTAAGCTTAACATGCCATTTACAGGTTCAGAAAATTACTTAAATCTTACTGCAAATAGAATCTCAGGGGTTGTCTAATGTCTGAGATTACTTTCTGGAATTCTCTTTTTCTTTTTCCTTTGGGAGGTGTCAGAATTGTCCTTTGTTGTGCTTTACACATTAAAGTGAAAATAATTTAAGATCTTTATTTATACCATGTGATCTGTTTACAGATTAATGTCTGTGTTTACTATCAGTAGTTGCTTCCTTACCAGATACGAAAATCTTATTGGAATTCTTATTGAGAAGTGTCATCAGGTTAGTCTAATATGTAAGGAAACCCTTATTCTCCTCTCATTCTATTAAGCGAAAGAATGCAGATTTGAGGTGGGGGAAGAAAAAACCTTGGATGATACAATGTATCCTTTGAATTCAAATTTGCTTTTTCTCAGAGGATATTAGTATTAAATAAAATGATGGCATATGCCAATAAATGTTCTTACCTTATTCATAGGAAAACCTGGCAGAGTAAATAATAGCCTAAAAAGGGTCATACTGGATATTCAAGTAAATAGACTATTGTAGTTTATTAAAAATGATATAAAATGATGTTTTAATGCTAAAATGTATCTACATACACAACTAACTGAAGTCCAAGTTAATTGTGCATATTTAAAAAATAAGAATGGAGATATGATCTATTATTTTATGTAAGATAAAAAATGAAAGCTGATATTTATACCCAATGATTTCAAGTGAAATGTAGTTTATACTTGTGCTACCCAAAATGATTATATTTTGGACCAAATTAAATTTAAAAGGCTCAATAATAAAGAACACACATATCCTTTTTATGAAATGTTCCATTAGGCTACTGGCCTTGGATTTGAACATCCACACCAAAATATATACATAGAAATTTTATATATATATATATATATATAAAATTTCTATGTATATATTTATACACACACATAAACATTTAATATGTAAGTATATATATTAAACATTTATATAATATATACATATATGCAAAACATAAATATATGTAAAACAATGTGTTTATATATATAAACATTTTTGTGAATACTATTTACATTGGTTATATATTGCTGTGTAACAAATTGATATAGAAGTTAATCACTGAAAGCAAAACACACACACACACACACACACACACACAGATATATATTATCTCAGATTTTCCTTCTGTTGGTTAGGAATCCGGACAGTGCTTATCTGGGTCCTTTGCTTTACAGTCATTCTGAAGGCTGCAATAAAGGTGTGGGCCCAGGGTCTGTGCATTCATCAGAAGCATCAAGTGGAGGAGATTGTACCTCCAATCTCTCTCAAGAGCTGTTGGCAATACTCAGTTCCTCAGAGTTCCTTGCCAGGTAGACCTCCCCAAAGTGGCAGCAAGCTTCATCAGAGCCACTAAGAGAGAGTCTTCACCAAGATAAAGTTATAATCTTTTGTAAACTAATCACAGAAGAGGCATCCAAATTACCTTTATTGTTTTCTATTGTTAGATGTCACTACTTCCAGCCCACACAGTGATAGGGAATTTCACAAGGGCATTGAGAAATATCTTTGATAACTGCCTAAGACACTTCTTTAAAACAATACTTTAAACATGTTCTTAGTTTCCAAAAAATAAAGTGGAAACTTAGGAATTTGTGTTAGATCTACAAAATAATGTTATAAATTAAGGCATAATCTAGAAACAATAAGTCCCTGAGATAAATGAGTAGCTGAGGCATTTATGACTTAGTTCAGACTCATATAAAGTATAAGCTGTCTAAAGCTAGTAAACAGTATAAGATTTTATTGAGATGTTTGAGGATCTGTTCGAGTTTATATATTAAGAATTTTTTTTTTCAGGAGTACCTGTTTTTTAAAAATTGATTTTGGTTTTTATTTTTTTCTGATTGCTGTAAATAAATCCCTGCATTTATCCATCTTTGAGGGTGCATACCCTGATCCTTCCTCTGTTCACATTTTGACTCTCCTATCTATTACTTATATGCCTTTGGCAAGTCATTTAAATTCCTTTGCCTCAGTTTCCTCCCTCTACATTTAGAAGAATATTTAAAACTTAACACACAAAATACACATTCCATAAATGATAATTATTGTTATATCTTTTCCCCTTATCTTAGTTCTCATGTTTGATGAACTGATTAAATTAAATTAAATTAAATCCATCCAATTAATAGAAAAGATGTATTAATTGCAAATGTAGTGCATTAGTTGCTTATATGTCATTACGTGCTGTGGATACTGAAGATGGCATAACATTACCATTTTTAATATTATGCTGATTGCCATTCTAGAGACAGGACCAGAATGCTATAGGAACTCAGTAAAAGACTTAATCTAGGGGTTTAGCAAAAGTATACAAAACACCTGAATCATATCTAAAATGATAAGTCTAGTGAATGCAGGGAAAAGTGGCATACCTGGTAGATAAAATAGCACATGAAAAGGTATCAAGTATGGGAACCATTCAGGAATGTATGATCTATTCAGAAAAAATAAATTGCTTCTTATAACTGATGAATGAGTTCTTGTGGAGACCCCATAATAGGTGAGTCTAAAAGGATAGGAGAAATGGGACTCATGAAAGGCTTTACGTGCTTATCAAGGAATTGTATATTTTATTTAAAAAGAGGCAAATATAGTCAAAATATATTTTTTAAGAAATAAGGAAATGCATTATTTTGTTTTATTAATTTAAAGTAATCCCTGATATACTATAGATAGTAGGTCTAAGTGAATTTTTTCCAATGTCAAAAGAAACTTTAAACTACTCTGAATTAGCATCAACTCTAGCTAGCCTCTGTATATCTCAATAGAAGTTTTAGCTAAAATAAGAAATTAATTTATAAGATTGGATACAGGAAATAACTAATGTTGTGTACTCTTAACTCTTTAATTTTAAAATATATGTTCAGCTAATATTTAGTCTATGGAAAAACAGAAAGTGATAAATTTAAAGAAAAGAAATTCCATACTTTAAAATTATTTTTAAGTGTTAAGCAGCTTTATTGAAAGAAAATATGAACTCTAGAGAAAACTATTTCTAGTTTATTTGCTAAGCAAGAAGTAAGTGAACATACAAAAATGATCACTTTTGTTAATAAAAGGTGAGATAAAAGCTTCACAGTAAGTATGATCTCAACAGGATAGGAAGAGCATACTCTGCAGTACGTAGAAGTTCGGGAAATTAAATGCTCAAATTAGTAAAATTGTTGGTATGTGTATTATACCTCAATAACTATTTTTGAAAATGTTTAAAAATGAATACAACCTGTTTGCACCTATCTTCCCTCCGCCCCCGAAAAATGAGGAAAAATAAATATATATATTTTTAAGATTTTGTTTATTTATTTGTCAGAGAGTGAGAGAGAGGGAGCACAAGCAGGGGAAATGACAGGCAGAGGGAGCAGCAGTCTTCCTGCTGCACAAGGAGTCTGAGATCATGACCTGAGCTGAACGCTTAACTGACTGAGCCACCCAGGTGTCCCAAGAAATATCTTTATTAAAAAGTCGGAAAATTACCAAAAAAAAAAAAAAAGAAGTGGTAAGTTTTGCTTTTAATCAATCAATATGAGAGTATGGAAACCCTGGATCTTGGAAAAACAGCGAGAGAAATTTTAAAATGCCCCATTTACCTTTGTCTGATATCAATTTTAGTTACAAATGTGTATACCCTTCTTTTTGTCTTTTCTTTAACTACTCATTCTTCGTACTCTGTATATAAATTTTTCTGGTATACTAGAAGGAAGCTCAAGGTCTTCTAAGATAATAATCCTACCTAATATAAACTTATTTTAAGCAAATTTTCTGCTATAATAAACAAGAATATGTGTGTGTAGGGCATGATGTGTAACTGGGAACCTAGACTATGTGATATTATTCCAAACTATTTAAGTTAAACTCATACTGAAATTGCTTTCTATTATATTGTAGACACCTTGTCAGAAATGATTTATTCACTACTGAAGCAATAAAGTTATATATAAATTTGAAACACTCTCTTCCCTCTGGAATTAATGTCTCAAAGGACAAACTAACCAAACATGGCTTAGGAAATACTACGGCATTTTGTATTAGGATAAACTCATGCTTTATATAAAGATAAATTAAAATGAATAATTTTTTATTTTGAGAACCTATTTGATGATAAAATAGAATTTAAAATGTAGTAAAAGTCCAATTAAAATAGGGAATCCATTGTCAATCTCTGATAAATTGGCAAGGTTTTAAACTATTAATTAAACATATTAATGACTCATCATTTCCACAGAGGGCTGTAGATGTTTGGCTATAAAGTATCACTACCTAACCATGGGGGGTAGAACTAAGACAATTAAGGAAATAGGTTTCTTGTCTTCACAAAATCTACAATTGATGAAATGAAAGAGTTTCTGAAGGGAATAAGAAAAGAGATAAAATTCAAATGTGAGCATTTGACGTTAATCCTTAATGTTCCGTAAATTGCATAGTTACATAAAAAGTGAAGTAACAGACTCAGAAGGAAGACTCCATTTTGTATGCTATCCATCCTCATTTTTAGATCTAATGCTACATAAGTGTCACAAGCCAGGAGCTTCTGTGAAACTTCAGTTTCTCAACTGAAAAATCAGGATAATGTTTCTGTTACCCAATCTCAGGAGATTAATAGGAGACACACACAATAAAAGTGATTATACAGCAAATGCAAATGATCATGTAAAATGTTAGCCTAAATTTGGTATCTGTCATAAGAAAAACCCATTTCAAAGGGAAATTTAGTTTACATTCAACTTCCCTGAAGCTCTAATGAGCTTTGAATTCAATGTTAGGTTCTAATTTCCTTACATAGAAAAGTTCTAGGTAAAATCAATGTGAACTTTACAATAGAATGCTTTTATTATGTAGTCCCAGGCCAAACAGGGGCTAATTTCCTGCTATATTTTACTTAATGCAGTAAGAATAATAAATGCCCACCATGAGATTTAAAAATCCACTTAGATCCTCTTCGTCAAACGCCAGAGGAATAAAAATCAAGTATTCCCAGACATAACCACCCCTAAATAAGCCTTGAAGTAATTAGGAACCCATGATGAGCACATTTCATTGGACCATAAGGGCTGAAGGAGGAAATGTTTATAAACTTGTACTAAATTTTATCCAGTACTTTGGGCAAACGAATTCTATGCTTATTATAGTTTATTTTTCCATTTATGTTAAATCTTTCTATTCACATATTTAGAATGCAAGTATTTATATACCACCGTCTAGTAACAAAAATTTAATATATTTTATGATATGGTCAGAAAAGATTTGTGTTGAATAAATACATTTGGCAAAGAGGAGCGTAGCATTCTTTGCTACATTTTAAATTTTTAAATGCAAATTTTAAAATGCAAAAGCAAAAATAAAATACTTCAGAATTTTTTGAAAGCCTTTTTTTCTGTTGTTGTTAATCTTTGTATTTCCCTAAATTCAGAGAGTCTTTGTTGATTTCACTGATAATATGTCTTTTCTTTTAATTCAAATGAGGGTTTTTTTTTTTTAGATTTTTTTATTTATTTATTTGACAGACAGAAATCAGAAGTAGGCAGAGAGGCAGGCAGAGAGGCAGGCAGAGAGAGAGGAGGAAGCAGTCTCCCTGCTGAGCAGAGAATCCGATGCGGGGCTCGATCCCAGGACCGTGGGATCATGACCCGAGCCGAAGGCAGAGGCCTTAACCCACTGAGCCACCCAGGTGCCCCTTCAAATGAGGTTTTAAAGAAGGTGACATTTTAAAAAAGTATTTAGAGAGCATTGTGAGTAGTTATGTGGCGGACACTTATTTGGGTCTCCCATCATGCCCTACACACACATATTGGGCCTTCTTTCCAGAATGCAGTCTCTGCACAGCTACAGGTGAGTGGTTAGCTTACTGACTCCAACAGTCTACACTTTCAGGATGTGCCTCAGTTTATTAGTAAAGATGCTTCTCTTCTAGGGAGACTCCTAGTCAATGAACAAGGGAGTTAGTGGTATAGGAGCTTAACCATCTTTGCCCAACATAGCATTCCTCTAACAAGCAATATTTGTTTCAGAGTTCCCCTTTGGGTTAGCATGACTACATGGATTCCCTAGAGATGGATTTAAAAAAAAAATCGGAGCAATTAACAGGAAAATAAAACTAAACATGAGATCAAGAGAGGTTTTTGTTTTGTTTTTGTTTTTGTTTTTGTTTTTTGGTAACTTACAAGAAACTCCCATCTTGTGTAAGTGATAAGGGGAAATGATGAACACCAACTCCAGGATTTAATAGAGTGTTGAGTTTACAAGAGGATTGAATGTTCGGCTCAAGCAAGTCAGTTATGCTACGATTAGGTCTCTTACTCAGAAGGGTCAAGCTGCTGACAAAGAGGACAAAGATAATTAAAGATTTTAGTTCCTTATATTTTTAACACACCAAAAGCCAATAGAGAAAGTTTTCCTCAACCAGGTAACAGGTTTCCCTTTCATGAGCTACTCCCTCCTGCTCTTGTGGACATCAGGCTTATAAACCGAGTTAAACCACATTCCAAAGAAATCTGGATCATCCAGACATTACAAGAAACATCACACCGATCCACTATGTTGATGGTCTCATGCTGATTGTATAAGGAGAGAAAGAGGTAGCTACAGTATTGGAAGACTTTTGAGACTCATCTGATTCAAAGGGTGGGATTAAGTCCAATAACAATTCAGGAACCTGATGCTTCAGTACCTATTTAAAGATCTAGTGGTTAGAAGCATGTCGGATATCCCTTTGAAATTACGACAAACTGCACCACCTTATATCCTCTACTACGAAGAAGGCACAGTGCTTAATAGATGCCTATATCTCATGAAAGTAATGTTTCAGGGGTGCCTAGGTGGCTCAGTCAGTTAAGCATCCAACTCAATTTCGGCTCAGATCATGATCCCATGGTTATGGGATTGAGCCCCACATTCGATTCCATGGTGGGCGATGAGCCTGCTTGGGATTCTCTCTCTCCCTCTACCCCTCCCCCCTACCATGCGAATGTGCGCATGCAGTCTCTCTCTCTCTTATTAAAGAAAGAAAGAAAGAAAGAAAGAAAGAAAGAAAGAAAGAAAGAAAGAAAGAA